>NC_082690.1:65043248-65350523 GCF_949987515.2 Delphinus delphis | reverse complement strand
AAAACTGTAGTGACACTAAGCAGATCAGTGCTTGTCAGGGATCTGGGATGCGTAGAAGGAATGAACTTCATCAAGGCAGCAGGGAGTTTTTTGAAGTGATGGAAATGTCCCATGTTTTAATTGTCATAATGTCATGGGTCTATATAGTTTTCAAAATGCATCATGTATACTTCAAAGGGGTATATTTTATTTATGGAAATTACATCTCATTAAAACTGATATTTAAAAAAATTTGGGATGCAGCGAAAGCAGTGCTTAGAGGAAATTTTTTTTGTACCTTTAAAAGATTATATACTAAGATGAAAAATTTAAAATTAATGATTTATGTTTCCACCTTAAGATATAAAATGATCACATTAAGTCCAAGGTATACAGAAGGAAGTAAAAGATAACGATAAAAGTAGAAATCAATAAAATAGAAAACCAACAAAGAGAGAAATAGCCATCCAAATTGAAGTCGTTGTCAAGTCTAATAAAACACACACTTGCATACACAAAAATTATTGATATTAGCAATGAAAGAGCTTATATTACCATATATTCTACTGATATTCAGAAGAAAATAAAGGATTGTTATGAACAACTTTATGCCCATAAATTTGACGAGTTAGCTGTAATAGACAAATTTCTTGAAAATATAACTTACTGAAACATAAATTGAAAGAGAAATCTGATTAGCCCAGTATCTAGTATAGAAATTGAATTCATTGTCAGAACCTTTTCTACAGGGAAATCTTCAGTGATGAATTCTTTCATACATATAGGAAGAAAGAATACTGATTTTATACAAACTCAGATAATAGGGGAGACAGAGGAGGGAAGAATTCCAAACTTATTCTTTTGAGGTCAGCGTAAGGCCTCACACCTAAACTCAATAAGGATGTTAAAAGAAAATTGTGGACAGCTATCCCTCGTGAAAGCAGATGTGCAAATCCTTACCTAAATATTTGCACATCAAATCTCTAGCAATATTTAAAAAGCATAACATATCATGATTCATCATAATCAAGTGGAGATTTACCCATGAATGCAAGGCTCATTTAATATTTCAAAACCAATCTGTGTAATTCATCATATAAACAATAAAAGACAAAGCGACCATATATATGGTTGTTTCAATAGAAGCAGGAAAAACGTTAAAAATGGAATATCCATTCATAACGAAACAGTTTTCCCCTTATATAAGGACTGTAAGTAAACTTCCCTAATCTGATAAAGGTCATCTTCAAAAAACTTAGAGCTAACATCCTACTTAATGGAATAATATTGAAACAAGTTCCCCCTAAGATTGGGAACTTAACAAAGATGTTCTCTCACCATTTATATTCAACATTGCTCTGTTGTTCAATAAGGTGAAATAAAGGAAAGGCATAACTATTCGAAAGGGAAAAGTAAAACCATCTTTATTTGCAAATGATGTGTGTGTTTGGAAAATTGTACTCTACAAAACAATTACTAGAACTAACTAAATGAATTTAGCAAGGTCTCAGGATACAAAGCCAGTATGATAAATGTGAATTTTCTTTCTGTAGTCTAGTGGCCTTAAGTGGAAAAGGCACTAAGTAAATTCTAATTTTAACAGTTTCTAAACACATGAAATACTTTGGAAAACACACAAGACCTCTAACTGAAAACTCTGAAACATTGTTGAGATAAATTTAAGAAGATAAAGCAATAGATTGGATTAGATTTCATAGAATTGTCAACATTCTTCTTGTTTTAATATATTGTTTTAGTATAGCCCCAAACATAGCAATCCCCATGGAAGTTTTTGGTAAAAGTTAACAAGATGATTCTAAAATTTATATAGAAATTCCAAGGACCTAGAACAGCCAAAAAGTTTTGAAGGACAAAAAAGTTGAAAGATTATATTCTGTAATTTCAAGATTTACTATAAAGTTGTAGAACTCAAGTCAACATTGTATTAGAATAAAATATACAAATACTGTGGGTCCGTGGAACAGAATAGAGAATCCAGAAAAAGACCCACACTTGAAAAATCAGTTGATTTTGCCCAAAGTGACAAAGCAGTTCAGATAGCGAAAGGAATACTTCTCAACTAGTGAGGCTAGAATGACAGAAACAACAATCAGTTCTAGATAGACTATAGATCTGAATTAAAGTTAGAATTATAAAGCTTTAAATGAGATGCTTAGGAGAGTATCTTTGCTACTTTGGGGTAGACAGATACTCCATACGGGGCAAACAATAATCATAAAAGAGCAGACTGATAAGTTAGACTTCTTCAAAGTTAAAGGATTTTCCTCATCAGCCACTGTTAAGAAAATGAAAAGACAAGTGACAGATTAGGCCAGAATACTTAAAAAACATATATCTGACAAAGGATGTGTATATAAAATGTCTAAACAGTAGTCTACAACTCTGTTATAGAAAGAATGTTACTTGTGAGATTAGGTTTGGAAAGGACTACAGCTTCCGTCTTGGGTGTGCTCTCTCACCTTATCTGTCTCTTGAATAACTGCCTTTGGGGAAGCCATCTGCTGTATCTTGAGGACCCTCAGCCAGCCTATGGAGAAGCCCATGTAGGGAGGAACTGAGGCCTGCGTACAGCCATGGGAGTGACCCTGGAAGATCTGCAACCCAGGCATGACAGACTGACTGCAGTCTCGGAAGATACCGTGAGCCAGAGCCACCCAGCAACTAAACTCCTAGGGTCTGACCCAAAGAAACTGAGAAAATAAATGTTTGTTGTTTTAAGCTGCAATTTTGGGGTAAAAAGTCTCCTTAACATGTATATGCCTAAAGACAGAGTGGCAAAATATGAGGAAAAAACTAATTAGAACTACAAAGAGAAATACATGAACCTACTGTTAATAGTTGCAGACTTCAGCACCCTCTGTATCAGAAATGTTCAGATCCAATAAGCAGAAAAGTAGTAAAGACATAATTGAACTCAACATCATCAATCGACTGGATTATAATGGACATCTATAGAATACTTCATCCAGCAACTGCAGAATACACATTCTTCTCAAGCTCACCAATTGGAACATTCACCAAGATAGACCACATTTGGAGCCATAAAACACACCTTAACAAATTTAAAAGACTGGAAATCATACAGTGTCTGTTCTCAGACCACAGTGGAATTAAACTAGAAATCAGTAATAGAAAGATAGTTGGAAAATCCCAATATACTTGGGAATGAAAAATGCATTTCTAAATAACACATGGGTCAAAGAAGAAATCTCAAGAGAAATTTTTAAATATTTTGAACCATTTCAAGTGGATTAAGAGATGGTAGGTTGAAATAAGGTTTACATTTATTTGTTCAGATATGTGCTTCTCATTCTAGCAGGTACTTTTTTTTCTTCTCTCAGACTCCATATAGCTCCATTATAAAATATTACAAGTTAGCATTTATTAGTGCTCACAAGTATTTGGGATAATTTTTTCTGTTTAGAAAAACAAATTGCTTAAAAATAATTATTTTTCAAACAGTAAATAATTACAATTTTTTGTAAAAAAATAAGCATGGCCTTATTTATTTATTTATTTATCTATTTTGGCTGCACTAGGCCTTCATTGCGGCACGCGGGATCTTTTATTTGTGGCATGCGGGATCTTTAGTTGCAGCGTGTGGGATCTAGTTTCCTGACTAGGGATCGAACCTGGCCCCCTGCATTGGGGCACAGAGTCTTAACCACTGGACCACCAGGGAAGTCCCTAAACAATTATAATTTAATATCAGAATAGAAATTACATGTTCATTATTTATTGGCTTTAAAAATAACAATAGAAGAGTATTTAGCTTATGTTTATTATATGTAGTAGTATGTGATAATCAGTTTCTAAAGTTACACATAAAGCAAAATTCTTGTATTGCCAAGGTAATCTTATGCAATTTGATAAATCTGTATGGTACAGAGATAATATAAAATTAAGTTCCTTGAACATCAGTCTTAGCAATGATTTTTTTTTGAAACTGACACTAAAAGCAAAAACAAATACAAACAAGTGGGACTACATCAAACTAAAAAGCTTCTGCATCACAAAGGAAACCATCAACAAAATGAAAAGGCAGCCTACAGAATGGGAGAAAGTATTTATAAATCATATATCTGATAAAGGGTTAATATCCAAAATACATAACAGCAAACTTGAAGTTTTGGGTTGATGCTCTTTTTTATGTTGGGAAGTTTCCTTCTATTCCTAGTTTGCTGAGAGTTTTAAATCATAAGTGGATGTCATATTTTTGTCAAGTATGTTTTCTCTATCTATTGAGCTGATTGTATGGTATTTTTCTTCAGTCTCTCTCTGTCTCTCTTTTGACTTGACAACAGTGTATTTATTTATGTATTATTTATTTATAATTTTTAAATTGAAATATAGTTGATGTACAGTGTTGTGTTAGTTTCCGTTGTACAGCAAAGTGATTCAGTTATATACATATATATATTCTTTTTTATTTTCTTTTCCATTATGGTTTATTACAGGATATTGAATATATTTCCCTGTGCTATACAGTAGAACCTTGTTGTTTATCTATTTTATATGTAGTAGTTTGTATCTGCTAATCCCAAACTCCTAATGTATTCCTTCCCCACTCCCTTTTCCCTTTGGTAACCATAAATTTGTTTTCTATGTCTGTGAGTCTGTTTCTGTTTTGTAAATAAGTTCATTTGTATCATATTTTAGATTCCACATGTAAGTGATATCATATGGTATTTGTCTTTCTTTCTCTGACTTACTTGACTTAGTATGATAATCTCTAGGTCCATCCATGTTGCTACAAATGGCATTATTTCATTCTTTTCTTTTGGCTGAATAGTATTCCCTTGTGTATATATACCACATCTTCCTTATCCATTCATTTATTGATGGACATTTAGGTTGCTTCCATGTCTTGGCTATTGTAAATAATGCTGCTATGAACATTGGGGTGCTGTATCTTTTTGAATTTGAGTTTTCTCTGGATATATGCCCAGGAGTGGATTCAGTCTCTTGATTTGAGGAATTACACTGATCAATTTTCAATTATTGAATTAGCCTTTAATTCCAAGGATAAACTCTACTTAGTAGGATGTATTATTCTTTTTACATATTACTGGGAATAGTTTGCTAATACTTTGTTGGGAATTTTTCATCAGTATTCACGAGAGATATTGGTCTGTAGTTTTCTCATTACGTCTTTGTCTGGTTTTGGTCTCAAGGTTATACTCAACTCAAAAAATAGGTTTGGAAATATTACTTTTCTATTTTTAAGAAGTTTTTATGTAGAATTAATTATTACACCCTCATGAATTGATTAATTGAATTTGCTTATGAAGCTGTAAGGCCTAAGATTTTTTTTTGTGGTAAGGTTTTAAACTAGAAACTTAAGAGATACAGGACTATTCAGACAGAATATCTGTTTCTTCTTGAGTGTCTTTCAAATTTTGTGTTAAAAAATTTGTCCATTTCATCTGAGTTGTTGAGTTATGGGTATGAAGTTATTATAAATACTCCCTTATTATAGTGTTAATGTTCTTTTGATCTGTGGTACTTTAAAGAAATTCCTGATACAGATAATTTGTGTCTTCTTTTTCTTTGTCCACCTGGCTAGAGGTTTATAAATTTTACTGAACTTTTCAGAGAACTAGCTTTGGTTTCATTGTTTGTTTTTTTTTCTAATCGTTTTTCTGTTTTCTATCTGATCTTTTCTATTACTATTTTTTTTTTTGCTTCTGTTCCATACACTGTTGGATACTTGAAGGGAACCCTCTGCAAATCTCTGGAGTTTTCTCTCAAGCATTTTTGTCTTCTGTGGTACCATGCTTTGCAAATTCTAGCTCCCTTGGTCTTTCTGGATATCTGTTCTGTCTTCTCAACTCAGAGAGTCTGTTGGACTTTATCCCTCTCTGTTCTGCAACTTGGAAACTCAATGTGGGAAGCTGAGGAAATCCTAAGGGTCACCTCATTTTTCATGGATCATTGCCCTTTATTACCTGATGCCCAGTGTCTTGAAAACTGTTACTTTATACATTTTGTCCAGTTTTTGGTTTTTAAAAAATTTTTTTTTGGCAGGAGATTAAATTTAGTTCCTCATTACTCCATCTTGGCCCATCATTTACTTTTCAACTGTTTTCTTATCTAAATGGTCTTGAAGGGAAGATAGCTTTTGTACCCCTTATAATATGTAGTACAGGGCCTTGTACTCAGTCATTGCTTATTGTGAATTTTTCTTATTTCTGGAGTTTACTTGAACTGAATGGAAGAGGAAAATAAAACAGAAGAGTAAAGCCATCATCTGACTGCATTTCCCCTGCTTGTCAAATGAATGCTCTCTGAAGCCTGGTAAAAGAATTTCTATATTCCCTCCCATCTGACAGCTCTAGCCCTTACAGCTGGATTACTGGAACTACCTCCTTAACCCCAGCCAGATATTATGTGACCCAACTGGTCCATTTAGCTTTAGTTTTTATAAGAATGTGTAATTTGTCAGCTTTGTAGGATGTTGTGAGGGGCAGAAATATATGGGAAAATCACAGATTAAGAAACAATCTCAAAAGAATTTCTCTTGATGATGACTCCAAATTGTCCAGTTTCATTATTAATCTGAAGATTTAGTTTTCTTTTCTTAAAAATTTTCAGCAGTTGTTGTTTCTTCACCATTTATTTTAGTACTTTTTTCTTAAACTCCCATTACATGAATATTGGAGCCTCTCAATATATGCCTTATATGTCTTTTAGCTGTGGTTTCAATTAAAATTTTTTTCTGATTCTCTGTGCTGAGTTCTTGGTCAATGTATCAGGACTTTTTTCTAATTCAAGAATTCTGTCTTCATTTTATCTGGAGAAGAGTTCATTTCATCTATTTTTTTTTTAATTTCAATGACTGTTTTTCATTTTCAGATTTTCTAATTGGGTTCTCTTCATACCTAGATTTCTTCTCCTGCTTTTGTTTTCATTATTTCTTGTTCATTTTCAGTTGAAATTTTGCTTTCATTTATCTCCTTGAACATTCTATATGAACTTAGTTTTAAAGATTTTTTTATTTCTACAAAATTATTTTCATATTGAGTAAATTCATGTTTGATTATTGATTTTTCTGGCTGTAATTTTTAGCAGTAGATTTCTCTGTATGATTTTGAATATTGGTTTGCTGCTCATTTTTCTGCCATTGTCCTTCCTCCCTCTCTGTTCATACCTGTCTGTCTCTAGGTATTCAGTTAATTTTCACTTTAACTCTCCTTGTCCCCAATCTAGAACCAAGTCTTGTTCCAGAATTTCAGTGATTCTATCACCAGTTATGGTGGAGATATGACAGAAACATTCAGTACTTTGATTCCATTTCTGGTACTAGGTTAATAGGTTATGTCAGCCCACCTCCCCCCACCCCTGCCCCAAGGCAGGAATTTTTCTAAAAGCCCTAGGTGAAGGTTGACTGCTGTGTGTGTGTGTGTGTGTGTGTGTGTGTGTGTGTGTGTGTGTGTGTGTGTGTGTGTGTGTGTGTGTGTGTGTGTGTGTGTGTAAGGGCTGGTGTGGTGCTGATCTCTGTCACTCCTGTTTAAGTAATCTGTAACCAGGAGACCTGAGCTTTTAACCAAATTTACTTTTTTTTTTTAACCATTTCTGTTTCATTACTGTCCATTGGAGTTGTTTATCTTGTTTTGGAACTTGGCTATGTCTTTTTTGTTATCTTTTCATATATTGTATATGTCCTGACCATGTTTTTGGTGCACAATTAGTGATTGAAGGTTCACTATTACACCATCCTGATTTTAAGTCACATTCCTAGGTGAGTAGCTTTCAGAATAAATATACAGGATTTAACTTCTCTTGATTGGATAAGGAAAGGCAAAGAAAGCTCAGGATTACAAATCAAATGTTATTCTTTTACTGGGGCTCTGCAATAGATAATATATAAATGGTTTCTTTATACAATAATGCTAACTTGTGATTGCTTAGTTTCATTCTAAATTCTGTGAGTTATTTCTCCATGAATTTCTGCTACCTAAGTCTTCTAAACTGTCGTACAAAGGGACACTGTTATCCTAGAAGTCAGAGTTCCTTGAGCCTACCTGGGTGAATCTGGGCACATTATTTAACCTTTCTGTATTTCATTTTCCTCCTTTATAAAACAGGTGTATCTGCTTTCACTATCTCATGGGATAGTTATGAGCACTGTGGAAGATAATAGAGTCAAATTCAACAGAGTTTTACTTAGCACCTATTTGGAGAGAGACGTAGTGCTAATATTATGTTCTAGGGAAATAATTGAATAAAAACACAGCCCTATGGTTATTAATAATATAGTGAGACATACAGCCTGTTTTATAATCAGTTGTAATACAGGGTAGTCTGGATAAATGTTCAAATACAGATATTAAACAAAGAATTAAGAGGACCCCAATAAAGGAACAATTTAGACTTGAGGAAATGAGCGAACACTTCACTGAGGCACTGATTCTTTGATCTCAAGCCCTAGTGCTTTGAAAAATGCAAGGTGCTATGTAAACATAAGATGTGCTATTATTTTTTATTTAAAAAAAAAATTTTTTTTGTGGTGTGTGGGCCTCTCACTGTTGTGGCCTCTCCCGTTGCTGAGCGCAGGCTCAGTGGCCATGGCTCACGGGCCCAGCCGCTCCACGGCATGTGGGATCTTCCCGGACCGGGGCACGAACCCGTGTCCCCCGCATCGGCAGGCGGACTCTCAACCACTGCGCCACCAACGAAGCCCTATTATTTTATTTTATGTTTCAAACAATTTTCCATGAGCTAATCTGATTGGAGACCACTTAGCCATTTCTTCTTTACCTTTTTGTTTGCTGTGTAGGTCTGACCTTTCTATTAAATCTTCATTCTTTTTGGTTCTGATGCTTGGGTCTAGGCACACTCTGGTGGTGTGACACTCAGTCTTTCTCTCTTCTGTGAATGACTGATTTAGTTGTTGCTTTTTCAAGGGAAAAGTTTTCTCTGTATATTTTATTGTTTGATAATTTATAATTGAAAGGAAGATATTCCCCTCCAGGCTGCTTTTCAGAGATTGTTACCTCTGAAGTTCCAAGGAGACACTCATTTTGCTATTATCCAGATACGTTTAGACTGAGCCTTTGCAGTAGAACATTTTGTTCTATTTGCTGTAATTTTTTTTCAAGGGACAAAGATAAACAGCTTAAACAGATAACCATCTCTGGTTGCTGTTTCTAACAATAATATTTAGCAGCCAGTGAATATTCTGCAAGTGCCTTTCTCAGAAAGGCTGCATTAAGTAAACAAGTAGTAAATATTCTGGGAGACTGATAGATGATAGAATTTAAAGCCAGCCAGCTGCCCATATCAGGCTAACACGTTGTTTTTCTGTTTTGGTAAATATTAATACTCATCTTGTTTAGACAGTTCTTATCAAAAACAGTGTTAGCATTTCATACCAAACATATTTTTATAAAGCTCGTGAGAGCTAAAACTAACAAATTTTGAACTGCTTGAAACATTAGTTTCCTTAGATGTATATTTTGACTTATTTCCAAATCACAAATTCTACTGTATTCTGTGTTTTGGAAACTGATAGCTTTTGTGCAGTGTTCTAGTCAGTTACCATTTACAGTAAAACTTGGGTTGTTTTTGCCATTGAAATCTTAGCCATGGATTGAATTGATACTTGGAATTGATACTGTCATTTGATCTTTGGCTGACAAAGGGTTTTATTACAGGTGTTTTGTGAGGTTTATGTACTTAATATTTGGTGGTATCTATACCAGGTATCATTGAGATTTGAAGTATCATTCTTTTGCAGACTTATAATACCAGTCTAAGAGATGTAGCCATTTCTAGTACCCTTGCCTGGGTCCACAAAAAAGACAGCTACTGTATATATATTTCAGGTTCAGATGTTTTCCTGAATTATATTATATTCAAGTAACAACTATGTGTCATTGGAATCACCAGAAACACTAGAACATAAACTGCCACAGGGCAGGGACTTTATTTTTCTTATTCTGTTTTAGTGCTTGGCACAGGGTAGTTGTTCAATAAGCTAATTGAATTAATTACCATCAGTCTCAGGGTCACCATCACTGCTCCCATTGCTTATAGAAATACTGACACATGGATCCTGTCTTTCAGTAATGCCATCTTTCTGGTCCCTCTGTTGTCCCACCTTTTATGTCTCAGGTGAGATGTGTCCTCTGTTCCATTCATCAGTTACTTACTAGAACCCTTATGTATAATAGCAGTAGCAATAGTAATGAAGGTGATATTGATTGCTAGTATATCTGAGTACCAGCTGTGTGACAGGCCAAAGGTTCTATAATAGTGTTTATTAATCATCTACTATGTCCCAGGTACTGTGCTAAACAACTTACATGCATTATATCATTTAATCTTATACACAAAATATGAGGTATTTTATGTTCAAGGGAAACTGAGGTTCAGAGAAATTAGGAAACTTCACCAAAATCATAACCTCAGTTAAGACCAGAATCAGGACTCAGTTCTTTCTGTCTGGTGCCAAAGACCATGAAATTATCAAGTTCAGCCTTCTTTATGAACCTGTTTTTCAGTATATCTGATAAATCTAGCTTCTGGTTTAATATGTCAGTAAGGGGTTCTAATTCTCTAGGAGATAGTTAATTCTCTTTGACAGCTGTAATTATTAAAAGGTTTTTCATAATATTAAGGAAGTATTGATATATTTTTCTGTAACTTTTAAACTGTATGTCTTAATATAAAGTGTCCCAGGGATAGCCAAGATAGAATGAATCCATCCTTACTAACATTGACTATACTTAGCAAGTTGAGTTTAATATAAATATATTATATGTCTAAACAACATTTGCCTGGCTATAAGCAAGATATTTCTTTTAGATGGATTTAAAATTGTGTGTGTGTGATGTTAAAAAAAAGAAAAAGACTCTAGAGAGCTTAATGGATATATTTTAAAATTTCTATATCCTTTATCTATTCTATACCTGTATCCATATCTAGTAAACAGAGATAGGTAATGGAATTCAGAGCAAATGTTTTTTAATCAGCCTAAATGAAATCACATACAATACTGATTAAAAGTAAGTGAAAGGGATTGTGGTGTGAGGAATATATAGCTATTATAAACTTTAAGAGGTAGTAAAATCCACACAATTAAATCACATGTGAAAATTTTATAAAATTTTAAAAAACATTTTGTTTCTAATTTTTGTTTTTCTATTTCATCTTCTTTTGCTAGTCTAACTAGTTTGTTTTGGTTTTACTACCCTTCTCGGTTGTTGATGACATGGTTAGCTGTGTTTTTGTTAGCCCACCATTTCCTATAGATAATCCTTTCTAAGAAGAATATTGGTTTAGATATCATTTCAACATTTGTGTTTTTGTTATTTACTGTGTGTCATATGGAGTGCTAATACGCATTGGGCAAGGCATAGTTACAGGTGGGGTTCTCGCCTCAGTTTTCTATTCATTAAATACATAGAAAAATGAAAACATCAAAATAGAGAGAAATGAACTCCCATGTACTCATCATCCAGCTACAACTGTCATTAACTTTGGGTCATTCTTCTTTTCATCTATAAGCCCTATCCACTCACCAGCCTCACACCCACCCCGTTGGATTATTTTGAAACAGACCATAGATATTAATTGGACCATATGAAATTGTCTATATCCATCCTTTTTCTATCTACAAAATGATAATTCCATATGGTTCAACTTAATATCATTTCATTCATAAATATTTCAGTATGTATGTCTAAAAGATGAAACCTTTTGGTTTGTTAGCACAACCACAATGTCATTGTCATATCTAAAACTTACCAATAATTTCTTAATATCACCAATATCCAGCAGTCTTCATGTTTCCTCATTTGTGTATTTATCCTTCACTATTTTAGATGCTTGAATCAACATATAAACAAGGTCCACATATTGCTTTTAGTTGATAGGTTTCGTAAATCTTTCTTAATTGATAGTTTTCTTCTTTCCTTGATTTTCCTTGCAAGTCATTTGTTAAAGAAATTGCTCTCTCAATTTCAGTTTAATAAGGAATTTAATGATTTTAATAATTAAATCAAAATAACAATTTTAGTAATTTTATTTCAATTTCAGGAAGAGTATAGGAAACATATAAGTGTAACTCAGTATATGTAAAAGCCTACTTTATTTTTTTTGAGAAGTAGTTGGTTTACAATATTATATTAGTTTCAGGTATACAACATAGTGATTCGATATTTTTACAGATTATACTCCGTTTAAAGTTATCACAAAATATTGGCTATATTCCCTGTACTGTGCTACATATCTTTAGAGCTTATTTCTTATTTATTTGATAGATAGCTCTATCTCTTAATCCCATACCTCTATTTAGCCCCTCTCCCTTCCCTTGGCCCACTGGTAACCACTAGTTCTCTATATCTGTCTGTTTCTGTTTTGTTATATTCATTCTTTTTATTTAGATTCCACATGTAAGTGATAACATTTGTCTTTCTCTGTCTGACGTGTTTCATTAAGCATAAAACTGTTGGTGTAAATGTAAATTGTTGTAGCCACCATGGAGAACAGTATGGAAGTTACTCAAGAAAAAACTAAAAATAGAACTGTTATATGATCCAGAAATACCACTCATGGATATATATCCAAAGGAAACAAAAACATTAATTCGAAAAGATACTTGCACCCCAATGTTCATAGCAGCATTATTTACAATAGGCAAGATATGGAAGCAACCTGAGTGTCCATCAGCAGCTGAATGGATAAAGATGTGGTGTGTGTGTATGTCCATCTTTCCTCAGTGCCCTGCCTATAAGCAGCACCTTCCATTTCTGTGCATGTTGTCCTGATGTCTGACTGCCAGTACATATGATTTTTAGCTTGGGGGCTTTCTTTGTCCCCTGGAGCCTGCTCTGCCCCTGCACATTGGCAGGCCAGAACTTCTAGGGAATTCATGCCCCATAGGAGCAGCCAACTGATGACTGACAGAAATTGAGGGGAAAACCTCTAGCTCCCTTGCCCCTTGAGTGGGATAACTGTAATGTAAGCCCTACACTGACTCTCAGTGAGACAACTGAACTCCAATTGCCCACAGATGTAGCCTGCTCATTAATGTACACAGTGGCTGCCTTCTCTTTCCTACTTCCCTACTACAGTTTCCTGGGATTTTTTTCTCAAACAAACTACTTGCACTAAAATCCTTACTTCAGGGTTTGCTTCTAGGGAAACCATAACATAAGTTGTGGCACACTTAAACCTGCCTTTGTCCCCCCCGCTAAGTAATCAGAGACATCTGGGAAAAAATTCCGTATATTTGGCCTTAAACATTCAAGTTGGCCATGTTTATTTTTCTAATTCTCATAGGCAGCTGCTGGGAATAATAGAATTTTGTCTATCATTCTTAAAACTTTTTTATTGTTTAAATTATTATGCAATAAAATTAACCTTTTTATTTGTTTGGGATACAGATATATGTATTTTAAGACATGTATAACCACCACTACCATCGGGATACAAGACGGTTGCATCATTCCAGCAAACTCCCTCATGCTATCCCTTTATTGTCACACCTCCCACCACTTGTAATCCCTGACAACCACCGATATGTTCTCTGTTACTGTAGTTTTATATTTTCGACAGTGCCGTATAAATGGAATCATACAGTGTGTAACCTTTAGGTTCTGGTTCCTTTCAATTAGCATCATGTATTTGAGATTCATCTAAGTTGTTGCATGTATCAGTAGCTTGTTCCCTTTTATTACTCAGTTTTCCATTATGTGGGTGTACCATATTTTTGTTATCCGTTCACCTATTGAAAGACATTTAAGTTGCTTCCAGTTTTTGGCTGTAACGAATAACGTACTGTGAACACTCATGCACAAGTTTTTGTGTAGACCCATTAGTTTCCATTTCTCTTGGGTATATACCTAGGAGTAGAACTACTGATTCATGTGGTAGCTGTACATTTGACCTTTTGCTGAACTGCCAGATTGTTTTTCAAAAGAGGCTGCACTGTTTGACACTTCCACCAGCAGTTTCTCTACATTCTTGCCAATACTTTCATCAGCCTTTTTGATTATACCCATCCTAATGGGAGTGAAGTACTATCTCATTGTGTATTTTATTTGCACTCCCCTAATGACTAATGTTGTTGAGCATCTTTTCGTGTGTTTTTGGCTGTTTGCATATATCTTCTTTGGATAAATACCTATTCAAATATTTGCCTATTTTCTGATGGGATTGTTTGCTTTTTTTACTGTTGAGTTTTGAGAGTTCTTTATATATTCTGGAGACTTGGCTTTTAATTTTCTTAACAGTGTCTTTCTTACACACAAAAAAATTTTTTTAGTGAGTGCTCTTTTTTAAAAATTTTATATATTTATTATTATTATTTTTTGGCTGCATTGGGTCTTCACTGCTGCATGTGGGCTTTCTCTAGTTGCAGCGAGTGGGGGCTACCCTTCGTTGCAGTACGTGGGCTTCTCATTGCGGTTCCTTCTCTTGATGCAGAGCATGAGCTCCAGGCACGTGGGCTTCAGTAGTTGTGGCACGTGGGCTCAGTAGTTGTGGCTCGTGGGCTCTAGAGCGCAGGCTCAGTAGTTGTGGCGCACTGGCTTAGTTGCCCCGCGGCATGTGGGATCTTGCCGGACCAGGTATCGAACCCGTGTCCCCTGCATTGGCAGGCAGATTCTTAACCACTGTGCCACCAGGGAAGTCCCCAGGCAAAAATTTTAAGTTTGGTGAAGTTTGAGTTAATTTTTTTTTAATGGATCCTGTTGTTGGTGTTATTTCTAAGAAATTTTCACTTAAACCCCAGGTCGTGAAGATGTTCTCTTGTGTTTTCCTCTAAAAGTTTTATGGTTCTGTGTTTTATATTTAGATCTGTGGTCCGTTTGGAGTTAATCTTTGTATAAGATATGAGGTTTAGATTGAGATTAATATTTCTTTTTGTATGCATATAAATGATCTGTTGTCCCAGCACCATTTGTTGAAAAAAGACTATTCTTTCTCAGCTGAACTACTTGTGCTCTTTTGTCAAAGATCAGATGGCCATACTTATATGGGTCTATTTCTGGACTTCTATCCCATTGACTTACGTATGTCTTCACCAATACCACACTCTCTCTTTTTTTTTTTCTTTTAACATCTTTATTGGAGTATAATTGCTTTACAGTGGTGTGTTAGTTTCTGCTTTATAACAAAGTGAATCAGTTATACATATACATATGTTCCCATATCTCTTCCCTCTTGCGTCTCACTCCCTCCCACCCTCCCTTTCCCACCCCTCTAGGTGGTCACAGACCACATAGCTGATCTCCCTGTGCTATGCGGCTACTTCCCACTAGCTATCTGTTTTACGTTTGGTAGTGTATGTATGTCCATGCCACTCTCTCACTTTGTCACAGCTTACCCTTCCCCCTCCCCATATCCTCAAGTCCATGCTCTAGTAGGTCTGTATCTTTATTCTCGTCTTACCCCTAGGTTCTTCATGACTTTTTTTTCCCCTTAGATTCCATATATATGTGTTAGCATACAGTATTTGTTTTTCTCTTTCTGACTTACTTCACTCTGGATGACAACTCTAGGTCCATCCACCTCACTACAAATAACTCAATTTTGTTTCTTTTTATGGCTGAGTAATATTCCATTGTATATATGTGCCACATCTTCTTTATCCATTCATCTGTTGATGGACACTTAGGTTGCTTCCATGTCCTGGCTATTGTAAATAGAGCTGCAGTGAACATTGTGGTACATGACTCTTTCTGAATTATGGTTTTCTCAGGGTATATACCCAGTAGTGGGATTGCTGGGTCATATGGTAGTTCTATTTGTAGTTTTTTAAGGAACCTGCATACTGTTCTCCATAGTGGCTGTATCAATTTACATTCCCACCAACAGTGCAAGAGGGTTCCCTTTTCTCCACACCCTCTCCAGCATTTACTGTTTCTAGATTTTTTGATGATGGCCATTCTGACCAGTGTGAGATGATATCTCATTGTAGTTTTGATTTGCATTTCTCTAATGATTAATGACGTTGAGCTTTCTTTCATGTGTTTCTTGGCAATCTGTGTATCTTCTTTGGAGAAATGTCTGTTTAGGTCTTCTGCCCATTTTTGGATTGGGTTGTTTGTTTTTTTGTTATTAAGCTGCATGAGCTGCTTGTAAGTTTTGGAGATTAATCCTTTGTCAGTTGCTTCATTTACAAATATTTTCTCCCATTCTGAAGGTGTCTTTTCGTCTTGTTTATGGTTTCCCTTGCTGTGCAAAAGCTTTTAAGTTTCATTAGGTCCCATTTGTTCATTTTTGTTTTTATTTGCATTTCTCTAGGAGGTGGGTCAAAAAGGATCTTGCTGTGATTTATGTCATGGAGTGTTCTGCCTATGTTTTCCTCTAAGAGTTTGATAGTTTCTGGCCTTACATTTAGGTCTTTAATCCATTTTGAGTTTATTTTTGTGTATGGTGTTAGAGAGTGTTCTAATTTCATACTTTTACATGTACCTGTCCAGTTTTCCCAGCACCACTTATTGAAGAGGCTGTCTTTTTTCCACTGTATATTCTTGCCTCCTTTATCAAAGATAAGGTGACCATATGTGCGTGGGTTTACCTCTGGGCTTTCTATCCAGTTTTGGCCATGCTGTGCGGCTTGTGGGATCTTAGCTCCCCTACCAGGGATTGAACCCAGGCCTCCCGGCAGTGGAATCATGGAGTCCTAACCACTGGACCGCCAGAGAATTCCCCACACTCTCTTGATTACTGTTGCTTTATAATAAGTCATAAAATTTAATAGTGTGATTCCTTCAACTTAATTTTCTTTTGCAACATTCTTTTAGCTATTGTAGTACTTTTGTCCTACCATATAATGTTTAAGAATGAGCTATCTATAACTACAAAAAAAGCCCTTCTTGGATTTTGATTTTGATATAGATCATTTTGGTGAAAATTGATATCTTTCATATGGTGAGTCTTCTTTTTTTTTGGCTGTGTCAGGTCTAGTTGCGGCGTGTGGGGTCTTTGTTGAGGTGTGTGAGATCTTTCATTGCGGCATGTGCTCTTTGTTGTGGCGCACGGGCTTCTCTGTATTTGTGGTGCGCAGGGTCCAGGGTGTGTGAGCTCTGTAGTTTGCGACACATGGGCTCTCTCATTGAGGCATGTGAGCCCAGTAGTTGTGGCGTGCGGGCTTAGTTGCCCCGCGGCATGTGGGATCTTTGTTCCCTGACCAGGGATCGAACCCGCATCCTCTGCATTGGAAGGTGGATTCTTTACCAGTGGACAACCAGGGAAGTCCCTATGTTGAGTCTTCTGATATTGTACGTCTCCCCGTTTTTTAGGTCTTCTTTGATTTCTTTCATAAGTGCCATGATTTATTAGATTTATACCTAAGTATTTCCAATAGTAGTGTGTCTGTGCATCTGTATGTATGTGGTAGAGGGACTGTGATAGATGTGAGACTTCTCCCTGTTGTCATACAGTATTCCCTTGAAGCTGTCAGGGGATTCCCAGCCCAAGGAATATCCCTATGTCAATCTTGTCATTCATGTTTGACAGCAGGAGTGGTGGGATGGATAGGAAGAGAGTAAGGCTTGGGTGGGTATGGATTCTGAAAAGGGGTTCCAGGTAGTCCTCAACTCTCGTCCCAGGAGTTTTGAAAGAAGTAGGAGAGCAAACATGGGTCTCCAGCACTGGCTTCTTAGGGAATATGGCCCAGCTGGGCCTACCCTTTCAAGTGCAGCAAGAACCAACAGGATCTTATTATTCCATTCTGAATAAAGCTCCATGAGCTGGGTTAGCAGGTGGGGAAGCTTTTATAAATGTTACTGGTTTTTTGTTGTTGTTGTTGTTTTTTAATTTTGGTTTCATGTTGTTTATTGCTAGGGTATAGAAATTTAAGTGATTTTTGTGTTTTGACTTTGTATCCTGTAGTTTTGTTCGTAATAGTTCTAGGACTGTTTTTAAAGAATCCCTGGGGTTTTCTACATAGACATTCTTGTCATCTTGCAAATTGGGATAGTTTTATTCCTTCCTTTCTGTTCTATATGTGTTTTATTGCCAGAATGGTGAATGTAGGTATCCTTGCATTTTTCCTCTTCATAAGTGGAAAGTATTTCATCTTTTACCATTTACTTTGATGTTCACTGTAGGTCTATTGCACATGTCCTTTATTTGGTTGAAAAGTTCCCTTTTGTTCTTAGCTTGATGAAAATTTTTATCCTGATGGCTGTTGAAGTTTTGTTAAATGATATTATGATGTGATTTTTCTTTTTTAGATTAATATGATGGGTTATATTGATTTGTTTTTGAACATTGAGCTAACCTTAAGTTGCTCAAATAAACCCCATTTGTTTGTGTTTATTATTATTTTTTTGTTGTTGAATTTTTGAATTTTATTTTTTTATACAGGAGGTTCTTATTAGTCATCAGTTTTATACACATCATTGTATACATGTCAATCCCAATCGCTCAGTTCATCACACCCCACCCCCACTCCCCCACCGCTTTCCCGCCTTGGTGTCCATACGTTTGTTCTCTACATCTGTGTCTCAATTTCTGCTCTGAAAACCGGTTCATCTGTACCATTTTTCTAGGTTCCACATATATGTGTTAATATACGATATTTGTTTTTCGCTTTCTGACTTACTTCACTCTGTATGACAATCTCTGGATACATCCACGTCTCAATAAATAACCCAATTTCATTCCTTTTTATGGCTGAGTAATATTCCATTGTATATATGTGCCATATCTTTTTTTACATTCGTCTGTCGATGGGCATTTAGATTGCTTCCATGTCCTGGCTATTGTAAGTAGTGCTGCAGTGAACATTGGGGTGCATGTATCTTTTTGAATTATGGTTTTCTCTGGGTATATGCCCAGTAGTGGGATTGCTGGGTCATATGGTAGTTCTATTTTTAGTTTTTTAAGGAACCTGCATACTGTTCTCCATAGTGGCTGTATCAATTTACATTCCCACCAACAGTGCAAGAGCGTTTCCTTTTCTCTACACCCTCTCCAGCATTTGTTGTTTGTAGATTTTCTGATGATGCCCATTCTAACTGGTGTGAGGTGATACCTCATTGTAGTTTTGATTTGCATTTCTCTAATAATTAGTGATGTTGAGCAGCTTTTCATGTGCTTCTTGGCCATCTGTATGTCTTCTTTGGAGAAATGTCTATTTAGATCTTCTGCCCATTTTTGGATTGGGTTGTTTGTTTTTTTAAATATTGAGCTGCATGAGCTGTTTATATATTTTGGAGATTAATCCTTTGTCTGTTGATTCGTTTACAAATATTTTCTCCCATTCTGAGGGTTGTCCTTTCGTCTTGTTTATGGTTTCCTTTGCTGAACAAAAGCTTTTAAGTTTCATTAGGTCCCATTTGTTTATTCTTGTTTTTATTTCCATTACTCTAGGAAGTGGATCAAGAAAGATCTTGCTGTGACTTATGTCAAAGAGTGTTCTTCCTTTGTTTTCCTCTAAGAGTTTTATAGTGTCCAGTCTTACATTGAGGTCTCTAATCCATTTTGAGTTTATTTTTGTGTATGGTGTTAGGGAGTGTTCTGATTTCTTTCTTTTACATGTAGCTGTCCAGTTTTCCCAACACCACTTATTGAAGGGACTGTCTTTTCTCCATGGTATATCCTTGCCTCCTTTGTCATAGATTAGTTGACCATAGGTGTGTGGGTTTATCTCTGGGCTTTCTATCTTGTTCCACTGATCTGTATTTTTGGTTTTGTGCCAGTACCATATTGTCTTGATTACTGTAGCTTTGTAGTATAGTCTGAAGTCAGGGAGTCTGATTCCTCCAGCTCCGTTTTTTTCCCTCAAGACTGCTTTGGCTATTCGGGGTCTTTTGTGTCTCCATACAAATTTTAAGGTTTTTTTGTTCTAGTTCTGTAAAAATGCCATTGGTAATTTGATAGGGATTGCATTGGATCTGTAGATTGCTTTGGGTACTATAGTTATTTTCACAATGTTGATTCTTCCAATCCAGGAACATGGTATATTTCTGCATTTGTTGGTATCATCTTTAATTTTTCATCACTGTTTTATACTTTTCTGCATACAGGTCTTTTGTCTCCCTAGGTAGGTTTATTCCTAGGTATTTTATTCTTTTTGTTGCAGTGGTAGCGGGACTGTTTCCTTAATTTCTGTTACAGATTTTTCATCATTAGTGTATAGGAATGCAAGAGATTTCTGTGCATTAATTTTGTATCCTGCAACTTTACCAAATTCACTGATTAGCTCTAGTTGTTTTCTGGTGGAATTTTTAGGATTCTCTACGTATAGTATCATGTCATCTGCAAACAGTGACAGTTTTACTTCTTCTTTTCCAATTTGGATTCCTTTTATTTCTTTTTCTTCTCTGACTGCTGTGGCTAGGACTTCCAAAACTATGTTGAATAATAGTGGTGAGAGTGGACATCCTTATCTTGTTCCTGATCTTAGAGGAAATGGTTTCAGTTTTCATCATTGAGAATGATGTTTGCTGTGGGTTTGTCATATATGGCTGTTATTATGTTGAGGTAGGTTCCCTCTATGCCCACTTTCTATAGAGTTTTTATCATAAATGGGTGTTGAATTTTGTCACAAGCTTTTTCTGCATCTATTGAGACGATCATATGGTTTTTATTCTTCAATTTGTTAATATGGTGTATCACATTGATTGATTTGCGTATATTGAAGAATCCTTGCATCCCTGGGATAAATCCTCCCTGATCATGGTGTATGATCCTTTTAATGTGTTTTTGGATTCTGTTTGCTAGTATTTTGTTGAGGAATTTTGCATCTATGTTCATCAGTGACAGTGGTCTGTAATTTTCTTTTGTTGTAGTATCTCTGTCTGGCTTTGGTATCAGGGTGATGGTGGTCCTGTAGAATGAGTTTGGGAGTGTTCCTTCCTCTGCAGTTTTTTGGAAGAGTTTGAGAAGGATGGGTGTTAGCTCTACTCTCAATGTTTGATAGAATTCACCTGTGAAGCGCTCTGGTCCTGGACTTTTGTTTGTTGGAAGATTTTTAATCACAGTTTCAATTTCATTACTTGTGATTGGTCTGTTCATATTTTCCATTTCTTCCTGGTTCATTCTTGGAAGGTCATACCTTTCTAAAAGTTTGTCCGTTTCTTCCAGGTTGTCCACTTTATTGGCATAGAGTTGCTTGTAGTAGTCTCTTAGGATGCTTTATATATCTGCGGTGTCTGTTGTAACTTCTCCTTTTTCATTTCTAATTTTATTGATTTGAGTCCTCTCCCTCTTTTTCTTGATGTCAGGCTAATGGTTTATCAATTTTGTTTATCTTGTCGAAGAACCAGCTTTTAGTTTATTGATCTTTGCTATTGTTTTCTTTGTTTCTATTTCATTTATTTCTGCTCTGATCTTTATGATTTCTTTCCTTCTGCTAACTTTGGGTTTTGTTTTTTCTTCTTTCTCTAGTTCCTTTAGGTGTAAGCTTAGATTGTTTACTTGAGATTTTTCTTGTTTCTTGAGGTAAGCTTGTATAGCTATAAACTTCCCTCTTAGAACTGCTTTTGCTGCATCTCATAGGTTTTGGGTCGTCGTGTTTTCATTGTCATTTGTTTCTAGGTATTTTTTCATTTCCTCTTTGATTTCTTTAGTGATCTCTTGGTTATTTAGTAATGTATTTTTAGCCTCCATGTGTTTGTATTTTTTACGTTTTTCTCCCTGTAAGTCATTTCTAGTCTCATAGTGTTGTGGTCAGAAGAGATGCTTGATATGATTTCAATTTTCATAAATTTACTGAAGCTTTATTTGTGACCCAAGATGTGATCTCTCCTGGAGAATGTTCCGTGCACACTTGAGAAGAAGGTGTAATCTGTTTTTGGATGGAATGTAGTATAAATATCAATTAAATCTATCTGGTCCATTGTGTTTTTTAACGCTTGTGTTTCCTTATTTATTTTCACTTTGGATCATCTGTCCATTGGTGTAAGTGAGGTGTTAACGTCCCCCACTAATATTGTGTTACTGTCGATTTCCTCTTTTATAGCTGTTAGCAGTTGCCTTGTGTATTGAAGTGCTCCTGTGTTGGGTGCATATATATTTATAATTGTTATGTCTTCTTCTTGGATTGATCCCTGGATCATTATGTAATGTCCTTCCTTGTCTCTTGTAGCGTTCTTTATTTTAAAGTCTATTTATCTGATATGAGTATTGCTACTCCAGCTTTCTTTTGATTTCCATTTGCATGGAATATCTTTTTCCATCCCCTCACTTTCAGTCTGTATGTGTCCCTAGGTCTGAAGTGGGTCTCTTGTAGACAGCATACATATGGGCCTTGTTTTTGTATCCATTCAACAAGCCTGTGTCTTTTGGTTGGAGCATTTAATCCATTCACATTTAAGGTAATTATCGACCTGTATGTTCCTATGACCATTTTTTTAATTGTTTTGGGTTTGTTTCTGTAGGTACTTTTCTTCTCTTGTTTCTCACTTAGAGAAGTTCCTTTAGCATTTGTTGTAGAGCTGGTTTGGTGGTGCTCAATTCTCTTAGCTTTTGCTTGTCTGTAAAGCTTTTGATTTCTCCATCAAATGTGAATGAGATCCTTGCCAGGTAGAGTAATCTTGGTTGTAGGTTCTTCCCTTTCATCACTTTAATATATCATGCCACTCCCTTCTGGCTTGTAGAGTTTCTGCTGAGAAATCAGCTGTTAACCTTATGGGAGTTCCCTTGTATGTTATTTGTCATTTATCCCTTGCTTCTTTTAATAATTTTTCTTTGTGTTTAATTTTTGCCAATTTGATTACTGTGTGTCTCAGCGTGTTTCTCCTGGGTTTATCCTGTATGGGACTCTCTGTTCTTCCTGGACTTGGGTGGCTATTTCCTTTCCCATGTTAGGGAAGTTTTCGACTATAATCTCTTCAAATATTTTCTCGGGTCCTTTCTCTCTCTCTCCTCCTTCTGGAACCCCTATAATGCGAATGTTGTTTCGTTTAATGTTGTCCCATAGGTCTCCTAAGGCTGTCTTCATGTATTTTCATTCTTTTTCCTTTATTCTATTCCACAGCAGTGAATTCCACCATTCTGTCTTCCAGGTCACTTATCCGTTCTTCTGCCTCAGGTATTCTGCTGTTGATTGCTTCTAGTGTAGTTTTCATTTCAGTTATTGTATTGTTCATCTCTGTTTGTTCTTTAATTCTTCTAGCTCTTTGTTAAACATTTCCTGCATCTTCTCGATCTTTGCCTCCATTCTTTTTCCGAGGTCCTAGATCATCTTTGCTATCATTATTCTGAATTCTCTTTCTGGAATGTTGCCTATCTCCACTTCATTTAGTTGTTTTTCTGGGGTTGTATCTTGTTCCTTCATCTGGTACATATCCCTCTGCCTTTTCATCTTGTCTGTCTTTCTGTGATAATGGTTTTTGTTCCACAGGCTGTGGGGTATCTTGTTTGGTGAGTTCCAGTGTCTTCCTGTCAATGACTGTTCAGCAGTTAGTTGTGATTCTGGTGTTCTCGCAATAGGGAGTGAGAGCACGTCCTTCTACTCCACCATCTTGGTTCAGGTCCTCTATTAATGTTTTTGTATACTACAAGATTTGATTGGCCAATGTAGTTCTTCTTGCTTCTGCTGTCTGCCCTCTGGTGGATGAGTCTATCCAAAGGCTTGTGCAAGTTTCCTGATGGGAGGGACTGGTGGTGGGTAGAGCTGGGTGTTGCTCTGGTGGGCAGAGTTTTGTAAAACTTTAATCCGCTTGACTGCTTATGGGTGGGGCTGGGTTCCCTCCCTGTTGGTTGTTTGACCTGAGGCAACCCAGCACTGGAGCCTACTGGGGTTTTTGGTGGGGCTAATGGCTGACTCTGGGAGGGCTCACACCAAGGAGTACTTCCCAGAACTTCTGCTGCCAGTGTCCTTGTCCTCACGGTGAGCCACAGCCACCCCCCCACCTCTGGAGGAGACCCTCCAACACTAGCAGGTAGGTCTGGTGCAGTCTCTCCTGGGTCTTTCCGTTGGATCCCGATGCACACATTACTTTGTGTGTGCCCTACAAGAGTGGAGTCTCTGTTTCCTCCAGTCCTGTCGAAGTTCTGCAGTCAAATCCCACTAGCCTTCAAAGTCTGATTCTCTGGGAATGCCTCCTCCTGTTGCCAGACCTTCAGGTTGGGAAGCCTGATGTGGGCTTCAGAACCTTCCCTCCAGTGGGTGGACTTCTGTGGTATAAGTGTTCTCCAGTCTGTGAGTCACCCACCCAGCAGTTATGGGATTTGATTTTACTGTGATTGCACCCCTCCTACCGTCTCATTGTGGCTTCTCCTTTGTGTTTGGATGGGGGGTATCTTTTTTGGTGAGTTCCAGTGTCTTCCTGTCAATGACTGTTCAGCAGTTAGTTGTGATTCTGGTGTTCTCGCAAGAGGGAGTGAGAGCACGTCCTTCTACTCAGCCATCTTGGTTCAGGGCCTCTATTATTGTTTTTATATACTGCAAGATTTGATTGGCCAATATTTTGTTGAGCCTTTTTTGCATGTACCTTATTCTGAAGCCAGTTTTTTAAGTAAGTATACTGAGCTTAGTGTACAGTATGTAATTTTAGTTTATAAAAGGTTTCACCTTGGGCAGCTTTTCCCTCTTCAGATCTGCTGATGAGTCATTTTTTCCCTGCATAGGTTGTATCTGTTTTTTCCTTTGGTTGTGTAAATGTTTCCCTTAAAAATAATACCTCTAGTATATTACATTCATTTTTTGCTTTTTAGATGAGGTTGTGTTAGTGGGATCCTCGACTTTTATTTTCTTTAAGTAGAAGACCTAAGACCTAATCTTTTTTTAAGATTAATTCTCAAGTTTACCTTCTTCCTTGCTATTATGAAGCACTTTAAAGGACAAGAATGCAGGACTTCCCAGGTGGCGCAGTGGTTCAGAGTCCGCCTGCCGATGCAGGGGACACGGGTTTGTGCCCCGGTCCGGGAGGATCTTGCATGCCGCGGAGCGGCTGGGCCCGTGGGCCATGGCCGCTGAGCCTGCGCGTCCGGAGCCTGTGCTCCGCAATGGGAGAGGCCGCAACAGTGGGGGGCCCGCGTACCGAAAAAAAAAAAAAAAAGGACAAGAATGCAAATGAATGTTTCATTCATGACGTAATTTCTCAAGTTTAATTTTCATGTAATATGAGCCTATTGTATAGGCTTCTTGAAGCAGTTGTTTGAAATCAAGATTTCACTGGGTTGTTTGTTTTTAGATATCATGGTCATGGAACTATAAGTGGAAAAGCCCCAAATGATAGCATTCCTTCCATTTGTCATCCAGGAAATTAGTAAAATTCCAGTGTTTATAAACTGGAAAGTGGAATTGTAATGGAACTCACCTTATTTCCTCTATTTAAGCACTAAATTTTGAATTCATTCTAAAACACCCCCAAGGAATTCTTATGACTATTTGTTAATTTCCATTTTTCAATTAAAAATATATCTATAACTGTCCCTGAAATATGTATTTCTGACTCTTACAGGGCAGTGAGCTTCAGGAAGTGAGTAGATATGTTGGGCCTGAAAGATTTTGAAATGTCACCTCTCTGTACTAACTAGAATCTTAATTTTCCCATAAAATTACAAAGTCTTTATGATAAAATTAATCTTTTCTTAGAGCTGTTGATAAAATTTCAACTTCAGTAACTATAATCTTTTTAATTAAATTAATTTATTTTTGGCCGCGTTGGGTCTTCGTTGCTGCACGTGGGCTTTCTCTAGTTGCGGCGAGCGGAGGCTATTCTTCAACGCGGTGCATGGGCTTCTCATTGCGGGGGCTTCTCTTTGTTGCAGAGCACAGGCTGTAGGCGCGCGGGCTTCAATAGTTGTGGCTTGCAGGCTCTAGAGCACAGGCTCAGTAGTTGTGTTGCACGGGCTTAGTTGCTCCATGTCATGTAGGATCTTCCCGGACCAGGGCTCGAACCTGTGTCCCCTGCATTGGCAGGCGGATTCTTAACTACATAGCCACCAGGGAAGTCCCAGTAACTATAATCTTAATAAATTCTATCTTAGAGGCTAAACAAAATACATGAAATGCCTATATTAAAAAAGCAAAACTAAATATTTTTAAGTGGTGAAATGGTTACAGTGAATCTAGATAAGGAAAGATGGGTTTCATTGCACTGTTTGAATTAAACCTTAACACTTATATGCACACATACATGTGTATATAGAAGGTGCAAAAATATTTGGAAGGAAACACGTAAAACTATTAATAATAACTTATATGGCTGGAGGTGAAGGGTAGAGTGTCCATGTCACTGGGTTGGGCAGCATAATATGAACGTTTTCTTTACAAACATTGATATTTCTTGGATTTTAAACAACAAAAGCAAATTCATTAAGTATTTGTTTTAAAATTTTTAAATAATATGAATAGTTGTCCATTGGCCCCTTGAAGGCAACAACACTGAATTGCTTAGAGCTTAAAGGTAGAGAAGAATTTGAAATTAATTTTTTGAAATTAATTTGTAGGAAGTAACTGGGTGTAGGTAGGTAATAATAATAGTGATAAAGATAATAGCAATAGCTACCATTTATTGAATCTTTACTGTTGGCTGGGTACAGGTTTTAACCTTTTAGGTGCATAGTTGTAAAAAAGACCACAGAAGAGTTGAATACAGTTCTGTTTTATTCAAGAATCCTGTCTTAACCACAGTTATGGAGCCTTAGTAATAAAAATGGAGAAGAAATAGGAAAACAGTATTATAAAGACATAGCCCTGGAACTGCATGAAATTTTCAGTTCAGTGGTGTATAGGACCACAGGACAGAGGGCTTGACCTTGGATTCAAACAGAAAAGGACAGTCTTCTTCTGAGACCAAAATGAGGCTTTAGGAAATAGCATTGAATGGAAGAGTTTAAATAAGATGAGCTACCTGAAAGTTCTGTAACTCCAGTAGTTCGTTCCCTAAGACAGGTGTCCAAGGATTAGAAAGGGTGGATTATAAGCAGATAACTCAGCTGCGTATGATTTATCCTTTAAGTCACTTAAGGAAGCACTTAATCTTATATGTATAAATATATGCAAAGTAAAATTTACCTGTGTGGGTATTGTGCTGAGGTGACAACTGGAGGTGACTTGCAAGCAGCAATAGATCAGGGAACCCTATGTGCAGGGAGAATTTTTTCTGCCTAGGGACCTTCTCCATTAACATGGTGCTTCATTTCATTATCCTTTACTTTTAGAACACATAACAGTTAATCTTTCCTCGAGCAAGTGTAGGAGGAGATCAGTTCTCCTTGTACGTGTGGGTTTATTTCTGGACTGTCTGTTTTTGTTCCATTGATCTATTTGCCTATGTTTACTGTAATACCACACTGCTTTTTATTACTCTGGCTTTATCACAATTCTTGAAATCAGGTAGTGTTAGTTCTCCGATTTTGTCTTTTTCAAAGTTTGAGCTATTCTACATCCTTTACATTTCAATTGGAATTTTAAATTCAGTTTTATAATTTCTACCAAAAACAAAAACAAAACCCTGCTGGCATTGGGATTGGAATTGCATTGAATCTATAGATTTATTCAACTATGTGTTAATTTGGAAGGTTGACAGCTTAATAATATTGAGTTGGCCAACCCTTGACCAAAGTATATCTCCCTATTTATTTAGGTCTTTAGATTTTCAAAAGTATTTTGTGGTTCAATATATAGGTCTTTCATATTTTTGGACATATTATCCCTATTTCGTATTCTTGATGCTATTGTAAATAATATTTTCTGATTGTTCACTCCTAGTATGTAGAATACAATTGATTTTTGTGTATTGATCCTACAGCCTTTCTAAGCATCACATATAACTTCTAGACACCTTTTGTAGATTTTCTACATTGACAGTTATATTGTCTGTGAATAAGGAGTTTTATTTCTTCTTTTCCAAAGTTTATACCTTCCATTCCTTCCTCCCTCCCTCCCTTCTCCTAATTGCTCTAGCTGGAACCTGTAGCCCAAAATAGAGTAGATGTAGTAATAGTGGGCACGCCTATCTTGTTCCTGATCTTAGCAGGAAGCATTCAGTTTTTAAATATTCAGTATGATGTTAGCTGTAGGTTTTCCATAGATATCTTTTATCAGGTTAAGGAAATTCACTTTTACTTCTAATGTGTTCAGAGTTTTTAACAGAAATGATGCTGAATTTTTTCAACTGTTTTTTCTGCTTCTGTCAAAATGATCATATTGCTTTTTTTCTTTAGTTTGTTATATTTTCTTATGTAAACATGTTAAAATGATGAATTACATTGTTTTTCAAATGTAAACCAACCCTTTATTCTTGGGACAAATCCTACTTGATCATGATGTATTAGCCTTTTGCTATATTCTTAGATTCCGTTTGTTAAAAAGTATTTTTGAAAGAATTTCTGTGACTGTGTTCATGAGAGCTGTTGGTAGTTTTCTTATAATGTTTTTTGTCAGGTTTTGGTATCAGGGTAATACTGGTCTCATAGAATGAATTGGGGATTATCCTATCCTTTTCAGATGTTTAGAAGAGTTTGTGTAGAATTGCTATTATTATTGATTCCTTAAATGTTTGGTAGAATTCACCAGTAAAACCATCTGTGACTGTAGTTTTCATTGTGGGAAGATTTTTAACTACAATTTCAATTTCTTTGATAAATACAATTATTTAGGTTATCCATTTCTTCATGAGAGAGCTTGGTAGTTTGTGTTTTTTAGTGAATTTGTTTATTTTTTCTAATTGTCAACTTTATTTGCAAAAAGTTATCCATAATGTTCCCTTATGATCCTTTTAATATCTGTAGACTCTAGTGATATCATCTCTCTCACTTCTGATACTGGCAATTTGTATCTTCTCTTTTTTTGTTGTCAGTCTGGCTAGAAGTTTATCAAGTTTTTTGATCTTCTCAAAGAACCAACTGTTACTTTCATTACTTTTTTTTCTATTGTGTCTGTTCTGTTTCATTTATTTCTGTTTTGATTCCTATTATTTTCTTTTTTCTGTTTACTTTGAATTTAATTTTCTTTATCTAGTTCTTAAGATAGAACTGAGTTCATTGACTAAGACCTTTCTTCTTTTCTATTTTAGTTGCTTTAACTTTCCCCTTAAGTACTGCTTTAGTAGCATCTCACAAATTCCACTTAAGTCCTACTTTAGTAGCATTTCACAAATTCTGATAGGTCATCTTTTCATTTTCATTTAGTTCAAAATACTTTGTAATTTTCCTTTTGATTTCTTCTTTGACCCATGAGTTATTTAGAAATGTATTATTTAGTTTCCAGTATTGTGGATTTTCCAGAATTTTGATTTCTAATTTAATTCCCTTGTGGTATGAAAACATACTTTTTATGATTCGAGTCATTTTAAATTTACTGCAATATATATATATATATATATATATGTATATATATATGTATATATATATATATGTATATATATATATGTATATATATATATATATTTTTTTTTTTTTGCAGTACGCGGGCCTCTCACTGTTGTGCCCTCTCCCGTTGTGGAGCGCAGGCTCCGGACACGCAGGCTTAGCAGCCATGGCTCACGGGCATAGCCGCTCCGCGGCACGTGGGATCTTCCCAGACCGGGGCACAAACCCGTGTCCCCTGCATTGGCAGGCGGTCTCTCAACCACTGCACCACCAGGGAAGCCCATACTGCAATATATTTTATGGCCCAGAATATACTCTGTCTTGGTAAATGTCTGAAGTATGCTAGGAAAGAATGTGTATTCTGCTGCTGTTTGAGTGGAGTGTTTTATAAACATCAATTAGGTCAAGTCTGCTTGATAGTATTTTTCAAATCTTCTACATTCTTAGTATTCTTTTTTTGTCTACTTGTTTTATCAGTTATTAAGAGAGAGATTTTGAAGTCTTTGACTAAAATAGAGGAAATTTGTGTCTTTTTACTCACAATTCCATCTGATTTATTTCATGTATTTTGACGCTCTTTATTAGGGGCATAAATATTTAGAAATTTATGTCCCCTTGATGAATTGGCCCATATATCATTATAAAATGCCTTTTTAGTTCCTGTTAACATTCTTTGCTCTGAAATCTGTATTAATATTAGCCAGCTTTCTTTTGGTTAATGTCAGCATATGATATCTGTTTCCCATCCTTTTCCTTTTAACTTCTTTGCATCTTTGTATTTAAAGTTTCTTGTAGGAAGCATATAGTTGGGTCTTGCTTTTTATCCAAAGTCATCATCTCAGCCATTTAATGTGATTATTAATAGAGTTAGGCTGGAATCTTATTTTACTGTTTCTTATTCATCTCATTGGCCTTTTCTTCCCCTTTATTTTCTGCTTTGTTTTAGATTGAGTATTTTTCTTGATTATTCCATTTTACTTCTTTTGTTGTCTTATTAGTTTTAACTCTTTGTTTTGTCACTTTTCAGGCTTATACATCTTTAACTTATGGTGTATTTAACTTAACATTCTACATTTAAGTGATACTATACAACCTTTCCTATAGTATATGAACCATACAGTACTACTGTACTCTGCCATTTTCCTCTCCTGACTTTTGTACAATTGTTGATATACATTTTACATTTATATATACTATAAACCTCATGCCACAATGTTATTTTTGTTTATATAGTCAATCATCTTTAAAAGAGACTTAAATAATAAGAAAAAGTCTTATTTATTTACCCATGTAGTTACACTTCTGGTGCTCTTCATTGTTTTGTATGGATCCATTTTTCATCTGCTGTTATATTTGGCCATTATTAATTCAAATGTTTTTTTCTGTTCCTCTTCCTCCTCACTTCCTTGTTCTTATTACTCGTGTGTTAGGCTGACTGAAGTCCTAGAGCTCACTGATGCTCATTTCGTTTTGGAGGGTTCTTTTTTCTCTCTGTATTTTATTTTAGATAATTTTTATTGGTGTGAATTCAAATTTACTAATCTTTTCTTCTGCAATATTTAATATGTTATGTATCCCATCCATTTTTTAAATCTCATACATTGTAGTTTTCCTCTTTAGAAGTTGATTTGAGTCTTTTATATTTTCCACGTCTCTGTTTAAATTTTCAACATATGGGAATCAGTAATAGTAACTCTTTGTGTCTTCTTTTTGCTCATTCTGATATCTCTGTCAGTTCTAGGTCAGTTTTGATTGATTATTCTCCTCATCATGGGTTCCATTTCCCTATCTCTTTGCATGCCTGTTAATCTTTAATAGGATGCCTGGTATCCTGAATTTTATTTTGTTGGGTGATGGACATTTCGTATTCCTGTAAATCTTCTTGAGCTTCTGAGATTCAGTTAAAGTTATTTTAAACAGTTTGATCTTTTTGGGTCTTGCTTTTATGATTTGTTATGTACCAGCAATAGAGCAGATCCAATCTAGGGCTAATTATTCCCACTACTGAGACAAGACGTTTCTGTGTACTCTGTCCAGTGTCCCATGAATTATGAATTTTTACATTCTGGATGGTGGGAATAGGCACTCTGCCCAGCCATGCTTAAACGATGGGCGCTATTTTCTCTAATCTTTTCAGATGGCTCTTTTACCAGCCTGGGTGTTTTCCTCATATATCAATACATGTACTGATCAGTACCCTACTGAATTCTCAGAGGAACCCTCTGCAGATATCCCATGTTCCTTCTCTGTGCAGCTCCCTCCTCTCTGGGTTCTGTCCTAAGAACTCTAGCTGCCCTGCTCTCCAGAAGTCTCTCCTCTATTTCCTTGTCTAGGGAGTCCTCTAAGCTCCACCTCTGTTCCCCCTCCCTGCACCATGGCCTATAAACTCAAGGCACAAAGTGGCGCCAGTAGTAGAGCTCACATTGCTTGTTTCCTGCCTTTCAGGGATCTTTGTCCTTAAGTTGCCGGACACCTTAGTGTCTTGCAAGCCATTTTTTCATATATTTTGTCCAGCTTTTTAAGGTGTTTCAGTTTGCAGGGTAAATCTTGGCCCCAAATAAGAGTCTTCTGTATTTATTAATTTTAAATTTTATTACCTTATTGTATTCTCTTATTCATAATAGTTCTTTTAGTTGATCCACTTTAGTTTTCCATGTTATACAGTTATATAATTGGGAAACAATAATAATTTTATCTTCCAGTTTTTGTATCTGTAGTTTCTTTCTTCTGTGTAATTGATTCTGCTAATATATCCAATAAACAATATCAGTAATAATGGAACTCATTTTTAATTTAAGAATGGGTGTTATATTGAGTTATGTCCTATTTTAAAAATTATAGAGTTGATTTTATTACTCTTATGATTATATTTATTAATGTAATTAATTATGTTAATAGATTTCTGTTCCTATTTTGATTTTTGATCTATTGTAAAATATCTAGTTTTTCTTTTTCTTTAATTTTTTTCTCCTTAGGACCTTTTTTTTTTTTTCATTTCTTTGAACTTTCATGATGATGTGCTAAAACTAATGGATTTTTAAAAACATTAATTAAAAACATAAATTCAGTATGCTAGACATACGAAATTTAATCCTGTCCTAAGGTTCTGGGCTTTGTGAGGGGTGGGAGGGCTGTGTCGTTACTTCTTTCATAAATTTTTCCTTTTTGTTCACTGTTTCTGAATTTCCTGTTACCTCAGAGTTAGAACTCCCACAGTTATCTAATTTCCTTACTTGTATCTCTCCCATTTTCCATTTGTCCCTTTTGGGAGCCTAATGAGACAGTGTTCCAGTTTCTTCAGTTTTAATTTTCATTATCTCTCTTGTTCTGTAAATGTTCTCTGATATACAGACTCTTCTTCGTGATTTTGATCACTTCATTCTCGTGTGTTTGAAATTTTCTGCTTCTCCTTGTATTGTCTTATGGTCACTGATTCCTTCTTCTTTGTTTGTCTTGGTCTTCCCTTCATATTCGTGATATTCATATATACCTAGTGCCACCCATTCATTACATTTTCCAGGAATTTGTAGGGTAAACCAGTTTTCTGGCTTCCAATATCTTTTTGTTTTAAATTTTTTTACATCTTTATTGGAGTATAATTGTTTTACAGTGGTGTGTCAGTTTTCCTTTATAACAAACTGAATCAGCTATACATACACATATATCCCCATATCTCCTCCCTCTTGTGTCTCCCTCCCACCCCCCCCATCCCACCCCTCTAGGTGGTCACAAAGCACTGAGCTGATCTCCCTGTGCTATGTGGTTGCTTCCCACTAGCTATCTATTTTACATTTGGTAGTATATATAACTCCATGCCACTCTCTCACTTCGTCCCAGCTTACCCTTCCCCCTCCCCGTGTCCTCAAATCCATTCTCTACATCTGCGTCTTTATTCCTGTCCTGCCCCTAAGTTCTTCATAATCTTTTATTAAAATTTAGATATCATATGTACATGTTAGCATACGGTATTTGTTTTTCTCTTTCTGACTTAATTCACTCTGTATGACAGACTCTAGGTCCATCCACCTCACTACAAATAACTCAATTTCATTTCTTTTTATGGCTGAGTAATATTCCATTGTATATATGTGCCACATCGTCTTTATCCATTCATCTGACGATGCACATTTAGGTTGCTTCCATGTCCTGGCTATGGTAAATAGAGCTGCAGTGAACATTGTGGTACATGACTCTTTTTGAATTATGGTTTTCTCAGGGTATATACCCAGTAGTGGAATTGTTAGGTCGTATGGTAGTTCTATTTTTAGTTTTTTAAGGGACCTCCATACTGTTCTCCATAGTGGCTGTATCAATTTACATTCCCACCAACAGTGCAAGAGGGGTTCCTTTTATCCACACCCTCTCCGGCATTTATTGTTTGTAGATTTTTTTGATGATGGCCATTCTGACCGGTGTGAGGTGATACCTCACTGTAGTTTTGATTTGCATTTCTCTAAAGATCAGTGATGTTGAGCATTCTTTTATGTATTTGTTGGCCATCTGTATGTCTTTTTTGGAGAAATGTCTATTTAGGTCTTCTGCCCATTTTTGGATTGGGTTGTTTGTTTTTTTGATATGGAGCTGCATGAACTGCTTGTATATTTTAGAGATTAATCCTTTGTCAGTTGCTTCATTTGCAAATATTTTCTCCCATTCTGAGGGTTGTCTTTTCGTCTTGTTTATGGTTTCCTTTGCTGGACAAAAGCTTTTAAATTTCATTAGGTCCTATTTGTTTATTTTTGGTTTCATTTCCATTTCTCTAGGATGTGGGTCAAAAAGGATCTTGCTGTGATTTATGTCATAGAGTGTTCTGCCTATGTTTTCACTAAAAGTTTTATAGTATCTGGCCTTTATTTAGGTCTTTGATCCATTTTGAGTTTATTTTTGCATATGGTGGTAGGAAGTGTTCTGATTTCTTTCTTTTACATGTAGTTGTCCAGTTTCCCCAGTACCACTTACTGAAGAGGATGTCTTTTCTCCATTTTATATTCTTGCCTCCTTTATCAAAGATAAGGTGACCATATGTGCGTGGGTTTATCTCTGGACTTTCTGTCCTGTTCCATTGATTTATACTTCTGTTTTATGCCAGTACCATACTATCTTGATTACTGTAGCTTCATAGTATAGTCTGAAGTCAGCGAGCCTGATTCCTCCAGTTCCGTTTTTCTTTCTCAAGATTGCTTGGCTATTCGGGGTCTTTTGTGTTTACATACAAATTATGGAATTTTTTGTTCTAGTTCTGTGGAAAATGCCATTGGTAGTTTGATAGGGATTGCACTGAATCTATAGATTGCTTTGGGTAGTATAGTCATTTTCACAATGTCGATTCTTCCAATCCAAGAACATGGTATATCTCTCCATCTGTTTCTATCATCTTTAATTTCTTTCATCAGTGTCTTATAGTTTTCTGCATACAGGTCTTTTGTCTCCCTAGGTAGGTTATTCCTAGGTATTTTATTCTTTTTGTTGCAGTGGTAAATGGGAGTGTTTCCTTAATTTCTCTTTCAGATTTTTCATCATTAGTGTATAGGAATGCAAGAGATTTCTGTACATTAATTTTGTATCCTGCTACTCTACCAGATTCAATGATTAGCTCTAGTAGTTTTCTGGTAGCATCTTTGGGATTCTCTATGTATAGTATCATGTCATCTGCAAACAGTGACAGTTTTACTTCTTCTTTTCTGATTTGGATTTCTTTTATTTCTTTTTCTTCTCTGATTGCTGTGGCTAAAACTTCCAAAACTATGTTGACTAATAGTGGTGAGAGTGGGCATCCTTGTCTTGTTCCTGATCTTAGAGGAAATGGTTTCAGTTTTTCACCATTGAGACCGATGTTGAGTGTGGGTTTGTCATATATGGCCTTTATTATGTTGAGGTATGTTCCCTCTTTGCCTACTTTCTAGAGAGTTTTTATCATAAATGAGTGTTGAATTTTGTCAAAAGCTTTTTCTGCATCTGTTGAGATGATCGTATGATCATATGGTTTTTATCCTTCAATTCATTAATATGGTGTATTACATTGATTTACTTGCATATATTGAAGAATCCTTGCATTCCTGGGATAAACCCCACTTCATCATGGTGTATGATCCTTTTAATGTGTTGTTGGATTCTGTTTGCTAGTGTTTTGTTGAGGAGTTTGGATCTGTGTTCATCACAGATACTGGCTGTAGTGTTCTTTTTTTGTGACATCTTTGTGTGGTTTTCGTATCAGGGTGATAGTGGCCTCGTAGAATTAGTTTGGGAGTGTTCTTCCCTCTGCTATATTTTGGAAGAGTTTGAGGAGGATAGGTGTTAGCTTTTCTCTAAATGTTTGATAGAATTCACCTGTGAAGCCATCTGGTCCTGGGCTTTTGTTTGGTGGAAGATTTTTTGTTTGTTTGTTTGTTTTTGCGGTACACTGGCCTCTCACCACTGCGGCCCCTCCCGCTGCAGAGCACAGGCTCCGGACACGCAAGCCCAGCGGCCATGGCTCACGGGCCTAGCCGCTCTGCGGCACGTGGGACCCTCCTGGACCGGGGCATGAAACCATGTCCCCTGCATCGGCAGGCGGACTCCCAACCACTGCGCCACCAGGGAAACCCCGATGGAAGATTTTTAATCACAGTTTCAATTTCAGTGCTTGTGATTGGTCTGTTTATATTTTCTGTTTCTTCCTGGTTCAGTCTCAGAAGGTTGTGCTTTTCTAAGAATTTGTCCATTTCTTCCAGATTGTCCATTTTATGGCATGTAGTTGCTTGTAGTAATCTCTCATGATCCTTTGTATTTCTGCAGTGTCAGTTGTGACGTTTCCTTTTTCATTTCTAATTCTGTTGATTTGAGTCTTCTGCCTTTTTTTCTTGGTGAGTCTGGCTAATGGTTCATCAATTTTGTTTATCTTCTCAAAGAACCAGCTTTTAGTTTTATTGATCTTTGCTATTGTTTACTTTATTTGTTTTTCATTTATTTCTGGTCTGATCTTTATGATTTTTTTCCCTTCTGCTAACCTTGGGGGTTTTTGGTTCTTCTTTCTCTAATTGCTTTAGTTGTAAGGTTAGGTTGTTTATTTGAGATTTTTGTTTCATTAGGTAGGATTGTATTGCTATAAACTTCCCTCGTAGAACTTCTTTTGCTGCATCCCATAGGTTTTGAATCATCATGTTTTCATTGTCATTTGTTTCTAGATATTTTTTGATTTCCTCTTTGATTTCTTCAGTGATCACTTGGTTATTTAATAGCATATTGTGTAGCCTCCATGTGTTTGTATTCTTTAGAGTTTTTTTCCTCTGATTGATATCTACTCTCATAGCGTTGTGGTCGGAAAAGATACTTGATACGATTTCAATTTTCTTAAATTTACCAAGGCTTGATTTGTGACCCAAGATATGATCTATCCTACAGAATGTTCCGTGAGCACGTGAGAAGAAAGTGTATTCTGTTGTTTTTGGATGGAATGTCCTATAAATATCATTTAAGTCCATTTTGTTTAATGTGTGATTTAAAGCTTGTGTTTCCTTATTTATTTTCATTTTGGATGATCTGTCCTTTGGTGAAAGTGGGATGTTAAAGTCCCCTACTATGATCGTGTTACTGTCGATTTCCCATTTTATGGCTGTTAGCATTTGTCTTATGTATTGAGGTGCTCCTATTTTGGGTGCATAAATATTTACAATTGTTACATCTTCTTCTTGGATTGATCCCTTGATCATTATGTAGTGTCCGTCCTTGTCTCTTGTAATAGTCTTTATTTAAAATTCTACTTTGTCTGATATGAGAATTGCCATTCCAGCTTTCTTTTGATTTCCATTTGCATGGAATATCTTTTTCCATCCTCTCACTTTCAGTCTGTATGTGTCCCTAGGTCTGAAGTGTGTCTCTTGTAGACAGCATATGTACAGGTCTTGTTTTTGTATCCATTCAGCCAGTCTGTGTCTTTTGGTTGTAGCATTTAATCCATTTACATGTAAGGTAATTATTGATATGTATGTTCCTACTACCATTTTCTTAATTGTTTTGGGTTTATTTTTGTAGGTCTTTCCCTTCTGTTGTGTTTCCTGCCTAGAGAGTTCCTTTAGCATTTGTTGTAAAGCAGGTTTGGTGGTGCTGAATTCTCTTAGCTTTTGCTTGTCTGTGAAGGGTTTTTTTTTTTAATATATGTATTTATTTATTTATTTATTTATTTTTGGCTGCATTGGGTCTTCATTGCTGCACGCGGGCTTTCTGTAGTTGGGGTGAACAGGGGCTACTCTTCATTGCGGTGCGAGGGCTTCTCATTGCGGTGGCTTCTCTTGCTGCGGAGCATGGGCTCTAGGTGTGTGGGCTTCGGTACTTGTGGCACGCAGGCTCAGTAGTTGTGGCACATGGGCTTAGTTGCCCCGTGGCATGTGGGATCTTCCTGGACCAGGGCTTGAACCCTTGTCCCCTGGATTGGCAGGTGGATTCTTAACCACTGCGCCACCAGGGAAGTCCCTCTGTGAAGGTTTTAATTTCTCCATCGAATCTGAATGTGATCCTTGCTGGGTAGAATAATCCTTGTTGTAGGTTTTTCCCTTTCATCACTTTTAATATGTCCTGCCACTCCCTTCTGGCTTGCTAAGTTTCTGCTGAAAAATCAGTTGTTAACCTTATGGGGATTCCCTTGTGTGTTATTTGTTGCTTCTAATAATTTTTTCTTTGTATTTAATTTTTGGTAGTTTGATTAATATGTGCTTCATTGTGTTTCTCTGGATTTATCCTCTACGGTACTCTCTGTGCTTCCTGGACTTGATTTACTATTTCCTTTCTCATGTTAGGGAAGTTTTCGACTATAATCTCTTCAAATATTTTCTGAGACCATTTCTTTTTCTCTTCTTCTTCTGGGACCCCTATAATTTGAATGTTGGTGTGTTTAATGTTGTCCACAGGTCTCTGAGACTGTCCTCAATTCTTTTCAGTCTTTTTTCTTCATTCTGCTCCTTGGCAGTTATTTCCACCATTTTATATTCCAGTTCACTTATCCATTCTTCTGCCTCAGTTATTCTTTTATTGATTCCTCCTAGAGTATTTTTTAATTTCAGTAATTGTGTTGTTCATCACTGTTTGTTTGCTCTTTAGTTCTTCTAGATCCTTGTTAAATGTTTCTTGTATTTTCTCCATTCTGTTTCCAAGATTTTGGATCATCTTTGCTATCATTACTCTGAATTCTTTTTCAGGTAGGTTGCCTATTTTGTCTTCATTTATTTGGTTTTGTAGGTTTTTACCTTGCTCCTTCATCTGTAACATTTTTTTGTCTTTTCTTTTCTTTTTTTTTTTTTTAAATTGGATGGGTGGTGCTGTAATCTTGTCTTAGTGGTTGTTTGGCCTGAGACATCCAGCACTGAAGTTTGCAAGCAGTTAGATAGAGCTGGGTCTTGGTGCTGAGATGAGGACCTCCGGGAGATCTCAGTCCAGTTGATATTCCCTGGGGTCTGAGGTTCTCTGTTAGTCCAGCAGTTTGGACTTGTAGCTCCCACCATAGGAGCTCGTGCCCGACCTCTGTCCTGGGAACCAAGATCCCGCAAGCTTGTGGTGCTGTAAGAGAAAAAAAAGGAAGAAAGAAAGAAGAAAGGAACAGTACAATATCAAAGAATAAAAACAAAATAAAATTAGAAAGATAAAAAATATATTAGGAAAAATAAAACTATAATTGAAACAACTACAGCAAGGTAAAATTAAACCACATCAGAAAAAAGAATTAAAAAGGCGGGTGGAGCAACAAGCCAAAAGGAGAGATCACTAACAAATTGTAAAGAATAAAATAAAATTAGAAAAATAAAAGATTTATTAGGAAATATAAAAGCATCAATAGCAATGAATCAACAAGGTAAAACAGAACCCCAATCTAAAAGCGGAAAAAGGAAAAGGAAAAAAAAAAAAAGCCTTGGCTGTGGGGGTGTACTTTAGGCGGGGGTGGAACTTAGGCAGGGGTGGGGTTTAGGGTGGGGCAGGACCTAGGCAGGGGGCGTGTGGGGGTGGGGTGGTGTTTGAGCATGGGGCGGGGCTTAGGCGAGGCGACTTTCAAGTATGGGGCGGGGTCTCTGCTTAATACCTGTGCAGAAGGGGAGAGGCAGCACGTGGAAAGGAGGGCCTCTGGTGTGTGGAGTTCCAGAGTTTGAAGGTGGGGCCCTGAGTGAGGGTGTGTGGGTGGGATTTAGGCCCAGCGCATTGGAAGGCGTCTCCAAATGTAGAGGTAGGGCCCTGGATCGGGGTGTAGGGGCAGGGCTTTGGCTCTGTGTGGCAGGAGGGAGGCTCCGAGGGCAGAGGATTAGACCTGGAGCTCAACCGGCTCCCTGGTGCCTAAGTGGACAGGGAAAGCATTGGCCCCGTTCCCTTCCATTCCTCTGCCCCCCTCCCCCTGGGTCTACCCCGTCACCGCTGGACCCCTAACCATGGGTGGGTCCTGCTGGGTGTAGGAACTCCTCCCCTCTCCCAGCCACCCCTCAGGGGTGTGGATCCCAGAGGTCCGGCATTTACTTTTGCCCCCGTCATCCCTCCCTCCCACTCCCTCAGGACCTGAGTGGCTGGAGATGGCCTAGGTGGGCAGAGGATCTGGCCCGGGATCTCAGCAGGTTCCTGGGGGTCCAAGTGGGCAGGGGAAGGCTGGCCACACTCCCTTTGGATCCTCTGCTGTCCCAGTGGTTCCCCAATTTACCCGTTCGGGTGTGGGAGCCCTTCCCCTCCCCCAGCCGCCCCTCAGGGGCGCCAGTCCCTTCCTGCCTCCACTTCTCCCCCCACTTCACACCCCCCATGCCCCACATCCTACCCAGTTTCTGGGGGTTCCTCCCATCCCCTTAGGTGTCTGTGGTCCCCCACCGGTGCTTGGTAGGTGCCCTAGTTGTGAGAAGACTTGAATTCCGCATGTCCTGGCAGTACACCATCTTGACTCCCCCCCACCCCACCCCCAGCAGGCGGATTCTTAACCACTTCACCACCAGGGAAGTCCCTCTTATTGTCATTTTAAACCTGTTATCTTCTTTCATTTTACTTTGCTGTTTGTATTCTTTTTAATTGCAATTTTAGAGGGATTTCAGGAGCTCTCGGAGGTAAACTCATTGTTTCATCTGCCATGCTTAACTAGAAGTCATTAATAACTTTTCTTTTGCTCTTGGAATTGTTTTAAATTTGTAAATCATGTACAGTTGTATTTTTTCAAAACTTGGATGTTAGAAGCTATTCTAAACGTTCGTTTTTCTCTTTGGAGTTTGCTTCTTGAAATTTTTATATTTAGAGGCTTATGTGTAGGGCTCTTCATGAGACTGATATGCCAAAGTGTTCAAAACTTGAGAGATTAGGTTAGCTCATCCTGTAGCTTTGAGGACATATTAAAGTTACGAATAAGATCTTTTTAGAAATTACTTGTTGCTGATCTCAAGGAGAGCTGTTGATTTTTATATGTTCTTATATCTGGCTACATGACTAAACTCCTATTTACTCAAACAATATTTAGTCAGTTTGCTTGGATTCTCTAGGCAGACAAATCATATTATCTTATACATAAAGTTTTATTATACTGATGAGGACAGTGTAATGTTGTGTAGTAGTAATAAAATATCTGAATAAAATATCTACTGAAAGCATTAGGTGACCCATTTAAATTGTTTCATTTAAAGCAGATTGTTTTGGATAGTCCTTTAAAATTATACTTCATCAAAAGCTGTCCACTAAAATTAGGCACATGTGTGTGATACCCATTATTCTGTGGATAACAAAATATTTGAAAGTTTCCCAACTCTTAGATTGGCTTCTCTTCCAAAGTCTTACAACCACTGTGTTTTCTCTGAACTTTTGAAAAATATCTGTCTAAAGTAAAGAGCACACACCTGACATTGCCATGGCCTGGCTTGACAATGGAGTTCAGTTTCTTCAGGCTTCTCTTAAACGTTATTTCACATGTCAGTTCTTTGGTCAGAATATAGTTCATAATAACAGTTCTTTGTTATCACTTCTTTTTTGTCCTTTTTAGAATTCTATCAGCAAAACAAAATAATTTTGGGGTTGCCTAACCTTTAAAAAGGAATTCAAGGGCAATTAAACATTTTTTGTGCTCATTTTGGTTGTGCTCTACAAAACCAGTTCTTCCCACAAAACATAATGAGACATGCCTGGGAAGATTTATTTAATACCATGCTTGTCCCAGAATTATTAAGAAAAAAAACTGTGAACAACATAAACAACCCACAGTAGGGAATTAGTTATGTTGTGGTGCTTACCTGTATGCTGGTGTAATATTCAGTCATTAAAAATAATTTTCTTAAAAATATGTAGGTACATGGGAAAACGCACATGTTACAGAAGGTGGAGAAAAGCAGGACTTATAACTATATGTATAATATATCCCATTTTATATAAAAAGTACATCCAGAGATAAATGGTTGCAAGGGAAGGTTGTATGTTAAAGAACTTAGTTCATTTTCATTTTTTCTTTTCTGATTTTTCTACAATAAATTCATATTAATATAAAATAATATCCACAAGGTGATATACAAAGATAATTCAGCAGTGAGAAGACACAGTTTGTAGAGATACAGAGGCTTGAATTCTAGTCCTGCTTTTATCACACACTAGCTGTATCACCTTAACGTCTCATAGCCTTGGTAATGTTAGACCTGCGCGGTCTCCTAGGGGTTTCGACTCGCCCAGGAAACAACAAGAGTCGGAAGTCGATGCAAAACGCAAGAGGTTTATTGAAGGCCGGTGCACCGGGGTTCCTTGGTCCTCACGCAGGAGGTCGAAGAAGGAACCCTTTTGGGCGCGAATATGTCAGTTTTATAGGTTCCCACTTCCCCGTATGTAAATTATAGATTTGGTTGTGTTCTCCTGCTGATTGGTCCCGGCTTAGGCTCGGACCAGAGAGGGAACTTGTCCCCAGCTGCCTGATTGGTCTTTGACAGACACCTTTTTTACATTTTGTTATCTCCCTCCTTCTCCCCAGCTGCCTGATTGGTCTTTGACAGACACCTTTTTTACATTTTGTTATCTCCCTCCTTCTCGGAAGGGGGCCGGACATCCTGGAAATTCACCCATTGTCTAAGAAGCCCCTATTGTCTGGAGAGTTCTTAATCATTAGCTGGAACAATGTCCCTCGAGTCCCACAGTTTAATCATTTGTAAAATAAACCTTGTGGGATACAATTATATATAAAGTGTTTCACAAATATGAGGGATTATTGGCACTTATCTTTTATTTGCAGATGGGTGGCCTGTTTGCACATGATCTACTTCATACATTTGGGCAATTAAAGAAACAAGTAAACAAAGTTGGTATTTGTAATGCATTAAATGTGGAGCCTAAAAATGTCTGTCAGTTCTAACCTTGCACCCTTGAGGTATCATTTGTTTCCAGGTTATGCCAAGGTCTTGAAGAAAACTGGAACTGAATAAAGACAGATAACATCCTGAAAAGGAATCCCCATATTGGCTGTTCCCAGATATGTTGTAAAATTTTTATGAGCATGATCTGTGGGAAATGATGAGAGTCAAGTGGAAGGGAATAGTCAAAAACATACATTGTTGCATATTTATGAAACAGACACATATATATGGTATGTCCATTGATAGTATCACTCCAAGTAGATGTGTTTCCTCAGTGACTTGGAAAAGGAGGGCAAAATGTAGGCCAGTCAGTTATGATAGTCAATTCTAAACAGTTTAGGTTTTGCACCTGTGATAGCATTTTTTTCCCCTGTTTGCCAGTAAAGACACTAGGGAGAGCAAAATCCTGATTTTTATCCTGTTTGTTTAATGCTTATCATTCTGCTTACTATCTTTTAGTGACTACTCTGTTTCCAGCTGTCTAAACATTCTCTCACATTCCTGTCAGAAATGTGACTCGAGCTCAGGTTCAAGAAATGCAGTGTCCATTCCCTCATTGTTTTTTGGGTTTTTTTTTTTTTTTTTTTGGCCACACTGTGAGGGGAATCTTAGTTCCCTGACTAGGGATCTAACCCAGGCCCTCAGCAGTGAGAGCACGTAGTTCTAACCACTGGATCGCCATGGAATTCCCCTCTCATTGTTTATTACTTTCTCAGCACGCTTTTAGTTAAGGTTTGAAATGATTAAACCAGTTAGCATTATTATATTTCAAATCCACATCCTATGAGGAGTACTTCTCATTAATAGTGGGATCATCTCCTGATACACCAAATTCGATTATTACTTAATCTTATGATACAATGAATTTGAAAAGTAGACATTTAACTGGAGGTTAAGGCCTTTCTTTTCATCCATTGAAAAAACATTTCTGTAAACTCAGTTATGTGAGCTATTGTTTATTTATTGTGTATTAATATATTTCATTTAAGAATGCAACATCAAAATTTCTTATGAAGTATGATTCTAATAATATTACTGTATAGTATAAAATAATTACGTAGCTGTATTCTTATGTATGAAATAAAGGGTCTTATGTGTAACCAGTGTAACCAGCTATCTTGGCAGCTTCTTTGTGAAAAATTTAAGTAAAAAATATCTGACCAGGCCTAGCATGAATTACCATTACTATCTTAGTTGTGGTCACATTAAGCTTAGTTTTGAAGAAGTACTTATTGAATACAAAAAGAGGATCCTTGGAATTTCCCAGAAGTTTTACTGTTAATACTTTTAAAATCAGAATTCCTGTTATAATGTTAACTTGGGGAAATGAGGCCATTTAAATAACTAAGGAGGTCTTCCTACCTAAACTCTCATATTCTCCTTCTGGATGTTATGTGTTTATTTTTTTCTATGAGAAGGAATTTTCTTACAGGCTTCTTTTTTTTTAAAGGGACACCTTTAATTTTTTTAATTAGAGGTTGAACAGTAAAATGTAGTTTAGTGAGCTGTAAATTTATAGATGCGTATATGAAGGTCTTGGAAAATATTGAGTGACTGTTATCCCAAGAACCTTCTACAACATTTCACCTTTGAGAGATCATTAAAATTAGTCACAGTAATGCTATGGACATCTTTTATTATTCTGTAATATTTTTATTATATTCACTGTATGTGTAAAGCGTTTGAGAAAAGTAAGCATGAGTTGATTTTTCTAGTTTTAGCAGCAAAATATCTGATGGCTTATTTAAGTAATATATCTATTCGCTTACAAAAGTTAATTTCTTATTTGTGAACACTTCTCTGTGATGGGTACCTTTGATTTGAGAAATCAGTAAAGTTGGTTGAGTTGGAACTAACATAAAGAGATTTAGTTTAATCCTTACTGAAAGCCTATAGTTTCATTTAAATTATGTGAAAATATATAGTTGTTATTCTATGGTATATAGCTTTTAGTACCGTTTGCCAAGCCTGATGAGCAGCTGTGATAATGAATGACAGACCTCTAAGAGAATGCGATTATTTGCTATTAATTCACAGAACTGATTCACTTTATATCAGAAGACTTGTTTGTCGAATGAGTAGACCTGATGACACAGGCCCTGTATCATTATATTATTTCATACCCAAGCTCAGACACGAGTATTTTGAAAGACACTTCTGGGTTTTGTTAAACCCAGAAGTTTAACCTGTTAAAACTCCCTGGTTCTGCCAAAGATTATACCTTTCTGCTACCTAAGTAGCTTAAGCCAAGGCTAGTTACACATTAACACTCATTCTTACTAGAATAGCAAGTCTCATACTTTGGGGGTCTCACACTTTATACTCTCACAGATGACTGAGAATCTGCAAAGAGTTTTGTTTATGTAGTTTTATCAATTTTAGTGTTAGAACTGACAACTAGAAAAATTTAAGCTATTTATTTATTTTAAAAAGGACAGGAAACCATTGCATATTAAATAGCATATTTTTTGAAAAAATAACTGTACTTTCCATAACAAAAAAGATAGGGAAAAGAATGATATTGTTTTATATTTTTGTAAATATCATTGATATTGGCTTAATAAAAGACAGCTGGATTCTCATACCTGCTTCTACATTCATGCTTTTACAGTACATTGTTTTGGTTGAAGTATATGAAGAAAATCAGGTCTCACGAATATGTAGTTGGAAAGAGGAGTATTTTTATAGCCTTTTCAGATACTTATGGAAACTCTTGTTTGAATACTACACCAACACTCAACAAATAATAATATCTTAAAGGCTAGTTGCAATGTGAGATATATAAATGCATCAATGAACTTTTTTTTACTCTGCTACAATAAAATACATTGGTTGGCTTTGCACTTTGAAAGATCTTTTATCCATGCATGATTTTATAACATCATGCATTAGTCACTTGGTAAATAGGGATCAATGAGTTATGCTGATATTCCAAATGTTGACACATATAGTATTTAAAATATTACATTAGTTAATAATACTGTCATATTAATCAGGAATGCAAAGCTGTCAGGCTCATGATGGTGCTTGAAAGTTCATTTTATCATTGGTAACAAACAGTCTCAGATCTGTATCTTGAAGTGACAGGCCCATTTCATTCATTTGAGACAATGTCTACCAAATACATAAGACTATATAAACATGTTTGTCAGTTATTCTTTCAAGTAAAAAATGGTGTTCTTGGGGGGAAAAAAGGAACAGTTCAGCTCACAACTTAAACATCTACACAAGTAGTTTTTCGCTAAACAACTATAATACTTCTGTATGCAGCAAAAGTGCTTTATGTGTATTTACTCTTTGAAACAATACTGTATACTCAAGGGTCAAGTTACAATGAAATTAAAATGTTTATTGCTTCATCAAGGAAATTATTAACAGAAACTTTTTTTTTTTTAAACTGCAAACGTGCGTGTAGCTTTGAAGAATACAGTGACTACAAGTATAGTTTGGTGCTGCTGCATTGATTACTGTTAAGTTACCAGCAACTTTACCCACCATTACTTTTCCACCATTAATGTAAATGTCGACAAAGTGAAAGAAACAACCAGTTCTTAGTACTAATATGATAATAGTTTTGACCACCGGGACTCCTGTGATTCTGTGTACCACACTTTGAGGGCTACTTTTCTAGAATGAAAAAGGCTTATGGTGGCCACAGGAAAGCCAAAGATGTAAAGTCATGGAACTTAGATAAATGAATTGTTGAGGGTGAAATATACATGTAAACAAATTGACAAGTCAACTTTTCTGTACCATGTTAGTAAAATATATGTTTAGTGCTATATATAGGAAGAAAAGGTTATTATAATTATTTATTATAATAAGAATGTATAAAATCGTTTGGAACACATGAGTGGAACTGCTTGATTCTTTGGTTTGGAGGGGGCTAGAGAAACTGGGGAGCTTCAGAGAAGACGTCACAGAATAAGTGAAACTGAAGTGCTCAATAAATATTTGTTCAATGAATTACTATTTCAAAACACAAATGTAGTAGAGAAAAATAGTTTCACTTAACTAATTAATGTGTCCTTAAGGTTTTCATGCTATTTCTTTATGTATTCCTTATGATGTCTGCTCAAGGAAATGAGTCTGGTAGAATTTTTCATTTGGTAGAGAAGCTATGAACTTGATTAATGTGTCTCTCTAAATGTAGGAAGTCATCCAAATATTACTTTTTTGATGTCTCTTTAGACTGAGTCAAGGAGTCAATGAGGCAATGAAAGGAGAGGCAGGAAAAAACTAGTAAAGAAGGGGAAAGAAAGTGTTATAGCTGTGATGATAGAAACTAAGCTTAGGTCAAAGGGGGTAATAATCATAATAACTAACACTTACCATGGAATTATATGGCAAAGGCTATTCTGAGTACTTTTCGTGTGTTACCTTGTATGAGCGTCCCAAGAATACTAGTAGATAGGTTCTAATATTCTGCCTTTTACAGATGAGGAAACTAAGGCACTGAGAGGTTAAATAAAGTGCTCCAAATTACACAGTTATTAAGCAGGGTAACAGAAGGCAATCTGGCACAGAGAGCTGCTGTATTGATGAGCTCCTTTCTATTTCTATTCCATCTCTTCAACAATATTGTTATCCAGATATTTTTTCTTCATGTTTTTAGAGATAGACTTTACTTTTTAGAATACTTTTAGATTCACAGCAAAATTGAGCAGGAAGTACGAAGAATTCACATATATTCTCTGTTCCCCAAACGCACAACTTTCCACAATATCAGTATGCCCCACCACAGTGGTACATTTGTTACAGTCAATGAATGAACTTACATTGGTCACATGACTATCAACCAAAGTCTGTAATTCACCTTAGGTTTCACTCTTAGTGTACATTCTAAAGGTTTTGAAAAATGCATGATAAAATGTATCCACAGTTACGGTATTATACAGAATAGTTTCACTGCTCTAAAAAGCCTCTAAGTTCTGCCTATTTATGTCTCCCCAACCCCAGGCAACTACTAATCTTTTTGCTCTCCATAGCTGTGCATTTTCCAGAATGTTAAGTAGTTGGAATTATACCACGTGTAGCCATTTCGGACTGGTGTGTTTCACTTAGTAATGTGCATTTACGTTTCCTCCATGTTTTTTCATGGCTTGATAGCTCATTTCTTTTTAGCACAATAAAGTATTCTGTCACCTGGATGTGCCTTCACCTACTGAAGGACATCTTGGTTACTTCCAAGTTTTGGCAATTATGAATAAAGCTGCTATAAACATCCATGTGCAGGTTTTTGTGTGAACATATGTTTTCAACTCCTTCGGGTAAATAGCTGAATTGTATGGTAAGAGTATGTTTACTTTTGTAAGAAACTGGTGCACTGTGTTCCAAAGTGGCTGTACCATTTTGTATTCCTACCAGCGATAAATAAGAATTCCTGTTGCTCTACATTCTTGCCAGCATTTGGCATTGTCATTGTTTTGTATTTTGGCCATTCTAATAGATATGTAATGGTATCTTGTTGTTTTAATTTGCTTCCTTTATGAAATATGATATTGAACATCTTTTCATTTGCTTATTTGCCACCTTTATATCTTTTTTGGAGAGGTATCTATTCAGATCTTTTGCCCCCTTTTTAATTGGGTTGTTCACTTTCTTATTGTTGAGTTTTAAAAACTCTTTGTATGTTTTAGATGACAGTACATTATCAGATATGTGTTTTGCAAATATTTTCTCCCAGTCCTTAGCTTGTCTTCTCATTTTCTTGACAGTGTCTTTCACAGAGCAGAAGTTTTAAATTTTAATGAAGTCTAGCTTATCAATTATTCCTTTCCTGGTTCATGATTTTGGTGTTGTATCGAAAAAGTCATTGCCAGAACAAAGATCACCTAGGTTTTCTCCTTGTCATCTTCTAGAAGTTTTATAGTTTTGTGTTTTACATTTAGGTGTATGGTCCACTTTGAGTTAATGTTTGTGAAGAGTGTAAGGTCTGTGTCTAGATTCATTTTCTTGTATATGAATATCTAGTTGGTCTAGTACCATTTGTTGAAAAGACTATTTTTTCTCCATTGTATTGCTTTTGCTCTGTTGTCAAAGTTCAGTTGATTATATTTGTGTGGTCTGTTTCTGGGCTCACCATTCTGCTTAATTGATCTATTTGTCTTTTCGTTGACTGGTACCACACTGTCTTGATTACTGTAGCTTTATAATAAGTCTTGAAGTCAGATAGTGTCACTCTTACAACTTTGTTTTCCTTCAATATTGAGTTGGCTGTTCAGGGTCTTTTGCCTCTCCATATAAACTTTAACATTAGTTTATCAACATCCATAAAATAACTTGCTGGAATTTTGTTTGGGATTGCATTGAATCTGTAGATCACACTGGGAAGAATTGAAACTTGACAATATTGAGTCTTCCTATTGATGAACATTGGAATTGCTCTCTCTTTCTCTCTACTTAGTTCTTTGATTTCTCATCAGAGTTTTGTGATTTTTCTTATATAGATCTTATACATAATTTATTAGGTTTATACCTAAGTATTTCATTTTTGGGGGTGCTAATGTATGAAGATGGTATTGTGTTTTTAATTTCAAGTAACAGTTGATTGTTGGTGTATATAGGAAAGCAGTTGGCTTTTGTATATTAACCTTGTATCCTGGAAACTTGCTGGAATTGCTTATTACTTTCAGGTTTTCTACATAGACAGTCATGTCATTTGGGAACAAAGACAGTTACACATCTTCCTTCCTAATCTGTAAACCTTTTATTTCCTTGTTTTGGCTAATTGAATTAACTAGGACTTTCAGTGCAATTTAGAAAAGGTGTGGTAATAGGTGACATCCTTGCCTTGTTCCTAATCTTAGCTAGAAAGCTTCTAGTTTCTTATGATTAAGTATGATGTCATCTGTAGGTTTTTGGTGAATGTTCTCTGTCATGTCAAGGAACTTCCCCTCTATGCTTAGTTTGCTGAGAGTTTTTATCATGAATGGGTGTTAGATTTTCTCAAATGCCTTTTCTGTATCTATTGATATGATCATGTACTTTTTCTTGTTTAGCTTCTTGATGTGATTAATTGACTTTCAATGTTGAACCAGCCCTGCATACCCAAAATGAATCTTATTTGGTCATGGTTTGTAATTCTTTTCATACATAGCTACATTCAATTTGCAAATATTTTGTTGAGGATTTTTGCATCTGCATTCATGAGAGATATTGATGTATAGTTTTATTGTAATTTCTTTTTCTGGTTTTGGCATTGGGGTAATGCTGGCTGTATGGAATAAGTCAGGAAGTATTTCTTTGGCTGCAGTCTTCTGGAAGAGATTGTAGAGAATGTTTTAGTTTCATCCTTCAGTGTTTGGTAGAATTCACCATGAACCCATTGTGGCATGATACTTTCTATTTTGGAAGATTATTAATTATTGATTCATTTTCTTTAATAGATATAGGCCTATTCAGATTGTCTACTTCTTGTGTGTCTTATCAGATTATATCTTTCAAGAAATTGGTTCATTTCATCTAGATTATCAAATTTGTGGGCACAGAGTTATGCATAGTATTCCTTTATTATCTTTTTAATGTCCACAGGATCTATAGTGATGTCCTGTCTTTCATTTCTGATATTAGTAATTTGTATCTTCTTTTTTATTTTTATTTTGTCTGGCTAGAGACTTGTTGATTTTAATGTTTTTTTCAGAACTAGCTTTAGGTTTTGTTGCTTTTCTCTATTGATTTCCTGTAATAGATTTCACTGATTTCTGCTCTAACTTTATTATTTCTTTCCTTCTGTTTACTTTGGATTTAATTTGCGCTTCTTTTTCTAGTTTCCTAAGATAGAACTTAGATGACTGATTTTAGATTTTTCTTCTTCTCTATGAATTCAGCGCTATAAAATTCCCTCTAAGCACTGCTTTTGCTGAATCCCACAAATGTTAAGCTGTATTTTCATTTTCATTTAATTAAAAATATTTGAAAATTTCTTTTGAGATTTTTGTCTTTGATCCGTGTATTACTTAGAAGTGTGTTGTTTAATCTGTGAGTATTTGGGGATTTTCCAGCTATCTTTCTGTAATTGATTTTTAGTTTAATTTTATTGTGGTCTGGGACATGCATTATATGATTTCTGTTCTTTTAAATACATTAAAGTGTATTTTATAGCCCAGAATGTGGTCTGTCTTGATGAACAAGATGTCTTTTTCATTGTACTGAATTGAAGAGTCTTAGATTAATGACGATATTTTAAAATAATTCTGTTTTCTGTCCATGGTAGGTACTGAGCACTTTATCTTCAACTTATTTCATGATTTGTTCTAATGGTGAAAAGTTTTCATCTTAGTGCTCTGTTCCTACATGTGCCAACCCTGGTCTCAGAATGAGTGGCGTCTGTGGAAAATCTAGGCTGTCTTCATAAAATGCATATGCATATTAGTGAAAGTATTCTACATCATGAATCTGCAAGTGATTTTTGAAAAATATTGGCTGAAGTAACATATCACATCTGGAATTTTTTTAAATGGGGAGACATTTCTCAGGGATTTATAACTAATAAATTTACCTTATACTTTTAAGATGTGACAATTTTTTTTTTTCTATCTCCTTTAGTTTTGTCAGCCTGGAGGGTGGCAGCTGTCCAGAGAGAGGAAGCAGCCAACGTTTTTTGTGGTGGTCCTGACAGATATTGACTCAGATCGACATTACTGCTCATGCCTAACCTTTTATGAGGCAGAGATCAATCTTCAGGTACAGCAACTTTTCTAGCCAAATTATAGCCAAAGAGACACCATTTAGGAATCTTTTTATTATGCCATATTTGTTTTTGTTAGAATAGCAAGTTTGAGTTCTATGAGCTACTTTAAAATGACTGAGGTACTATATTGTTGAAGAAGAGAGCAAGAAGGTAAAGTTATTGTCCAGGTTTAATTGTTCTTCTTTAAAATATTGTTCATAATCTGCATACTTCTAAGAATAGCATCTCTGCAAATTGGTTTATTAAGAAGATTTGTGTCCTCTCATGATGAACCTGTGGTTTTTCCCTTTCAGTCTTTCTCCTGAGGTGTCTTTCACAGAATATAGAGCATTTAATCAGAATGTTTATAAATCACTTATCACAATGCTTGATATTATTTTTTAAGTGCTGAAGTAACTGTTAACTCATTATTTTTTTTTTTTTAACTTTTTTTTTTTATTTATTTTTTATTTATTTTTTATTTTTTATTTTTGATGTTAACTCATTATTATTAGTGGTGGTAGTATCAAAATGATGGGACTGACATTAATAGGCTAGAACTATAGAAATTAAAAATACTGGGTCTTTCAGAGAATTAGCTGGGGTTCTCTCAGTTTCAAACAACTGGATCTACTGTCTCTAATTTATTCAGAAAAGGATTTATGAGAAAGTATTGGGTAGTTTATGTAATTTCATGGGTAAGGGGTGAGCAGGGAACCAGTTCTGTTTACTAGGAACTGCCTAGCTTGGGGCTGTTCATGCTTTTTCAACCTTTTATTACTATGATGTTGGGTACCAGACAATACAGCCTTCACAATAATCACACTAAAAAAATCCGTTCTCCCATGTGTAGCCACTGTCACACATTGGTGACTTCTGCTTTAAGTGTCATATGGGTTGTTTCCTTGTGTCAGATTGCATGCAGATCCCCCCCCAAAGGAATCAGAAAAACTTTGTTGTTGTTGTTATTTGTTTGTTTGTTTTGCTTTCAAGGCCCTATAGTATGAGAAGGAAACTATAAAACAGTTTGCAGGATGTTGAGTGAGCCAATTGCATTATCATCTGCTATGCTTTCTGCTACATACAGATGAATGAGTATCACCACCAGGGAAAAGGATTGGCTTGCTTTCTGAAATGACCTCACAAAGGAGCATTTGTTATTTTTGTTATTTTAATTAAATGCCAAGATCTGAATTTTCTGGATGCAGAAATTTCATTTTTCAGTACAAGAGGAGACAAACCACCTCTCATGGTACAGACTCACATTATCCAAGTTCATTAGACTGATGTATTAAAACCAGCATGCTAGCTTTTTAATTTACAGTGATAAGTTAAAAGGTTATATAGAACAAAATATACATTATCTATATTATCAGCACATTTTCTCCTTGTTGTCAGATCTTTGTGGGAAGCCGTATCAAAATCAGAAGCATTTTGATTGTGGAATCAAACTAAGGAATATTTGATGTCAAATATTTAACACCTGCCAGATTAACACAGCCCGTTGTTTATACAGTTGACCCTTGAACAACATGGGCTTGAACTGCACGGGTCCACTTATACACAGATCTTTTTCAGTAACTATATACTACAGTACTGCATGATCCATAGTTGGTTGAATACGTGGATGCAGAGGGCCAACCGTAAAGTTAATATGTGGATTTTCGACTGCACAGTGGGGTCGGCACCCCTAAACCCTGCATTGTTCGGGGCCAACTGTTTTTGAAATTAGGGCTTATGTTGTCAGTTCAGACAGAGAACTTAGATGTCTATGATTCTAGTCATTTCTGTCCTGATTAGTGTTCGGGTGGATGTTGCCAACAAATAGCCAATCGAATTCCCATTTTGGTCAATTCAGTCTAAATAAGAATGTTCTCTTGTTGAGAGCCTTGCTATCTTTTTCAGGTGACCTTTCATTTCTCTGTTCATCTTTTGAACATAAGTCAGTGCTGAGAAGGCAGTATTTTCTTTTATTTCCATATTCTTGAGGGTACCTCTTTACAACTCCCTAGAATTATCTAATGAAACTGTGATTATTTGGGTTCTTTTTCTTCTCTCCATCATTACCAACCCCTTACCCCCCAAATAAACTCACAGAAAAGTAATACATTAAGACAATGTAGGGGGTTCCAGTCCAAGATGGTGACATAGGAAGCTTCTGAACTCACTCCTATGGACACACTGAATCCACAGCTACACATGGAGAAATTTCTCCTGAAAGAAATCCAGAAACTAGCTGAGCAATTCCTATACAGCAGGCAAACGAGAACATACCCACACTGAAGTGAGTAGAAAAGGCTGAGATGCAGTCTCACCATAAATGTCCCCTGGCAGAGAGACGTGCAATTGAGAAGCAACTTACAACTTCCAGCTCCTCCCCTGAGGTGCGAAGGGTTTGGACCCTGCATCTAGCCCCCATCTTTTTAGACTTCCACTTGAGGTAAGGACCCAAAAACACCTAGCTCTGAAAAACAATGGGGCTTTTATTCATGAGACCCACCGGACTATAACAAGCAAAGAGTTCTTAATGGGTTTTCAAGGATTTGCTGTGGCTCAGCACGGAGGAAGCAGGGAGAAACACCCATCTCTCAGTCTGCCTGAAAAAATCCTGTTTGCCTACTTTTTTTTTTTTTTTTTACGGTACGCGGGCCTCTCACTGTTGTGGCCTCTCCCGCTGTGGAGCACAGGCTCCGGACGCGCAGGCTCAGCAGCCATGGCTCACAGGGCCAGCCGCTCCGCGGCATGTGGGATCTTCCCGGATCGGGGCACGAACCCGTGTCCCCTGCATCGGCAGGCGGACTCTCAACCACTGCGCCACCAGGGAAGCCACGTGTTTGCATACTTTAAAAGCTACTGCCTGAGGGTCAGGTTTCTAACTTAGCACACATCTAGGAGCTAATTTTGATTCTCTTTGGAGACCAGGGATCTGGCAGGTGCCATCTCTGTTCCCTCTCTAGCCTGCTCCCGCTCACTGGTTTCTTCTTGGAAAGAGCTTGTGCACATGTCTGGCGCCCCAGATTTTGCAGCTGCTTCCCAAGGGACACACCCTTTTAAACCTTTGACTCTGTGGCCAACAGGACTTGAGCTCCCAGGTCCCACAGGATTGTAGCAAACGAAGTTCTTAACTGGCTATCCCCCAAGGCTCAGCACAGAGGGAGCAGACAGTAACACCCATCTCCCAGTCTCCACTGAAAGATACATATTTGCATACATTAAAAGCTGCTACCTGAAGGTCTGGCTTCCAATCCACCTGAATCTAGGTGCTGACTATGATCCTTCCCTTTGGAACACTATCAGGTATTGGTATACCCTCAACTATGGTGAGCACTAAGAATAAAGTAGGCTGCTTGGACCATCATAAAGATTTGAGAGACAACCAAGAGCTAGGGCAGGTTTGAATAACAAGGTTCATCTCCTACAAGAGGCCACTCCTTCAGGACTAGGAGAGGTAGATGTTTTAAATAATGCATAGAAACCAACACAGAGAGTCAAGGAAAATGAAGAAATAGGAATATGTTCTAAATGAAAGAACAAGGTAAAACCTCAGAGAAAGACCTTAATGAAGTGGAGATAAGTGATTTACCTGATAAAGAGTTTAAAATAATGGTCATAAAGATGCTGAGCTCAGGAGAAGAATGGATGAGCAAAGTAAGAATTTCAACAAAGAAATAGAAAGTGTAAGAAAGTACCAAATAGAAGTCACAGAGCTGAAGAGTATAATAAGTGAACTGAAGAATACAATAGAGGGGTTCAATAGCGCGCTACATGACACAGGAGAGAGGATCAGTTTACATGAGGACAGGACAGTGGAAATCATCTAATTAAAACAGAAAAATGAAAAAAATGGAAAAGAATAAAGATAGCTTAAGGGACTTATGAGATAACATCAAGCAAACCAGCATTCGCATGGTAGGGGTCCCAGGAGGAGAAGAGAAAGAGAAAGGGGCAGAAAACTTACAAGAAGAAATAATGGCTGAAAACTTTCCTAACCTGGGGAAAGAAACAGATATTCAGATCCAGGAAGCCCAGAGAGTTCCAAATAAGATGATCCCAAAGAGACCAACACCAAGACACATTATAATTAAAGTGTCAAAAGTTAAAGACAAAGAGAGAATCTTAAAACAGCAAGAGAAAAATAACTGGTTCATAAAAGGGAACCCTGATAAGACGATGATCAGAATTTTCAGCAGAAGCTTTGCAGGCCAGAGAAGAGTGGCAAGATTTATTCAGAGTGCTGAGAGAAAAAAAAGTGTCCATTAAGAATATTCCACCTGGGGCTTCCCTGGTGGCGCAGTGGTTGAGAGTCCGCCTGCCGATGCAGGGGACACGGGTTCGTACCCTGGTCTGGGAAGATCCCACATGGTGCGGAGCAGCTGGGCCCGTGAGCCATGGCCACTGAGCCTGTGCATCCGGAGCCTGTGCTCCGCAACGGGAGAGGCCACAACAGTGAGAGGCCCGCGTACCATAAAAAAAAAGAATATTCCACCTGGCAAGTTGTCCTTCAGAGTCGAAGAAGAGAAGAAAGAGTTTTGCAGACAAGCAAAAGCTAAAGAAGCTAATCACCACTAGACTGGCTTTACAGGAAATGTTAAAGGGACTTCTTTAAGCTGAAATGAAAAGGTGCTAATTAGTAACAGGAAAACATATGAAAGTATAAATCTCACTTGTAATGGTAAATATATACTAAAATAAAGATAAAGAATTTGAAACAGCAAGGAAACAACAAATTGACAGTAGTAAATACATAATTAATTTAAATGTAAAATGACTAAATTTTCCAATCCAAAGATGTAGAGTGTCTGAATAGATTAAAAAAAACAAAAAGACCTAGAACAAAACTCACTTCAGCTTTAAGGACACACATTGACTGAAAATGAAGGGTAGAAAAAGATACTTCACACAAATGGAAATCAAAAGAAAGCTAGGGTAGCTATACTTAATATAAGACAAAATGACTTTAAACTAAAAACTGTAATAAGAGACAAGGATAGTCATTGTATAATGATAAAGTAGTCAACTCATCAAGAGAGTATAACACTTGTAAATATTTATGCATCTATTATCAGAGCACCTAAACATATAAAGCAAATCTGAAGGTAAAAATTGATAGCAATACAATAATAGTAGAAGACTTAAGGACCCCACATTTAACAATGGATAGATCATCCGGACAGAAAATCAATACAGAAAACTGGATTTAAACAGTATGTGAGACCAGGTGGACCTAACAGACGTATATAGAATCTTCCATGCAACAGCAGCTGAATAAACATACTTCTCAAGCACATGTGGGACATTCTTCAGGATAGGTAATGTGTTAGGCCACAAAACAAGTCAATAAATTTAAGAAGATTGAAATCATATCAAGCTTCTTTTCCAGCCACAAAAGTATAGTACTAGAAATCAATTACAAGAAGAGAACTGGAAAATTTACAAATATGTGGAGGTTAAACAACATTCTATTGAATGGGTCAAAGAATAAACTAAAAGGAATAAAAAAAATACCTTAAGACAAATGAAAATGCAAATACAGCATACCAGAATTTATTGGCTAAAGCAAAAGCAGATATAAGGGGGAAATTTATAGCAGTTAACACCTACATTAAGAAAAGAGTAAAATCTCAAATAAGCAACTTAAGTTTATACCTGAAGGAGCTAGAAGAAGAACAAACTAAGCCCAAAATTAATAGAATGAAGGAAATAACAAATATCAGAGTGGAAATAAATGAAACAGAGTAAAAAGACAATAGAAAAAAAACCAGTGAAACAAAGAGTTGTTTTTTTTTTTTGGAAAGGTAAATCGACAAACCCTTAGCTATACTCAGCAGGATAAAAAGGGAAAGGACTCAAATAAAATTAGAAATGAAAGAGGAAATGTTAGATTTGATACCACAAAAATACAAAGACTCATAAGACTACTATGAAAAAACACACACCAACAAATTGGACAACCTAGAAGAAATGAATAAATTCCTACTAACATACAACCTACCAAGTCTGAATTATGAAGAAATATAAAATATGAACAGAACAATAGTAGTAAAGATATTAAATTGGTAATCAAAAACATCCTACCAAGGAAAAATCGAGGACCAGATGGCTTTACTTGTCAATTCTGCTACACATTTAAAGAAGAATTAATAACAATCTTTCTCAAATTCTTCCCCCACCAAACAAAGAGAAGAGGAGGAAACACCTTCAAACTCATTTTACAAGGCCAGCATTACACTGATACCAAAGACAGACATGGGCACTACAAGAAAAGGAAACTACAGGCCCTGATGAACATAGATGCAAAAATTCTCAACAAAATAAAGGCAAACCAAATTCAGCAATACATTAAGAGGATCATACACCATGATCAAGTGGGATTTATTCCTGGATGCAGGGTTCAACATATGCAGATCAATGAATGTGATCCACCACATTAACAAAATAAAAGGATGAAATTCATATGATCTTCTTAATTGATGCAAAGAAATCTGTCAAAATTCAACATCCATTCATGATAAAACTCTCAACAAACTGCGTATAGAGTGAACATACTTAAGCATCATAAAAGCCCTTTATGACAAGTCCACAGCTAACATCATACTCAGTGGTGAAAAGCTGAAAGTTTTTCCTCTAAGATCCAGTACTAGTCAAGAATGCCCACTCTTGCTACTGTTATTCAACATAGTATTGGATGTCCTGGCTAAAAGAATTTGTCAAGAAAAAGAAATATAAGCCATTCAAATCAGAAAGGAAGAAATAAAACTGTCTCTATTTGTTGATGACATGATATTACATATAAAAAATCCTAAAGACTACAAAAAAACTGTTAGCACTAACAAAGGAATTCTGTAAAGTCGCAGGACACAAAATTGATAAACAAAAATCAATTGAGTTCCTATACACTAACAACAAATCATCAGGAAGAGAAATTAAGAATATAGTCCTATTTATAATTGCATGAAAAAGAATAAATACCTGGGTATAACTTTACCAAGGAGGTAAAAGATCTGTATCCTGAAAACTGTAAGACATTAATGAAATAAATTGAAGAAGACACATATAAATGGAAAGATACCCCATGCTAATGGATTGGAAGACATAATAATGTTGAAATGTCCATACAGCTCTAAGAAACTTACAGATATGGTGCAGTCCCTATCGAAAGTTCAGTGGCATATTTCACAGAAATAATCCTAAAATTCATATGGAACCACAAAATACTCTGAATAGCCAAAGTATTCTTGAGAAAGGAGGTTAAAGGTGGAGTCACACTTCCTAATATCAAAGTGTATTACAAAATTTTATTAATCAAACCGTATGGTATTGGCATAACAACAGACATGTAGATCAATAAAACAGAATACAGAGCCCAGAAATAAACCCATGTGTATATAGTCAATTAATTTGCAACAAAGGAGCCAAGGATATACAGTGGCAAAAAGATAGTCAATTTGATAAATGGTGTTTGGAAAATTGGACAGCTATATGCAAAAACAAACAAACAAAAAACCAGGATCCCTATCTTATGCCATACACAACAATAAATTCAAAATGGATTAAAGATTTGAATGTAAGGCCTGAAACTGAGTAAGTTCTAAAAGAAAACTTAAGGGGTGAGCTCCTTAACAAAGGTCTTGCCAATGACTTTCGGCAAAAATAAGTGGGACTGCATGAAACTAAAAGCCTTCTGCACAGCAAAAGAAACTATCAACAAAATCAAAAAGCAACCTGCTGAATGGGAGAAAATATTTGCAAACCACATATCTGTTAAGAGGTTAATATCCAAAATATATAAAGAACTCATGCAACTCAATAGCAAAAAACCAAACCATCCAATTTTTAAATGGGAAAGGACTTGAATAGACATTTTCCCGAAGAAGTCATACAACAGGTACATAAAAAGATGCTCAACATCACTAATCATCAGGGAAATGGAAATCAGCACCGTAATGAGATATCACCTCATACCTGTTAGAATGGCAGTTTTCAAAAAGATAAGAGGTAACAAGTGTAGTCAAGGCTGTAGGTAGAAGGGGGGAACCCTTGTGAACTGTTGGTGGAAATGTGAATTGGTGCAACCACTATGGAAAATGGTATGGAGGTTCTTAAAAAAATTAAAAATAGAACTGCCTTATCCAGTAATCCCACTTCTGGGTATGTATCCAAAGGAAATGAAAACAGGGTATCGAAGAGTTATTTGCACTCCCATGTTCATTGCAGCATTATTCACAATAGCCAAGATATGGCAACAAGTTAAGTGTCCATCAATAGTTGAATGGATAAGGATGTTTTATATACATGCATAATACATATGCACAACAGATATATATTTCATACACACAATGGAACATTCAGTCATAAGAAAGAAGGAAATCCTACTGTTTATAACAACATGGATGGTTATGCTAAGTGAAATAAGTCAGAGGGTGACAAATACTGTATGGTATCATTTATATGTAGAATCTTAACAACAAAAAAGGTTAAACTCAAGAGAAATAGAGAGTGGAATGGTGGTCACCAGGGGCTGAAGCTTTCAAGAAATAGGGAGAGGTTGGTAAAAGAATACAGAGTTTCAGCCATAAGATTAGTAAGGTCTGAGGATCTCTAGTAAAACATGATGACTACAGTTGATAGCACTGTATTGTATGATTGAAATTTACTAAGAGTGTATATCTTAAATGTTTTCATCTCCCCCCCACACACAAAAAAAGTATCTAAGGTGATGGATGTATTAAATAACTGGATGGAGGATACCTTTAACAGTGTATCCATATGTCATATCACCACTCTAAATATCTTAAAATGTTGTCAATTATACCTCTATAAACCTGATTAAAAAAAGACAGTTTAGCAGGTGTAAAGAGATTCTAGGAAGCCCAATTAAACTTAACAGAAATCAATACAGGATGACATTATAGCAGGCATTTTTGGAGCGGTTCTAGGAATTCTTGGATATTTTTCAAACTTTTCATTTGGAAATAATTTCAAACTTACAGAAAAGTTACAAGAATATTGCAAACATCTATATACCCTTTACCTATGTTTGCCCATTTAAAATATTTTGTCCCATTTCTTTATTATCATAGATATTAATTCTCTTTAATAGACCCCTCTCCTTCCCTTACTCCCTCTTTCTCCTTACACACACACACACACACACACACACAGAAAGTTTTTTCAGAACAATTTGAGACAAATTTGTGTGCATCATTTCCCTTTGCCCTAAAGTCTTCAGTGTATGTTTCATAGGAATAAGTATTTTCTTATGTAAACATAGTATGGTTATCAATATCAGAAAATCAATATCAATATTATACCTTTATCTCATCTACCATCCATTCAATTTTGTCATTTGACCTAATGCTCTTTATGCTCCGCCCCCCCTTTTGGTCTTCCAGTACAGGATGTAATTTAAAATTCTGTATTGCATTTAATTATCTTTTGTCTGTCTTCATCTGGAATAGTTGCTCAGCCTTTGACATTTTCAAATAATGCAGGTCCCAATGCCCCTTTTAAATAGAATGCTTAATAGTTTTTGTTTTTCTGATGTCTCTCACTTTAGATTCAGGTTATACATCAGTAATTGGATTACTACCAACATTTGGAATACTAAGTGTATGTCCTACTAAGGGCACACATCTGGAAGTACACAATGTCTGTCTGCTACCCACCTGCCTTACTGATGCTGTTCTTTTTGAGTACCTAGTCTGGTGATTGTCAGATTACCTCCATTGTATAGTTGCTATTTTTTTTTCTTTGCTTGCAACTAATAAGCCATGACTGATAAGATACTTTAAGACTATGCAAATACTCTACTACTCATTAATTATCCCCCCTGCCAGATTCAGCATTTAGTGATGATTCTTGCCTGTGCCAATTTTTATTATGATGGTTGCAAAATGATTATTTTCCAACTATGCACACTCTCTACCTGTACCTTTACCAGTCAGCAGTTGACATTTTACGTTTTCTGTCTTGTCTATCTATGTGAGTTATAGATTCATGTATTCCAGTTTCTTTTTCTTCAGTAGTATATAATTAATGGTTTTTACTGTTTTAATGCACAGATTGTCCAAGATTTGACCAGTGGGCAACCCTTCAGAGTGGTTCCTGTGTTCTCTTGACAAGCCCCATCAGGGTTTTTTTTTTTTAGCATTTTTAAACTTTCTTGCATAACAAGCTGATCCAGGATCATCTTTTTCCTTCCCTTCCTCAGCCTTGAAATCAGCCAATTCTCCAAGGAGCCCTGGCTCATTTGAGTATGGAATAATATTAAAAACCAAGATTAGGGGCTTCCCTGGTGGTGCAGTGGTTGAGAGTCCGCCTGCCAATGCAGGGGACACGGATTTGTGCCCCGGTCCGGAAGATCCCACATGCCACGGAGCGGCTAGGCCCGTGAGCCATGGCCGCTGAGCCTGCGCGTCTGGAGCCTGTGCTCCACAACGGGAGAGGCCACAACAGTGAGAGGCCCGCGTACCGCAAAAAAACAAAACAAAACAAAACAAAAACAAAAAACAAGATTAGGGTTCTTGTATATTTGGAATCAATGTTTCAAAATTATTTTTCTTTTTAGCTCAGATATTTTCCTATTTGCCATTTTAACTGGACCAAAACATTGTAATTTATTTAGTATTTACAGTCACCTTACAGAAAGTTAGTGTCTGCTTCATATGAGTTTTTTAAGATTCTGAAAATGTAAATAAGTTATAAGAGTTCTGGCTCCTATATAAGTTCGCTTAGGTAGTAGATGCTAGCCAGAATTATGTAACAGCTTTTCTGTATGAAGAACAGAGAGATAATATCTTCTGGAATTGGTCCAAAAATTGGTAAAAATAATGAGGTAATATTTGAAAAAGATAATATTAAAGCCCAGATGGTGTTCCTTTCTAGGTCATCATTAATGTTGTTCCCATTTTCGATGTGAACAGTTAATTATGTACTTTAAAAAAAATGTGTTTTTCCATGCCGCGGAGCAACTGGGCCCGTGAGCCACAGCTACTGAGCCTGCGCGTCTGGAGCCTGTGCTCCGCAACAAGAGAGGCCGCGATAGTGAGAGGCCCGCGCGCCACAATGAAGAGTGGCCCCCGCTCGCCACAACTAGAGAAAGCCCTCGCACAGAAACGAAGACCCAACACAGACATAAATTAATTAATTTTTTTTTTTTTTTTTTTTTTTGCGGTACGCGGGCCTCTCACTGTTGTGGCCTCTCCTGTTGTGGAGCACAGGCTCCAGACGCGCAGGCTCAGCGGCCATGGCTCACGGGCCCAGCCGCTCCGCGGCATGTGGGATCCTCCCAGACCGGGGCACGAACCCGTGTCCCCTGCATCGGCAGGCGGACTCTCAACCACTGCGCCACCAGGGAAGCCCTAAAAATATTTTTTAAAAATGTGTTTTTCTTTTATTTTTGGATCATATCATCAATTGAAAAATAGATCTTTTAATTCTCATTTTGTGTGAATTACTTCATACCAAATATACTATGGCACATTATTTGGAAGCCTAAAGAAGAGGAACTTAGGGATACAAACTATCCAAAGTATAATTGTGCAACTTTAAAAATGTTGGCTCTTATCTCTCTAAGATACAGTAACACTGTCAAAAATCACAAGCATTAAACTTTTGATAACATATTCCCGGAATTATCCAACTAGGCAATGTGATTATAAAATTTTTTAAGTAATCAGTAAAATATGATAGATGTGACGTTGCTTTATATGACTTACCTTAAAAAATGATAGACCTGTCTAAATTTTTTATTTAGTTGTATCACTTTGGAGTCTTTTAATGTGTTTGTAAACGTGTTTATGAACCAATAATGATGCAGTTCAGACTAAAGACATTTTGGTATGTTAGCAAACGAAATGTGATCAAAGAAAAGGGGTGAAATGAATGAATGTACTTCGGAATAACATTGACATATAGTAGGTGCACAATGAAGGTTTTATTTTCATTTTTTTATTATGGATATTCTGAAACAAATAGAAAATTTAAGTGAGTAGTATAATAAATCCCATTACACTTGACCCAGCTTTAAAAATTATCAGCATTTTGTCAATCTTTTAAAATCTAAATCCTTGATTTTTTTTTTTTTTAGGGAGAGACATTTAAAAGCAAACCCCAGATACCATATTTCACCTGCAAATATTTTAGTATGTATCTCTAACTGGTAAAATCTTCTTTAGATTACCAATCTGCCATTATAATTTTTAACAAAATTAATTACAATTTTGAATAACCCCTTAATATTATCTAATATCCAACTTACATATTTTTAAATTAAAAAAATTGTCTCAAAAATGTCTTGGTTTATTCAAACAAGTTCCACACATTGTATTTGGTTGATATTTCTTAACTTCTTTCTGTAACAGTCCCTCTTCTGGGGGTGGTAGAAGAACTGGGTCATTTGTCCTATGGAATGCTCTATATTCTGGATTTGGCTGATTAATTCTCCATGTTATTTTTTAACTTGTACCTCTACTCTCTATAGTTTCCATAAAGTAATATTTAGATCTAGAGGCTTAATTGGATTCACGTTCAATTTTTAAAGCAAAAATTGCACTGTACTTCCTATTGTGTTACATCAAGATGAACTTATTTTCTGGTTGTTCTACTTTTAGTAATTTATGATTGATTTGTGGGTTTGGGGTAGTGCCAGCCTTTGACTTAATCGTTTGGGATCTATTGATGATCATTGCCTAAATACATTATTTCAGTAGGAATTGCAAAAGATAATTTCCTCATACTATTATTCCTGCTGCATTTATTGACTGAAATTCAACTATTAAAAAGAACTTTCATTGACCACAGTTTGATAGAGAAGACAGTTGTTTCCCCTTATTTTTAAAAATTTTCAAAATAGTAGATTGGTACCCTAGCAATCTTCAGTAGTGACCAATTAAAAAATTATCATATGAACTCATGGATTTTTGTGTATTTGTTGAGTTTCATTCAGCTGCGATTTTTATTTATTTTGATTCTGTTAGTCTTTGACAGATTCTTTACTTTTTGACTAAGATGAATAGTCTTATTTTGTACATTTTTCTGGCCCAAATATAGAATGTCATTTCTCCAGGGAGTCCTGGTTTCCTTTACTAGAAAATAGTATTTAGTAAGTTCTTGATTGTATAAATGAATTCTGAACACTGGTATGATGCTTAGTACAGTGTCTGGCATGTAGAATATATGTTACAGTTATTGTTTTCTTTTATATTCTCATATTAATTAGCCTAGAACTGTGGTTCTTAAAGTGCGGTCCCTGGATCAGCAGTATCAGTATCACTGGGGAATTTCTTAGAAATGTAAATTCTCAGACCTGAATCAGAAATTTTACGGGTGAGACCCAAAAATCTATTTTAGCAAGCCCTCAGTGATTTTGTTACACACTGAAGTGTGAGAACCGCTGGTCCAAAGTAGAAGTTCCTAACTCATCTGGTGCAAATGGGCCACAGGCATGCTGAATATTTTCTTAGGGCAGCTGTAAAGCACCCTAGCTCCCAGCAGTCTTGTCCATTTTCTAATCTTTTCAAATCTTATTTTACTTTATGAAATGTGAGAATTAATGAAACAGATGTTAAGTATAATAATATATTTATGAAATAAACATTGTATTAACCTAGCCTCCTAAGGATATAGAACACAGGAATATATACATATTTCAGTTTTGTACATTTTCTGTCCCAAAATAGCTTGTGACAGCCTTTCTCAGCATGTGTTCTATAGGGCACTAGGTCCTCTTGATGCTCTGTAATAAAGAGGGTTTCAGTGGTCCAGTAAGTTGGAGAAATAATTTATATTATATCTCCTTTGCTTGGCATTGTAGAAATAATATTTGCATATCAAAGTCTGAAAAATCCTGCAGTAAAGAAACCTTTTTAACTTGGCTTTAACTTACTGTTTCCAAAATGTTTTGATTAGATCTTTTTGGCTAAGCAGTATCTGTTAGCTTCCAGCAGAAAACACTTTGGAAAATGCTGCCTTATGAGTATATATTTTTTTTTAAAATTACGGACTATGCACCACTTAAAATTACGGAGCTTTCTGGGTGAATGTATAGTAACCCTACAAATGAATTTGTCCTACCTTTGGAATACTGTAGCACACAGGAGCTGCTGAAGGGGGAAATATCAGGATATTCTCTTTGCTAGAGGTAAACTGGATTCTGAGCTGAAGACTAGTGGCCTGATTTGTCTGAAGCCTTGTTATCCTAAAATTTGTATGTTTCATGTAGTCATTATTTTCCAGACCAATGCAAGGATAAACTAGGTTTTGTCATATAGACGTGTCAACATGATTAAGGGATTATTTGGCAAGAAATGAAGAAGTTTGCTGGGGGAACTGTAGACCTTACAGAATTTTGCAACTACTTAAAACTTATTTCCAATTTTGGAAAATCTTAAAGTCCTTAAATTGCTTAACTGAGGCAACTCTATATAATGGTACACTGTAATAAATTACTTACTTTTCAAAAAGGAAATGCAGAACTGGAAGTTTTTTACTTGCATAATTCCTTTCATCCTCCTTTTAAAATGAGTGTTTGACAAAATTTTGTAGGGAGAGTTAGTATGAAACAGTGTTGTTGAAAATGAACTTAGCACAGATGATATTGGGTGCAACTAGTCTTTTCAAGATAGAATAGACAGGAATCAAGCATCAGGAGTACAACAGAGATGAGACTGAAGTATTTGACCTGAGTGATAGGATAAGCTTCTTAAAGATTGTGCCTATCTGCTATATGGAGTCATTCCATAAAGTCAGTATTCTAATAATTTTTAGCATTTTGATCTTAGGATATATTTAAAAGGCAATAGTACTTTAAGGAAAGATTGCTATGGTGGGTACTAATATATCCCATATTATTGAAGCATGAAGACTATGAGAGCTACATCGAATGTAAACTACATAGAAGCTGGGAATCCCACTAGCAGATGTGGTCCGTAGTAACAATAGGTAGAAAAAATATCAATAAATGGGCAAGTTGTGGCATGTGCTTATGATACGTATAAGAGATAAGGTCACATTACAAGTCAGTGTGAGGCAGTTCAGTAAACAGTATTTAAGGTAAATTTGTATCTTTAATGGGACCTACTAAAACCAAGGAATAATCTTAGCTTAGAAGAAGGCTTGTAAATATTGTTCAATGAGATAAAATACGTGAAAATGTTTTATACTATAAAATGTTAAATTTCCAATCATTATTACAATATCTATTACATTTGTGTCCTGTGTTTTTGATTTCCTGCTTATTGTTAAGTTTCTCACATCTTTTCGACATGTGAAAATCTGTCATTGTAAAATGCAAAACAAAGTTAGTATCACTACATAGTTATTACACAAAAGGTATTCTAGCAGCTATAAAGAAGAGGCCCTATTCCCTTACATGATATATTACTTATAGAAAAATTTAACCAAAACCACGTCATTACTATCTCCTGGAATAAGCCTTATTATAAACAAGAATTTTTTTTTTTAATCACAGCAGTACATTTTGGTTTGAAAAAAGGAATATGAACTTTCTCTAAACTTGGGACATTGTATTCTTACAGGAGAGCTATTGGAATTAAGAATAACAGCATCTTATGATTTATAGCACATTTACAAAGTAAAGGTCAAAATCTATAATAAAAAGTGATGTAAAGACTATGGCTGAGTCCCTTTGCTGTGCACCTGAAGCTATCACACCATTGTTAATTAGCTATACTCCAATATAAAATAAAAAGTTAAAAAGAGATGTAAAGAAAAATGGAATTGGGCTTCCCTGGTGGTGCAATAAGAATCTGCCTGCCAGTGCAGGGGACACAGGTTGAAGCCCTGGTCTGGGAAGATCCCACATGCCACGGAGCAACTAAGCCCGTGCGCCGCAACTACTGATCCTGCACTCTAGAGCCTGCAAGCCACTACTGAGCCTGCCTGCCACAACTACTGAGCCTGCGCACCTAGACCCCGTGCTCTGCAACAAGGGAAGCCACCTCAATGAGAAGCCTGCACACTGCAATGAAGAGTAGCCCCTGCTCGCGGCAACTAGAGAAAGCCCTCACTCAACAATGAAGACCCGAAGCAGCCAAAAATAAAGAAAAAAAGAAAAAAAAATTTTTTTAATTAAAAAAAAAAAGAAAAATGGAATTGTTTTTATTTAATATTGATTAACATTATATCGGACCTTTTTTCTTTCTTGTTAATAATTATTCCAGTTAGTGAATGTTTAATAAAAGGATAGCTTTAAGAAATGACCAAGGCATTCTATTTTATGTTTAGGTTAATGCAGGTTAATGGTCATTTATATGAAATGGTTATGCACTTACTCAAGCTGACTTCTCACGGTACTCTAGGGCATGTATCACAATCTCATAAAATTGTGGATAGCTTTATCTCTTTCAGGAATTTCAGTCATTCTTTTGTCCTGAAAGGACAAAATTTGTTAGTAATCCGTAAAGAATATGATTCATTAAGTGTGGAAATCTTTGGTAAATTCATATTCATCACATTTTTATTATTTCTAAGAATTCCAGGAACCACCCAACCTAATTTTAGCTTTTGCTTTGTAACAAATGAAAATCTTTCAAGAGCATATGGATCTTATCACACATAATAAAAAGTAAACAGATATTTCCCTTTGGATATGTGCATTCCATAGACATCTAATACTTGGTTATATTTCACTGTATAGAAACTATACGGGCTCCAAAGGAGACAGAAATACAGTTCTTGGCCTGAACAAGTAGGGGGAAAAAGCTTCCCTTGGTAAAATACCCAGAAAACTATTCTAAGAAAATTCATTCCTGCATGAATGCAGTGAACAAATATTAAGTAAGTATCAACTATGTGGCCAGCTCTTGGTTTAGTAACCGGGAAATTACCAGTGAACAAAACAGAAATCCTGGTCTTTGTGGAGCACATTCTAGTGGAGGAGATAAACAAACCAGAAAACAAAGATAAGTGAAATAGATAATATGTTGTCATGCCGTGGAGAAAAATAAAATATATTTTATTTTTATTAAGGAAGGGGATATAGGGAGTGTTAGGGCATTGCAGTTTCAAGTAGGGTGCCAACAAAGGCTTAACAGAGCAGAAGTTTACTTGAATGAAGACCCAAGGGAGATGAGGGAATTATTTATTGTATCTGTTCCAGGCAAAGGAATAACAAAGTTCTTGAGACCCTTATGTGGGAGCATGCCCAGCATGTTTGAGGAGCAGCAAGGAAGCGAAGTGGGGCTAAAGAGGAACAGAGAGACTAAAGGAAGCTGTTAAAATAACCCAGACAAGTGATGATAGTGACTCACAGTACTGTGGTAGCAGTGGAGGTGGTAAGAAATCAGGACTGCTGACAGTTTGGATACGGGTTATGAAAGAGAGGGGAATCAGGATTTTTGATTTGCTAAATGGGAGGATAGAATTTCCATTAACTGAGATAGGGAATACTACAGGAAGAGTAGAGTTTGGGAAGAAAGATTGGAGCTGTATTTTGGACATGTTTGAGATACCTATTAGTCATCTAAGTGGAGAGGTCAAGCAGGCAGTTGGATATGGCATTTTGTGGCATTTGGGAGAGAGGTTTGGCAGGAGAGATAAGTATGAGCAAATGTGTGATATGTTGATGAACTGTGCTAAGAATTAATAGTAGGAGAAAAATCAGTAAAGGAAAGGCTTCAGGAAGGAAGATAATTCCTAAGCTGGACCTTTGATTAATGGAAAAGAAAGAGAAGAGGATTCTAGTTAGGGAAGATGTCCTAGCATCTTAGAATATTATATAGAAATAAGTCTGAATACTACCTTGTTTTTTTTTTCTTTTCACTTGGAACTTTTATAGTGCGTCATGTAGTATTATGGAACAATAGGTGCACAGGAAATATTTGTTGACTAATGAGAATAATATCTTTCAAAGTTTATTTAATTAACTAGTATTTAATCACTGAACATTTAGGGTTTTAAAACAATTCTAGATATTTTTATTGTGCTAAAATATGCATAACGTAAGCTTTACCATTTCAACCATTTTTAAGTGTACAGTTCAGTGGCACTAGGTACATTCTGAAACTCAGTTTTGTGTATAAAAATATCCTCTGTTTTCAAAAAATCAACATTGTTGCTTCTGAGCAAAAAGAATTTAGAGCTGATTGGGCTTTACTTTTAAGAGCAATGAGTATTCTGCAACATAATCCTAAATGATTATCGCTTTTGTTTGAAAGATTGGGAGAAGTCCAAAAAGCAAAAATGAAAAGTAGTGCCTTACTTCTAAAACAGATTTTTTCTTTCCTTGAAAACTGAATTTCCATTGAGTGAGTGTCATTTGTATTTGTATGGGTCACTAATGAATGTGTCTTACTTACCTTTGATTACTGGTACCTCACACAGAAACCAAATGCTCAAATAAAATTGTGGTATATATCTGGAGCTTAAGGAATTTTCAAAAATGAAATAAGTATGCCCTGTTTCATAATTTCTTTGCCTACTTGCTTCTCAGATTCCTCTCAAAGTATGTTTATTTTTAGTTTTGTAAATTGTATTTTGTAATTAATTTTGGATTTTGTAAAGTACATGAAAGTGTGTGGTATGTCTATATTTTGTGAGTTATAAACCTAGGAAATTGTTCGTCTGTTGATTACAGTGTCTCTTTCTTTAGGGAACAAAGAAAGATGAGATTGAAGGTGAAGTGGAAGTGCCTGGTTTAATTCAGCCTGCAGAAGTGTTTGCTCCCAAAAGCCTGGTGTTGGTATCCAGATTAGATTATCCAGAAATTTTTAGGGTAAAGAACTCATAGTTGTCATTATTGATTTGTATTATTGTATAAATCTATTTTGAGTGAACCACGGTAACAAATTCTTTGTATCTAAAATATCATTAAATTGATTAGGAATTCATCAATAAAATTACTGTGAACAGAAGAAATGTATTTCATGTTGGTTAAAATAAGTACCTGAGTAAGTTAATATGACTATTTAAACTTCTAAGGATGTAGTGTTTGTTTTAAAATAGGTCCCATCTTTACTGACTCCAAAATTTATGAATCCTAAAGAAATCATTTGATTACCTGTATCAAATTTAAAATGCATTAGTAATATAACAACTTAGTGTATTTTTGTTGATCTTCTTTTTAGGAGTCCAGGTTCAAGGAAATAGGATAAGTATTTGTGATTTCAAATAGTTGTGATCATACTGCTATCCATATAGCTTTAAAATATTGTTTACTTCCAGATATTTTATTTTTTTAGATAGTTAGAATTTGCAAATGTGGAAAAAATTTACTTTAGTTATAAATACATTTAAGCTTTGCAAGAAGAGGGCTTATTTTTCTTATTTCAGTTGCAGTCTTTAATAATAGTAATGTTGACCATTGTCCAGAGTCACAGATCTTCTTTGGAAGGTATAAACTATACCTTAAAATTTCTCAAGGATTTGGGAAATTGATACATAATTTCTGGAAAACTTTTTCATATTGTTGAGATTATATATATTCTTAGTGTCAAGATTTCAATGACAGTGGCTAACTCCTAACAGATGCTAATTTTTTAGTTATAAGTTTTAATAAACTGAGAGATTCATATGATTCCATTTTATCTTCCATTTTACCACCTACCTTCTTCTGAGCTTAAAGTGTTAATCATATCTTGTCTCTATTTTGCTATTCTTTGTAATAATTCACATAAGTTAAGTTTTTCTGTAGAATAAATGTTCTGAATTTATAAGAATCACAAAACAAGATAAAGTTTCTAAGTTTTTATCTTGAAATTTGGAGTTCTGCAAAATAAGTTGAGACAGAAACAGTTTTAAGCCCCACAAATTTGCTAGAGTGATTATCTAAGCACAAACACCTGTTTTACGAATTACGGATTTCTGCTTTTTATAAACTCATCTCAAAAGCTCATTTAGAGCTTCTGGTTCTAGAGGAAAATTTAATAAACTTAATAACATTTGCTGCTTAAAGTTTATTCCATGGTCACTGTAGAATCTACTAGGTTCAAAGAGAAATTTTCCTGGAAGCAGATGTCACAACAATTTATTTTTAGTGCTTGCTTTTTCCATGAAATAACTACATGCATCTTTTCTTTTCAGGCTTGCCTGGGTTTGATCTATACTGTATATGTGGACACTCTGAATGTCTCCTTGGAAAGTCTCATTGCAAACCTGTGTGCGTGTCTTGTCCCAGCGGCTGGAGGGTCTCAGGTAAATAGAATAAAAAGGGAGATGAAGAGGGCCTGCTTCTCTTCTCCTCTCCTCCAGTAAATTTAATTTATGAAGAAAAGGAAAGAAAGAATTCTTTAAATATTTTCATTTTAAAAAGGATCTTAGTTTAATTAAGCATTGTCCCTATGGTCTGCCTTCTAGAGACTCAAGATTCCATTCTTAGGTCATAGGGTTAATTTTAACACAGGGTTCACCTTTCACATAGCATAGTTAGAAGTCATATTCTGTGTAACTTGAACTCTACCTTACGCTTTCTTGGAAATACACTTTTTTAAGTTGAACTTCAGATGTGTTCTTTGTACCTTTCTTATTATTCCTCTCTGTGATTACGCCTCATTTTATTAACTTAAAAATTTTTTCAGGGATAAAAATTAGGAGGTAACATTAAGAAAACTTTTAATATAATTCTTTGTAACATTATAACTACTTCTGGATAGATTAATTCATTTCTTCATTTCCCTGGTTAAAAGCAATTATATGTGGTCCTAAAACCATTTTGTATGTTGTGTGTAATCTTTAATAGAATAGCTTGCATTTAAGCTTCAAAAGAGGAGGGCTTATTTTTCTCATTTCAGTTTGCTACCTTTAGTAATGATAATGTTAACCATTGTCCAAAATCACAGATCTTCTTTGGAAAATATAATCTATACCTTAAAATTTCCCAAGGATTTTGTCATAGATTGAGCCCATGAGGACATTAAACTCTTCTACTGAAATAAAACTTTCTCAAAGTGGCATGTTTTTCATCTTCTGTATGTCCTGAAATTTTTATATTCGTCTCTGAAGTAGAAAAATGAGAACTTCAGTTGCTATGACTTAATATTTCTAGAGAACTTTTTTTTTTAAAGGCTCCTTTCCTTAAGTCCTAAAATTGATTAGCTGATCACTTATTTTACTTATTCTTATGTAATATTGAGGAAAAGGACAGCCCTCTAAAAATTACAGTTTTTTATCCTCAGTCTGATAGAGATGTTACTCATAGTAAAAATGGCATCTTTTTCCCGTGCCCTTTGCCTTTTTAGCTGTCTCCTGTCTTTCCTAGCGCCTTTTGGTTACTCTTAAGGTTTTTTTCCTCCTGCACTCTCCTCCCTCATTCTCTTATTTCTGCTACAAGGGCATACTATGAAATGTGAGTTTGGTCATGATTGGACCTAAACTTTAAAGCAGCCGAGTTGTTTTATGAGCCTTTATTATGATGGGAATTTTGTTGACATGATTTTATTTTATTTATTTTTTAATTTTAAAAACGTTTTTATTGTAGCTGCTAGAGATTTTTAAATTACATGCATGGTTCATATTACTGTATTTCTTTTGTTTTTCCACTTTTATTGACATATAACTGTCATATAAATGTTAGCTTTAACATTTTACTATTTTTTAGTTAAGTATTATTATCAATGATTTGTGTATCTCATGAAGTAGTATTATCAGTGATTTGTGTATCTCATGATTACTACATTTTCACCTTTCAACTACTGAATTTTCTTGTACCGTATTCATTTGGACACAAAGTAACTTGAATGTTTTGGGCTGCATTATTGCCCTTCACATCTGTTAATTGGATCTTACATGGTCATCATCTGCTTTAAATTTGAACTTCAAAGGGATTTTTTTATCTTAAGAAAATATCTGAAAAGAAATCATTTGTGGTGTGTGTGTGTGTTTTCCGCCCATTCTGCAGAAGCTGTTTTCCTTGGGTGCAGGAGATAGACAGCTGATCCAGACTCCCTTGCATGATAGTCTTCCTGTCACAGGCACTAGTGCGGCTCTCCTGTTCCAGCAATTGGGTATGTCTCCTTCTCCCATTTTCAGTGTTCTTATAAAAGCCTATGAAAAAAAGATTTATTTTAAGCCTACATCACCTGACATAAATCAGGAAAATAAAAAGCAAACCATTAGATAACTGATATGTAAACTATATAATTATATGGGTTCTAATCTTAACTAGTATTCATTCTTTTTTTAAATTAACCCAGGCCCCTTTTGCTCTTAAGTCAATTAAGCTTTTAGAAAGTAAACATATTTTCTGTGCTTTAAAAGACGAATAGATAGTATATTTTGTTTTTCCTTAGATGAATTGCTTTTATAGAAACCTTGTCAGATAGAACTAAAAGTCCCATCCTTTTCATCCCACCGCCTGTATCAGACTTCAGTTTTCTAGCAATGGCTAGGATGACGTATTAGGGGGAGGACACTAGAAAGTGCCCTCTGTACATTGGACAGCTCATACTTCATTAAAGGAGTACTATAACTTAAAAATGAGTATGTTTTAGACCAATGCTGCCAGAGATTCCCACTTTCTTTACCTTGTACTTATCCTTTATATGTACCTGTGTAAGAGTGTTCCACTCTCTTTGATTCAGTCTTTCTCATTGTTCTCCATCTGTGTTTGTCTTTTTCTAGTTGAATTGAAACCTTCCCTTTCCTGGGGCTCAGTCTAGTAGTTCTCCATGGAATTCTTAATTCCTTGCACAAAAATTCTACCTTCTTATTTCCCTCCTATCTCATGTTGAATTTTACTCCCTGCTTAACTCTGAAATTTATCTCTCCTTTTTCTTTACTGGCCCCATCCTAATTCTTCTGCTGTGACTTCAGTCAGTGAAATTTAGAAAGCCTTAGAAGAGATTAATGTAAGTACAAGTAGAGTTTCTAGTATCCTAATAAAGATGAAAGGTTACATCAACCCCAAAGTAGTAGTTCTCTATTACATCTGCCCCCACCTTAGGGGTTTAAACTCTCAAAAATTACATATTCCTTCTCTTCCTCCCTGAAAGTTTCTGCTCATTGAGTCATCTCAACCAAATTCTAATTTAATTAAAGCTATTTTCCTTAACGTGTGAAATAGGTACTGTCTCCCTGGTGGTACTTCTCTAAAGAATATCTTGTTGACTAAAACCTCCCTCCACGAACTTTTAGATATAATCTTAGGGGTTCATGGACTACCTACAGCATGTCCATGGTCCCTCCTAATCACTGACTTAATTGACTTTATCTAACCACTATTCACCTGACCTTTTTCAGTTAAGAGGGCCTGTATACCTCTAAAGGGTCAATCAAAGCAAAGGTCTACCATGAAGAGGAATAGAAGGATATGACACAAAATTTCACATTGATCTCATACTTAATGAGTGCCTTATAAACCTCTCATGCTTTTGCATTTTTACAATGATTTGAAGGGGAGGGGAGGGATTGTTACTGGCATTCATGCCTAGGACCCAGGGATATTAAACATTCTTCATGCATAATATATGTGCACGAGAAGATTTTTTTACCTCAAATACTAGTAGCACTCCTGATGAGAAAAACTGCTATAGATAAAGTATAAATTTATAAAACCTGGACCTCTCTTCCAGTAATGATGGCCTTTGTAATTCAGACTAACCCTCTTAACAATGAATACTAGGAAAGCTATACAAGTATAAACAACTTCTACTTGAAAGCGTCAGAAGCAGTAAATAATGACCAAACTATGGTCCAAGAGAAGAAAAAAACCTAGAGAAGTGAACCAGATATTTGGGACCACTTTTTCTCAAGCATCTCTTGATTTTGAAAGAAGTTACTGAAAAACTGATCTCTGTACTGTTGATATCCAACGGCGAAGGGGAGAATCGGAGTTCACATTTTACCAAGGGAAATTCCTTTACAAAGCTCTCTTGCTTTGAGTTGGGACCATAAAGGACCATATCCTGGGAGAGGGTAAATCACAAGTAGACAGTCCCCCTGAGGGCCTGAAGTACAGCTTGAAATCATTTCAGTTCCTAGAAACAGATTAAAATGATCCTTAATGCTACTATCTTTAGCCTTATAGTAGGAGTAAAAGTAAATCCTTTCTGGAGCAAGATAACTGCATTCTAGGCCTCCAGTATATCTACAGATTTTTACATGTATGCCCAGTACTCTCCAAAGAAGACATACAGATGGCCAAGAGCACATGACAAGATGTTCGACATCACTAGTTATTAGAGAAATACAAATCAAAACTACAATGAAGTATTACCTCGCACCTGTTAGAGTGGCAATCATCAAAAAATCTGTAAACAGTAAATGCTGGAGAGGGTGTGGAGTAAAGGGAATCCTCCTACACTCTTGGTGGGAATGTAAATTGGTTACAGCCACTATTGGAGAACAGTATGGAGATTCCTTAAAAAACTAAAAGTAGAGCTACTATATGATCCAGCAATCCCACTCCAGGGCATATATCCAGAGAAAACCATAATTTGAAAGGATACAGACACCCCAACGTTCATTGAAGCACTGTTTACAATAGCCAGGACATGGAAGCAACCTAAATGTCCATCGACGGTGGAATGGATAAAGCAGATGTGGTACATATATACCATATATATACCATATATACCAATATACATATATACCATATATACCAATATACATATACCAATATTACTCAGCCATGAAAAAGAACGAAATAATGCCATCTGCAGCAACATGGATAGACCTAGAGATTGTCATACTGAGTGAAATAAGTCAGACAGAAAAAGACAAATATATGATAACACATGTGGAATCTAAAAAATGGTACAAATGAACCTATTTACAAAACAGAAATAGGTCACAGATGTAGAAAACAAACTTATGGCTACTAAGGGGGAAAGGGGGAGAGATAAATTGGGAGATTGGGATTAACATATACACACTACTGTATAGAAAAGATAATAAGAACCTACTGTATAGCACAGGGAACTCTATTCAGTGCTCTGTAACAACCTATATGGGAATGGAGTCTAGAAGAGAGTGGATATATGTATATGTATGGCTGATTCACCTTACTGTACAGCAGAAGCTAACACAACATTGTAAATCAACTATACTCCAATGAAAAAATTAATTAAAAAAAATAAAGCAGACCATCAAGTTAAAAAAAATAACCAGAAACATGAGGACTAAAGCTATCTGAAAGAAATATAAAAGAAACCATAGACAATATAAAAGGCCCCCAGGGGCACCAGAAGGTAGTTATCAGATATTAAAATAACTATGCTTAAATAGTGAAGGAGATGGACAGTCAAGAGTGAGAATTTAGGGAGTGACATCAGCAAGATGGCACAATAGGAGGTCCCAGTCCTCGTTCTCCCACAGAAACATCAATTTAACAATTATATACAGACCAAAAATCCTTTGTGAGAATTCCAGAAGCTACTTAAGAAGGTGTGGTACCCCAGTTGATCACAGAGCTGAGAACAGCTACATTGAAACAGGTAAGAAGAGCAAGTTCACTTTACCTGGTCAGCCTCACCCCCAAGCCAGCACAGCCAGCACTGGAAGAGAACGCCCAGCTTGCAGCTTCTCCTTGGGGGAAAGGGAAGGAGAAAAGTGCAGTGTCCGTCCAATGTTCCAGATTTACAAAGTGCTGGGCCAAGGAAATGGTTTCTGTCTTGCCATATTCGGAGCACTGACAAAATTAGCATATTTGGGATGCCTGAGGGCCACTGGGAACAAAGAAGAATGAGGTGTGGCTTGCTGTGTTGGGAGAAGGTGCACAATCCCTTGAGAAGGAGGGAGAGGAACATTAGCATTCCAGCTTTTCAGAGGGCTGCGTGAAGTGGAGGAATGGGAACTTCAGTTTACTGCTAATGGGAGTGTGAATGGGGCAGCTACCTTGGAATGCAGTTTGACTTTTTTAAAAAGTTAAATAAACCAAATAATCCAGCCATTTCACTCCTAGGCGTTTACTTAAGTAAAATGATAGCATTGTCCATAAAAAATATTTGTAAATGAATGGTCATATCCATATTTTTATAATAGTGAAAATCTGGAAACAAGCTTAGTGTCCATAAATGTAATGAATAATGGTTATGGTAATGGATAAATAATCTGTGGCATATCCATACAATGGAATACTACTGGGCAATATAAAGAAATGAATTGTTGATACATATTACTGTAAGGAACGGCACCAATAACGGAGGAGAGCTTAAACATGCTTTATTTGGGAACGCTCCCGGGCGAGGTTCACTGGTCCGAGAGAAAGGGGCCAGAGAAGTCGCGCCCAGGTGCGGGCGCGAACAAAATTTATAGGGGTGGACGCAGGGGAGGTGCTTGCTGTGTGAAGCAGCCCTTTTTTGGTAATCTCTCAGGCGTTGTGGCAATGTCAGGTGTCGGTTGCATCAGCCTCAGAGCGGTTGGTTCCGCCCCTCGGGGAGCCGGAAGACCGGGGCCAAGTAGTGTGGCAATGTCAGGTGTCGGTTGCATCAGCCACTTTGGCGGGGGTTCCGTCTGGCTCCCTGGGCCCTTCCTCGGACCTGCTGGCCTTACAATTACCATATGGATTAATTTGAAAATAATTATATTCAAAGGAAAAAAACAGGGCTTCCCTGGTGGCGCAGTGGTTGAGAGTCCCCCTGCCGATGCAGGGGACACGGGTTCGTGCCCTTGTTCGGGAGGATCCCACATGCCGCGGAGCGGCTGGGCCCGTGAGCCATGGCCGCTGAGCCTGCGTGTCCGGAGCCTGTGCTCCGCAGCAGGAGAGGCCACAGCAGTGAGAGGCCCGCGTACCGCAAAAAAAAAAAAACCAGACAAGAAAGAATGCATCCTGTATAATTCAGTTTCTCTAAAGTTCTAGAAAAGCTTCAAAATTAAAAGAAACAGAAATTATCGAAATAGAACATCATTTTACAACCCTCGCAGAAGAAAAACAGGCAGATATTATGTTCCTAACCTTGCCAAACACTACCTGTGTTTTGCCAGAGAACTTAAATCTGATTCTGATCATAGGAAATACAGAAGATGGGGAACACGTTGGCCCAAGAGACTACAGTTGTCAAAATCCAGGCTGTAGGAAACTGTTGGTCAAATGTCCCAGGTTCTTTTTTTTTTTTTCTTCAAGGGAGAGTATGGAAGTTCTACTCTGTGCTTTTTCCTTATTTATTAATAGGGAGTTTTCCCTGACTTGACTGGGAGCTTCAAGAACTGCCTTGTCTTATTATTCTTTGCATTCTGTGTATCTGCATAGTGCCTTGGGCACAGAAGGCATCGGTTTTTCTTGAATAAATTAATACACTAGCCATGAAGAAAATGGCAGTCATATCTCCTAGGAGAGTTCTGTGTATGGATGAAGTGCACCATAACACAATGATTAGCTATTTGAATATCAGATGTCATTATTTTACTCTCTAGTATTTTGAGCTTAGTTATCTTTTGCTTACATATTCAAAATTTACTTTTCCAGGGAAAGAATAAGGAAAAGATAAGAAAGGAAAGGAGAAAGAAAGATGCTTCTAAAACAGCACTGTATGCAGAGTTGTAGTTCTCAGAGCATGTGGTACTGATAATTCTGCTAAAGGCATGCTCTTATCACCAGTCATTTTGGTTGGACTGTTGTTGAAGGTCAGTATTAGACCATTATCAGAGTTCACTACCTGGGTTGGGGGTGGGGTAGTGGTGGTAGATTTTACAAAGCACAGACAGGAAGCAGATAAGACTCTAAGTAAGATTCTTTTGTAGCCTTGACTAGTTTTCCTGTAAAAAAGTCTAAATGTAATGATAGCATTTCCTTGGTTCTTCTCTCCAAGGATTGTTATGATAATGAATTTGTTTTTCACAGTTTCAGAGGTCTCTGTGTTTGCCTGAAGTAATTATGTGGACTGCTGCCATTACCCGCCTCATTCCTTAAAATTTTCTGTTAACCATCTTCATCTCCAACTTAACACCTATTTTATTTATTTGTTTGTATCTTTTTGTAGTCTATGTGAATTGTTTTTGTTTACCTGAAGACTTGTGTTTTGTGTGGAAAATTGTAATTTTTTTACGTTAATAAGATTATATTCACAAGAACTGGTTGCTGTAGCCCCTCTGATTTTTTAATCTAATCCATAGCTCAGGTATCCTTCCTTGACCCAAATAATTTTGTGAAATTCTCATGACATCTTTTGTCATATATATTAACCTATAATTTGGTTTTTAACTACAAATACATTAGTTTTAGAATACTTATTTCCTAATTTTTATAGTATACTACTTATTAGACATTTTTAAAGTCACAGACTAAAATGATCTTGGGCCTTTAGCTATTGTCACTTTGTTTCCATAGTAAAACAACATTAGGCATGTAACATCTGTGTTTATTGGTATTTTATTGACATATATAAGTTTAAGGTTTACAATGTGGTGATTTGATGCTTGTATATACTGAAAAATAATTACCACAATAAGATTAGTTAATGCCTCCATCCCCTCACATAACTATCATTTGTGTGTGTGCTGTTAACATTTAGCATCTACTTTTTTCACTGTTTTCAAGGATGTAATACAGTATTGTTAATTATAGTCACCATGTTGTACATTAGATTCTCAGAATTTATTCATCTTATACCTGGAATTTTTACGCTTTGACCAGTATCTTCCCACTTGCCCCACCCCTTAGCCCCTGGCAACCACCATTCTACTCTTTATTTCTATGAGTTCAGTTTTTTTTTAGATTCCATATATAAATGAGAATATATAGAGTATTTTTCTTTCTCTATCTGACATTTCACTTAGCATAGTGCCTTCAGGGTCTATCCATGTTGTCATGAAAGACAGGGTTTCCTTCCTTTTTATGGTTGAATAATATTCCAGTGTAGTATATATATTTTTTCTTTTTCCATTCATCCGTTGATGGACACTTAGGTTGTTTCCATGTCCTGGCTATTGTGAATAATGCTACAATGAACACATGAGTGTAGATACCTCTTTGAGATAGTGATTTCATTTCCTTTGGATATATACCCAGAAGTGGAGTAGCTAGATCATATGGTAGTTCTATTTTTGATTTCTTGAGGAAGCTTCATACTGTTTAACATAGTAGCTGGACCAATTTACATTCCCACCAACAGTGTAGAAGAATTCCCTCTTCTCTTTTGATAATAATCATTCTAGGGACTTCCCTGGTGGCGCAGTGGTTGGGAGTCTGTCTGCTAATGCGGGGGACACGGTTCGAGCCCTGGTCTGGGAGGATCCCATATGCCATGGAGCGACTGGGCCCATGAGCCACGGCTGCTGAGCCTGCGCCTCTGGAGCCTGTGCTCCGCGACGGGAGAGGCCACGATAGTCAGAGGCCCGCGCACCACGATGAAGAGTGGTCCCCACTTGCCACAACTAGAGAAAGCCCTCACACAGAAACGAAGACCCAACACAGCAAAAATAAATAAATAAATTACTAAACTCCTACCCCCAACATCTTACCAAAAAAAAAAAATCATTCTAACTGTTGTAAGATGGTATCTCATTGTGGTTTTGATTTACATTTCCTTGATGATTAGTGAAGTTGAGCATCTTTTCATGTGCCTGTTGGCATTTGTATATCTTCTTTGGGAAAACATCTATTCAAGTCCTTTGCCCATTTTTTAATCTTTTTTTTTTCTTTTTGATATTGAGTTGTATGAGTTCCTGATATATTTTAGATATTAATATCTTATCAAATAGATGGTTTGCATGTAATTTCTCCTATTCTGTAGACTGCCTTTTCGTTTTGCTGATAGTTTCTTTTGCTGTTCAGAAACTTTTTAGTTGGTGTAGTCCCACTTGTTTATTTTTGCTTTTGCTGCTTGAGCTTTGGGTGTCACATCCAAAAAATCATTGCCAAGACCAATATCAAGAAGATTTTTCCCTGTTTCCTTTAGTAGTTTTATAGTTTTGGTTCTTTTATTATTTAATACACTTCATGTTATTTTTTGTGAATGGTGTGAGTTAGGGGTCCAATTTCATTCTTTTGTGCACAAATATCCAATTTTTCCAGCATCACTTGTTGAAGAGATTGTCCTTTCCTCATTGAATATTTTTGGCTTCTTTGTCAAATATTAGTTGACTGCATAAGTGTGAGCTTCTTCTACACTTTCAATTCTATTCCATTGATCTATGTGTCTGTTTTTATGCCAATACTATACTTTTTGATTATTGTAGCCTTGTAATATAGTTTAAAATCAAGAATTGTGAAACCTCTAGCTCTGTTCTTCTTTCTCAGGATCCCTTTGGCTATCTAGGGACTTATATGAATTTTAGGACTGATTTTTTTTCTATGTCTATGAAAAATATAATTATTTTGATTGCCTTGAATCCATAGGTGGTTTGAGGTAGTATGGATATTTCAACAATGTTAATTCTTCTGATTTATGAATATGGGATATATTTCAATTTATTTGTGTCTTCTTCAGTTTCTTTCATCAAAGTGTCATAGTTTTCAATGTACAGATCTTTTACCTCCTTGGTTAAATTTATTCCTAAGTATTTTATTCATTTTGATGCTACTGTAAATGGGATTATTGTAGTTCTTTTTCAGATAGTTCATTGTTAGTATATAGAAATGCAACTGGTTTTTGTATGTTGATTTTATATCCTGTAACTTTACTGAATTTGTTTATTAGTTCTAACAACTCTTTGGTGGAGTCTTTAGGATTTTCTATATATAAGATCATATCATCTGCAAATGGAGACAGTTTTACTTCTTCCATTCGGATTTGGATGCTTTCTATTTCGTTTTCTTCCCTAACTGCTCTGGCTAGGACTTCCGGTACTGTGTTGAAGAGGAGTGGGCAGCTTGTCCTGTTCCTGATCTTAGCAGGAAAGCTTTCATGCTTTCACTGTTAAATATTCAATAAGATGTTAGCTGTGGGCTTGTCATATGTGGCATTTATTATGTTGGGGTATGTTTTTTCCATACCCAATTTGTTGAGAGTTTTTATCATGAAAGAATATTCAATCAGATGTTTTTTCTGCGTCTGTTGAGATAATCATAGGATTTTTTTAATCTTTAATTTCATTAGTGTGGTATATCACGTTGATGGATTTGTATATGTTGAACTCTCCTTACATTCTGGGAGTAAATTCCACTTGACCATTGTATATGATCCTTTTAATGTGCTGAATTTATTTTGCTGGTGTTTTATTGAGAATTTTCGTGTCTATGTTAATCAGTAATATTGGCCTGCAGTTTTCTTTTCTTACAGAGTCCTTACATGGCTTTATTATTAGGGTAATTCTGGCCTTAGGGAGTGTTCCTTCCTCTTCAGTTTTTTGGAAGAGTTTGAGAAGAATTGGTATTAATTCTTCTCTAAGTGTTTGGTAGAATTCACCAGTGAAACCATCTGGTCCAGAACTTTTCATTGTTGGGAGGTTTTGATTACCGTTTCAATCTCCTTATTCATTATTGCTCTGATCAAGATTTTTATTTCCTCATGATTCCATCTTGGTATAAACTTTTTTATATGCATACTTTCTTTTTGCTCACCCATATTTAGTCAGTTTTTCATTAGCAATTATTGAGTCAATATTTCTGTGTATTATATCTAATACTAAATATAGATTTTTAAAAATTATTAAAATAGCTAGAGTTTTTCTTCAGTTTATCTTATAAACATAATTTTTCCTTTTTACATAAATATCCTTAAAATGTTGATTGTAACCATAACTTGCTATTTAGAAAGTTATTTCTGCTTTTAAATATTTTAATGGAAAACTTCTGGCATTCTCTCTTTTGTCTTCCTCTGGAAAAGCTTCTGTTTGTAATGCTATATAATTATTCTTAAAGTGACATTAATTTTTATAAGAGTATCAAAAATAATTTATGTTCCTGAAATAAAAGAAAGATGTCAGAGGAAAGAATGAAGGCTTAGGTTGTGGAAAATGGTTCTCTTTAAAGGTAACACCTTTAAGAAGAATATGCTGATTGGTAAATTTATGAACCACATGATGAGTGCATCAGTTGTAGAATGATTTTTGTTCTTTTTCCTTAAATGATCAAAATCTAGTGTCTTGGATCATACTACTATTTTCATTAGTTTTCCTAGATTATTCATATAGCATTATTAGTTGTTTTAGTCTTATTCTCAGTTATAATGGAAAAAACTGAAGTAGCCGTTTTCTTTCTCAATACATGTAGTTTAAAAGGTAGTTGGAGGAACTTCCCTGATGGCGCAGTGGTTAAGAATCCACCTGCCAATGCAGGGGACACAGGTTCGAGCCCTGGTCTGGGAAGATCACACATGCTGCGCAGCAACTAAGCCTGTGCGTCACAACTACTGAGCCTGCACTCTGGAACCCGTGAGCCACAGCTACTGAAGCCTGCGCACCTAGAGCCCATGCTCTGCAACAAGAGAAGCCACCGCAATGAGAAGCCTGTGCACCACAATGAAGGGTAGCCCCCGCTCGCACACAGCAATGAAGAGAGAGAAAGCCCGCACGCAGCAACGAAGACCCAATGTGACCGAAAATTAATTAATTTTTAAAATTAAAAAAAAGAAAAAATGGTAGTTGGAGAATTTGCAGGCACAGAGTTTAGACCGTTACTATAAATGGCATATTGTGCTCTAGGTGGGAAAGAAGGAAATAGGAAATGTAGTGTTTTACTGTAACTATATTTATGATTAATCACTTTTTGACCGTTTATAAATTTATTTATTTATTTAGGGCTGTGCTGGGTCTTTGTTGCTGCGCGCGGGCTTTCTCTAGTTGCGGCGAGTGGGCCTACTCTTCGTTATGGTGCACGGGCTTCTTATTGCGGCGCGCGGGCTCAGTAATTGTGGCATCTGTGCTCAGTAGTTGTCGCTCGCGGGCTCCAGAGCGCAGGCTCAGCAGTTGTGGTACACTGGCTTAGTTGCTCCGCGGCATGTGGGATCTTCCTGGACCAGGGATCAAACCTACGTCCCCTGCGTTGGCAAGCGGATTCTTAACCATTGCACCACCAGGGAAATCTATCATTTTTTGGCAGTTGAGATGTCAACTGTTTGTCTTGGGGATTTGAAACAAATCTTCTCACTAGTCTGTTCTGGAGCACTTTTCTGAAGAAACTTCTTACCATGTCTGCTTTATTACAGAGTCCTAAAATTTCTAGGGAAGACTGTTCAATTTACGTTTTGGTGATAAATAGCACAAAGAATAAACTTTCTATAATGCCTATCTGCAGGAGTATATTTTTCTCATCGGATGTTTACAAAACCATTGCCATGTGCCAGGTCCTGTGCTAGTCACTAAGGATATAAAGATGAAACAACCTCAGCCCTTATCCCAGATAATACTTTTAGCCTAGTGGAGAAACAGATACATTTTTAAAATTACAGTACAGTATAATTAGTGCAGTAATAGAGATACTAAGAGCTAACTCTTACTAGCTAGAAAAGTGGAAGAAGGACGTTCTAGGCAGAAAGAAGAACGTAAGCAACGGTATAGAGCCATGACAGGCCTTCATGAAATGGTAAGATGTTTGATGAAGCTTGAGCATTCAGAAGTAGTCAGAATGTTATCAGGAAATTGATTGTTTTCTTTTCAAAATTAAACATTAAATATTTATGCTAGTTTTATAAAGGAAACCATTTTAAAAATACCAAAGACTGACAGTCATTGACCAATGGAGTGCTTGTTGACTAATGTACTAGGCTTGCTAGAATTACACATAAAGTATGTGCTTGCTACATGATATCATTTGAGGACAGTTCATAAGAATCCTGATTCAAAACGATCTTCTCCATTTTCCTTTTATGGCGTTTAAATGCTACCACTAAATAGTTACCTCTGTCTTTGACTTGAGTTATCCTTTAATGAACGCAGATGTCTGAGGCAAGATAACTATTAACTGTTATCCACCATTGTCACAAAGTTCTCTTGTGTAAAATATCATTTTGCTGTTTTTGGCCCCGCGCTGCGCAACATGTGGGATCTTAGTTCCCCAACCAGGGATCAAATACGTGGGCCCACTGCAGTGGAAGCACTGAGTCTTAACCATGGACTACCAGGGAAGTTCCTCTTTGAGCACTTTAGAGATTAATATTCTTATAAAATATGGTTATTCCAACAATTAAGTATGCAACTTACAAATGGTGGCAGGATAAATTATCCTCTTTTCTGTGCTCTGTGGCATTTTTTACAGGTCTCTATTCTGTTGTGTGTTAACTGTTTTTTTACCAACCTGCCATCTTCACTGAGCTGTGAGCTCCTACAAACCTGCCTCAATTTTTTTTATATCTATCCCTAGAGTTTAGCATATCTCAGCAGCTAGGTAAAGGTTTAACAGTAGAGGCAGGGAAGAAAGTGGAGAAGAAAGTTTTAATTAAAAGAGTTCGTTCTGCCAAGGCACTTGCTTCCTGTTTGTTCCTTGCTTTAATTCTCCAGTTATTCACTCTATATTATCCTTTCCCTTTGTTTGCTATTCCACTCCTAAAGCCTCTTTTGTTTCCTGCTTCTTAAATTTAGACACTAAAGTAGATTTAAAAACCTGGTCAATCAGAACAGGCACAGACTAGGAATCTGGACCATTTGGGGTTGATGTGATTACCCTTGACCCAGAGAACCAATTGTGTTGTTCAACAGGAAGGAAATGTGCTATACCTTTTTACAAAGTTTTGCTTGAGTTGGTCTTCTGTGGATTGTTACTTGGGCTATAGATATACAGTTTTAGATTTGAATTCTTTGTGGTCATAAGTATTTGTTAAATGACTTCTTGTATTTAAAGATTACCAGATTGCTAAACTCTACTTATAAGTATGTAAAGTGTATTTAATTCATGTCACGTTCAAGGGAATAAGCCCATGTTCATAACCACTAAAATATACCCATGCTTACTTGCCCAGTTCAGTTACATTTCTTAGTTATTTTTTACTTAGAAGATTTCCATTTATAATATATTTGGAAATAATTTGTAACAAATATTAAACATTGCTTCTCAATGGTAGTTACAAAACTAAACTATATAAAGCTTTAGGTAATCTGGGAGGGTAGGGATTTTGTTTTTCTTCATTATTGTATTCCTGGTACCTTGTGCATAGTAGCTACTCAACAAATAACAACCGAATGAATGAGAAATCTCCTTTTTCATGACTTGTATTAAGCCATAACCATTGTTAAGTTTTCTCCATTGTGGATTGACAGAATTATAGTAAATTGTTTAAGGCTTTTGGAAATATAGGCTGTCTTGAAAACCATGGCCTTCAGTTCCTCAATTTGCCCATTTGAAAGCTGAGACGTAGTGTTCTATTTGTGTAACATACCGTTATTATTCAGAGAAGGGGAGGATTCTGGAGAAAAGTTTTGGGTGTTGTTTTTTCAAAACGGGAAACAAATACGTTCATTAATGTTTGATGCTATGAATTTTAGAACTTTAACCCCTAAAGAAAAGTTAAGATCAGGAAGTAATTTTTCAGAATGTTTTACTATTTAAATAATCAACAGGATGTGTATGTACCATTATAGTGAAATCAGCAGTAATTATCACTGGAATGTTTGTTTTTCATATTGTTTTCTCCACTGTTATTGTGTAGCTTTGGATGGACGTTGGCTACCAAAGACTAGGAAACAATTCAAGGTTATTTAGAAAGCTGATTATGACTAGTAGTTCAAAGAAAATGAATTTCTAAATAACTCTGTGAACACAGCAACAAGTGTTGCTAGTTAGGAATAAAAACATTGATTTTTAATTTCTTAAAATTCTTAAATTTCTTAAAATATTTGAGATTGTTAATTATCTAAAGCTGAAGAAAGCATGTTATATTTAAAAATACAAAGTTTAAGCAATCCTTCAGTTAGTCACAGGTAAATTTTATTCTATATTACATTAAATAATTTTCTGGATAATGAGAAACTTACCCTTTAAGCACTAGAATATTATCCCAACTCATTTCTAATACATGAGACATAAATCCTCTATTAGTAAATATAGTCCAATATTTCACCCCTTGATATCACAAATTGATTGTTTTTACTGATATAAGTAGGTTAGAGTCCCTTAAAAGTGCATGCCTTCCTTCTTCACAGTTTATCTACTACTACATGATGCCAGCTATGACTTTTATTTTCTGATGGATTATCTTTTGTGTGAGGGATTACAGAGGGTTCACATGGGAGTGGAAAGGGAAAAGTTCTTCCCTAGAGTCTTCAGGGAAAAAGCTTGGACTCCTTACTATGGTATACAAATTCTTCATGAACCTACCCTTGGCAAAACTACTTGTAGGTCTCTCTGAGTGCCTTTTCCTTCCTCAGTCCTCTGTTTCTTTGCATATGGTCTTCTGTCAACTTTGAAAGCCTTGATGCTCTTGTCTCCCTAACTCTAACTTCCGCTTATCCTTCAAAATACAACTCGAGTGTCAGCTCCTTTAGGTGGGCCCAGTGTGATCATAAAGGTCCTTAAAAGATGGAAGAGGGAAGCAAAAGAGTCAGTGTCAGAGTGGTGTACTCTGACATCACACAAGGGACAAAGACTCAACGGCCTTACCAGCTTTGACGATAGAAGGGAGCCATGAGCTCAGGAATGTGGGCAGGTGCTGGAAGCTGGAAAAGCCAAGAGTAGGGCTTCTGACCTCCTGAACTTTAAGATAATATATTCATGTTGTTTTAAGCCATTAAGTTTGTGGTAATTTATTATAATAGCCATTGGAAATTAATACAACTGCAGACTTTTTTAATATAAATTTTTATTTTTAAAGGCTTTGACTCACGAGAAGTTGCTAAAATGGTACAGAGAATTCTCAAGAATACATCACCTACCTTCCCCCAACAATAATGTCTTATGTAATCATAGTACATTATAACAACCAGGGAATTGATATTGGCACAATACTATTAATTCAGGGAAGGAGTGACACTTCTCTGAGTAGACCTTCTTATGTAGTTTTGACTTCTCAAAACTTATTTAGGTCTCACGTCTTCAGAAAATAATATTAGATCAATCATGATGGGAAGAAATAAAAAAAAATTAAAACTGAAAACATACAGAAACAAACTCCACTCTCTTTCAAATGAATAACATAACCATACTGAAGAGGAAAAACTAATCAAAGTAACTTATAAACACAGTATTTGACTATATAACCTCAGTTTTGGAGAGAATTGCAAATAAATTATTAACTCCTTTTTAGTTGGTGTAATTTTTTTGAGTTAGAATGGCTGAAAAAATCATGCAGTTTATATATAAGATTTAGCAAATGAATAAATGTGTTTATGTTATTAGAATCCAGGGTTCTCAGTGGAAGAAGGGACATGCAAATATGTATTGGAGTCAGTGGGGAGACCCTATGAGAATAGATTGGAATTGAAAGTAATGATATGGACTCAGGATTTCTCAAATATATGTATATGTGTGTGTGTCTGTTTGTCTTTATTCATGTATATGCGTTCATGTATCTGCTGTATCTGCAGAAGTAGCCCAGAAACAAAGACACCCTAGAAGAAATGATCTAACATTTACCCTAAACCCCAGTATCCTTGATCTTTAATGCCATTCCTCACAAAAAGCAACCAGCCTCCTTGGAGAAGTGGCTGACTTCAGAGCAGGGACAGAGTAGGTAAAATATGAGCCTGGATTATTTTGTCAAGACAGAAAGTAAGAAGAAAAAAAATTGAGTTCATGTCACAGGGACACAGGAACTAGGTTTAAAGGGGTGCCCACTGTCTAAATCTAGGACTTAATTGGCACAAAAATAATTAAGGGCAGTAATGACTTATAGAATGTTGGAATAAAAAAATAGAAATCCAAAAAAAAAAATCCATGAGTCCATACTGATAATGGATATATAAATAAGCAGGTTAGTGGGGGAATAAATGAGGGTTCTGCTTATTGCAGAATGTTGAGTGCTGACTGGTGAATGTGGAGGAAGTGCTGGATTTGGAAAAGCATTTTATGATCATCATAGTAAAGACTGAGTCAGATAGTAATTATCAATAGATGCTAAATCTAGGCAGAAATTTTGGTGAGGAACAAGATATTTGCATGGTCTAAAGTGTCTGAACACAGATTGCTTATTAGTTACAAGGAAAAATACGAAGTATACATTAGAGAAGTTAGATAGCAATAAACAAAAGTTTAGGTGAACAAAATTGACATCACCAAGGATAATGATTCTGGTTATGGCAGTATGAAGAGTTAATCCTCTCCCTAAAGAATCAGTGTGAAACTAGACAGAAATTGTTGTGCAGTTATTGTACAACTATTTCAGTACTCTGGAAATTGACCAAAAGCAAACAACAAACTCAGAAGCATTTATTCATGCTAGACCTTTGGATAAGAATAGTAGGAACCTGCAGCATTCTTACCTGGGGTGGCTCCCATCTTTCCCACATGTCAGTACTATCAGTGAAAATGATAGTTTTGCCAGGGCAGGGCTGGTCATAAAACCAGCAACTTTGCTGCCAAAAGCGGGGAAAGCTTAAGCCCACAACATCATTGTCAGGAAAAATAATATTGAATCCAGAAGGAAATGAAAGGGAAAAAACTCTAACTCTGCTTGTCTAAGTTATAATCCTATTTGGGGCTAGTGGCAGACCTGCTAGAAATTTAACAGGAAAATCCTGGTAATGAGAGAGTCATAGGAGGGCTAGATGAGACTCAGGACCAAGATGGCAACATAGGAGGCTCCTGAATTTCACTCTTTCACAGAGAGCTACACATGGAGCAATTCCCTGTGAGAGAAATCCAGAAACTAGTTAAGTTACTCCTGTACCTTGGGCTCCTAAGAAAATACCCACATTGAAGTGGGTAGGAATGATGGAGATACACTCCTGCCATAAACCCCACTCCTTGCACAGCACCAAATAATGGAGAGGGAACCCCCAATGCCCAGCTTCTCCCTGAAGAGCAAAGGGTTGGGGCCACACATCTTGAACATCAACTTTTAAGGCTCCCACCTGAGGAATGGTTCCCTCAAACTCCTAGCTCTGAAAGCCAACAGAGTTTGTGTTCACAAGTCCCATAAGACTATAGAACACAAAGAAGCAGTTCTTAATGGGTGTGTGAGCACTTACTGTGGTTATCCCTCCAGGCTCAGTGCAGAGGGAGCAGGCAAAAATACCCTTCTCCCAGTGTTTCCCTAAAAGGTGTTTGACTGCATACTTTACAGGGTACAGCTTCTAATTAACACAGAGCTAGGTGCTGACTGCTGTCCTTACCAGAGCCTAAAAGAAAAAAGACTCACTTCAGCTTTCATGATACATATATACTGAAGGTGAAGCTATATAAAAATATATCTCATGCAAATAAAAGCCAAAGAAAAGCACAGGTAGCTACATTGATATCAGACAGAATAGACTTTAAGCCAAAAACTGTAATAAGAGACAAAGTCATTATATAATGATAAAATAGTCAGTTCATCAAGAGGTTATAACAACTGTAAATATTTATGCACCCAACATCAGAGTACTTAAATATATAAAGCAAATACTAACAGATCTGAAGGGAAAAGTTGACAGCAATACAATAATAGTAGAAGACTTCAGTACCCCACATTCAACAATGGATAAATCATCCAAACAGAAAATCAATAAGGCAAATAGTAAGGACTTAAACAACATGTTATAGCAGATGGACCTAACAGACATATACAAAACCTTCCATCCAACAGCAACAAAATATACATACACATTCTTCTCAAGCACACATTGAACATTCTCCAGGATGAATTATATATTAGGCTACAAAACAAGTCTTAATAAATTTATGAAGATTAAAATCATATCAAGTGTGTTTTTCAACCAGGATGGTGTGAAACTAGAAATCAGTGTCAAGAAGAAAACTTGTAAATTCACAAATGTATAGAGATGAAACAACATGCTCCTGAACAACCAGTGGGTCAATGAAAACATCAAAAATATCATGAGACAAACGAAAATGGAAAAGCAAACACCAAAACTTACGGGATGCAGCAAACACAGATCTAAGAGGGAAGTTTACGGTGATAAATATCTACATTAAGAAAAAAGAAAGATCTCAAATATCCTAACTTTACATTCCAGGGAATTAGAAAAAGAACAAATGAAGCCTGACGTTAGTAGAAGGAAGGAAATAACAAAGATCAGAGCAAAAAATAAATGAAATAGAGAATAAAAAGACAGTAGAGGGCTTCCCTGGTGGCGCAGTGGTTGAGGGTCCGCCTGCCAATGCAGGAGACACGGGTTCGTGCCCCGGTCCGGGAAGATCCCACATGCCGCAGAGCGGCTGGGCCCGTGAGCCATGGCCACTGAGCCTGCGCGTCCGGAGCCTGTGCTCCGCAACGGGAGAGGCCACAGCAGTGAGAGGCCCGCGTAGCGCAAAAAAAAAAAAAAAAAAAAAGACAGTAGAAAAGATCAATGAAGCTAACAGCTGTTTCTTAAAAAAGATAAGTAGAATTGACAAACCTTTAGCTAGACTTAGAAAAGAAAGAGAAAATACTCAAATAAGTAAAATCAGGTATGAAAGAGGGGACATGACAACTGGTACCACAGAAACACTAGGGATCATAAGTGAGTACTGTGAAAATACCAACAGTTAGGTAAACTAGAAGAATGAATAAATTCCTAGAAACATACAACCTACCAAAATGAAATAATAAATAGAAAATCTGAACAGAACAATTACTAAGGAGATTGAATCAGTGAACAAAAACATTCCCAAAAGAAAAAGTCCAGGACCACATGGCTTCACTGGTGAATCCAACCAAAAATTTAAAGAAGAACTAATACCTGTCCATTAAAAACTCTTCCAAAAAATGGAAGTGGGAACACTTCCAAACTCATTTTAAAAGGCCAGCATTACTACCCTGATACCAAAGCCAGACTTGGACACTACAAGAAAAGGAAACTAGAAGCCAACATCCCTGATGAACTTAGATGAAAAAATCCTCAACAAAATATTGGCAAACCAAATTCAACAACATGTTAAAGGATCATAGACCATGATTGAGTAGGATTTACTCCTAGGATGCAAGATAGTTTAGTGAGCAAATGAATAAATCGTTCTCTTTGAAATGGTTAATTTTATGTTATGTGAATTTTATCTCAGTAAAAGAAAAATTTAAGGTTGTGGAAATGCTCCATATTGAATGAGAATAAAGAAACATGACAGCTAAATGGAATATTGAGCTTAGTATGAATCCTGATGGTAGGGGAAAAGCTCCAAAGAATAACATTGAGTCAGTGGACAAAATTGGAATACAAATGTAAGATTAGACTTCAAGTATTGCAACATGTTTAATTTACTGAGGATAACCATACTGTGGTTAGGAAGACATTATCTTTATTCTTACAAAAAACACACTGAAGTATCTAGGGGTAAATGTCGTGATGTGTACATTCACATGGCTCAGAAAAATGTGTGTGTGTTTGTAGAAAAGAGTCAGGGCATGCTAGTACATAAGTACAAATGTTAAAGCAAATGGAGCAAAATTTTAACATTAGGTGAATCATTGTGAAGGGTAGATGGGTGCCCTGTGCACTATTCTTACAACTTTTCTGTAAGCCTTAAATTATTCCCCCCCCGCAAAAAAAGTGTTTAACGTTATCTATGATCCAGTTTAACAACTGTAGCATCATAGATATAGTTGAAACTTCCTGCGTATGCCTTCTCATCCCAGAGTTATATACTATCCCAAATTTGGTATTTTTTAGTCCCAGATATATCTTTATATTTTGACTGTATGTTTGTATATACCAGAACAATATATAGTAGCATTTTGTATGGTTTTAAACAATATATAAATGCTGTCATTCTATAGCATCACTTTATACCTTACTTTCCTCACTCGATATTATATTTGGGAGAGTTATTCATGTTGATATATGTAGCACTAGCTCTCTTATTTTCACTGCTGTAAAGGTATCCCAAAAGTCTTAGTGATGTTTTAATCTATCTTAAATTCACAAGTATAAATGTTACAGACCTACCCCCAAAAGCCGTATCACTTGAAAATTGTATTTAAATTTCTTTAATAATTATTTCATTTTATAAATTTGGTGGTTTTTTAAAAAAATCTTTATTGGAGTATAATTGCTTTTCATTTTATAAATTTTGAATAATAAAACTTTAGTTTTTTGTTTCAGTCAACATTTACCATCTTCAATCAGAGGAAGTTTAATTTATAGTATGATTTTACTATAATTTATTCTTCATTCTTACATTTAGGATGTGCCCACTTTTTTCATTGTTTAAATACTTCTACAACGTACCTTTTTGTACCTTATCTTCTTGGGTACATGTGAGAGAGTTTCTGTGATAAATAACTAATAATGGAATTACTAAAATTACTGTAATAACTAGATGGTAGGGTATATGCATCTTAAGTTTCTTTATATTCCTCACAGCAGTATGTATGATAGTTCCTTTCCCTGCCATCCTCATAAAAACTTAGAATTGTCAGGCTTTGATTTTGGATATTGTAGTAGGTTTAATATCATACCTCATGAATTTATTAGGTTGAATTTTTCTGATTATTAGAAGTTTTGGAGCTTCTTTTCATGTTTATCATTTTGATTTCCTCTTTTGTAAATTGTAAATTCATATTATTCTCTTACGTTGCTTTTTTCTTGTTGATTTTAGTGGGGATTTTTAAAGTTGTCAGCAATGTGCTATTTCCAAGAGTAGAGAAAGGTTGATGTAAAAAGGTGGAAAAAAGATATACCAGGAAAATTTCAATAACAAAACTGGTATGGTTATGTTAACATCAGACAAATGGACTTTAAAAGGGAAAAATGTTATTAGAACAATGCCAAGGATCTAAAACAGAAATTTAAGTACAGACCTTGGAGATTAAGTTGAAAAGAAGGTAATGGTGTATTTCCAAACAACTAATATATTCAATGAGTGTTACACTGATTAGACAAACAAAACTGAAAGTTTGGGAAAGAAATACCCTTAGACTCTATGGAATTTATAGTTTAACCAAATATTTTTCTTCAGAGATTTTTAAAATATTGGCTTTTTCATTCCATGTCATTCTAAGTCTTCGTTGGCAGCACATGTAAAATTAAATGCATTTGGTAATCATTTGCTCTTTGTGTTTTCAGGAATTCAGAATGTCCTCAGCCTCTTCTGTGCAGTCCTCACAGAAAATAAGGTTCTCTTCCATTCTGCAAGTTTCCAGAGACTTAGTGATGCTTGTAGAGCCCTGGAATCATTAATGTTTCCTCTTAAATATAGGTGAGAGTTTTTATTTGGTATCTTTATTTATTCCCAAATCATGCATTACTTATCGATGATCAGTCAAAACATCATAGCACGACAGTTTTGAATGACAAGGGCATATGTTACAAAGTTACATTGTTGTAGGAGTCATGATTCTGATAGGAATTAGCCTGGAATTTGGAACTTTTCCAAGTTGTCTATTATTGAGTGGTGATTTATTTCATGAAAAAATAATTAATTTGAATAGTATTGTCAGCAACATTTAATTCCCTTTGAATATAGTAGGAGATAAAAATCTTAAGATAGTACTGTCTGACTATTTACTGTTAAGGAATTATTATTAATTTGAGGGGTTATAGTGTATTATGGTTTTATTTTTTAAAAAGCCCTTATCTTTTTCAGATATATACTAAAGTATGTATAAATGATATGTCTGGGATTTGCTCCAAACAATATGGTAGGGAAGAGAACAAAAATGGGTAGAAATATGTATGTGGCCATGCATTGGTGATTGTCAAAACTGAATTAGATACATGGGGCTTTATTTTCCTTTTTTCTCTATTTTCCGGGGGTAGAGGGAAGTTAATTTTTCATAATAAAAAGTAAAAAATAAAACAACCTAAACAAGTGATGACTTACAGTGCTGTAAGTAGAATATTTTATTTTGATACTCTTTTTTATCAATTTGATAATCACAATATCTAGGAAACTTAAGTTTATACAAACTAGAAAAAATTTAGACAGTCTACAGATTTTATTAAAAAATTTTTTTAACCTATGAGCTTTTCTTAACTCCTGGATAATAGAGCATTCTAAACCTTTGTTTTTGTACCTTGCCATTCTTATTAAATACAAAAATCAAGTATAGAAAATGGAATTTGAATGATTGTTTTATATAGACCAATAAACCATCACCAATATTGAGGGAGCGGACCGATCAGGGAGTCAGTATTACCACCTGATGTCAGATTGCTGTGTACGGAAAAATTATTTCAAGCAAGTTTGAACAACCTAAAGAGACTGCTTGCCTAGGGGTAAGGGATAAGGAAGCGGCCCTTGTTTACTTTATATCTTGTTATATTGGATCATATCTTTCACATGAAGATTTTTAAAAAAACTTTTTTCCCCAAGAATTTAATATTAACAACCTGGCGAATATTATTGATAATTTCTAAACATAGGTAATCTAAAATTCACACAGCATAAAAATGAAAGAAAGGTATGTTATATTACCGAAGAACAAATATATCTCATGTATGTTTTTATTATTTCCAGTTATCCTTATATTCCTATTCTCCCGGCTCAGCTACTGGAAGTTCTGAGTTCCCCAACGCCTTTCATTATTGGAGTACATTCTGTCTTTAAAACTGATGTTCATGAGCTTGTAAGTATTCATCTTTATTTTTATTTTATTTTATTTTTTAACATCTTTATTGGAGTATAATTGCATTACAGTGGTGTGTTAGTTTCTGCTTTATAGCAAAGTGAATCAGCTATACATATACATATATCCCCATGTCTCCTCCCTCTTGCATCTCCCTCCCACCCTCCCTATCCCACCCCTCTAGGTTGTCAAAAAGCACCGAGGTGATCTCCCTGTGCTATGCAGCTGCTTCCAACTAGCTGTCTATTTTACGTTTGGTAGTATATATATGCCCGTGCCATTCTCTCACTTTGTCCCAGCTTACCCTTCCGCCTCCCCACGTCCTCACATCCATTCTCTACGTCTGCATCTTTATTTCTGTCCTGGCCCTAGGTTCTTCAGAACCATTATTTATTTATTTATTTATTTAGATTCCATATATATGTGTTAGCATACGGCATTTGTTTTCCTCTTTCTGACTTACTTCACTCTGTGTGACAAACTCTAGATCCATTCACCTCACTACCAATAACTCAATTTCGTTTCTTTTTATGGCTGAGTAGTATTCCATTGTATATATGTGCCACATCTGCTTTATCCATTCATCTATCATTGGACACTTAGGTTGCTTCCATGTCCTGGCTATTTTAAATAGAGCTGCAATGAACACTGTGGTACATGACTTTTTTTGAATTATGGTTTTCTCAGAGTATATGCCCAGGAGTGGGATTGCTGGGTCATATGGTAGTTCTGTTTTTAGTTTTATAAGGAACCTCCATACTGTTCTCCATAGTGGCTGTATCAATTTACATTCCCACCAGCAGTGCAAGAGGGTTCCCTTTTCTTCACACCCTCTCCACAATATACTGTTTGTAGATTTTTTGATGATGGCCATTCTGACTGGTGTGAGGTCATACCTCATTGTAGTTTTGATTTGCATTTCTCTAATGATTAGTGATGTTGAGCATTCTTTCATGTGTTTGTTGGCAATCTGTATATTTTCTTTGGGGAAATGTCTGTTTACGTCTTCTGCCCAGTTTCGGATTGGGTTGCTTGTTTTTTTGATATTGAGCTGCTTGTAAATTTTGGAGATTAATCCTTTGTCAGTTGCTTCATTTGCAAATATTTTCTCCCATTCTGAGGGTTGTCTTTTCGTCTTGTTTATGGTTTCCTTTGCTGTGCAAAAGCTTTTAAGTTTCATTAGGTCCCATTTGTTTATTTTGTTTTTATTTCCATTTCTCTAGGCGGTGGGTCAAAAAGGATCTTGCTGTGATTTATGTCAGAGTATTCTCCTTATAGTTTTCTCTAAGAGTTTGATAGTGTCTGGCCTTACATTTAGGTCTTTAATCCACTTTGAGTTTATTTTTGTGTATGGTATTAGGGAGTGTTCTTATCTCATACTTTTACATGTACCTGTCCAGTTTTCCCAGCACCACTTATTGAAGAGGCTGTCTTTTCTGCATTGTATATCTTGCCTCCTTTATCAAAGATAAGGTGACCATATGTGCCTGGGTTTATCTCTGGGCTTTCTATCCTGTTCCATTGACCTATATTTCTGGTTTTGTGCCAGCACCATACTATCTTGATTACTGTAGCTTTGTAGTGTAGTCTGAAGTCAGGGAGTCTGATTCCTCCAGCTCTGTTTTTCTTCCTCAAGATTGCTTTGGGTATTTGGGGTCTTTTGTGTTTGTATACAAATTGTGAAATTTTTTATTCTAGCTCTGTGAAAAATGCCATTGGTTGTTAGACAGGGATTGCATTGAATCTGTAGATTGCTTTGAGTAGTATAGTCATTTTCACAATGTTGATGCTTCCAACCCAAGAACATGGTATATCTCTCCATCTGTTGCTATCATCTTAATTTCTTTCATCAGTGTCTTATAGTTTTCTGCATACAGGTCTTTTGTCTCCTTAGGTAGGTTTATTCCTAGGTATTTTATTCTTTTTGTTGCAATGCTAAATGGGAGTGTTTCCTTAATTTCTCTTTCAGATTTTTCATCATTAGTGTATAGGAATGCAAGAGATTTCTGTGCATTAATTTTGTATCCTGCTACTTTACCAAATTCATTGATTAGCTCTAGTAGTTTTCTGGTGGCTTCTTTAGGATCCTCTATGTATAGTATCATGTCATCAGCAAACAGTGAAAGCTTTACTTTTTCTTTTCCAATTTGGATTCCTTTTATTTCTTTTACTTCTCTGATTGCTGTGGCTAAAACTTCCAAAACTACGTTGAATAGTAGTGGTGAGAGTGGACAACCTTGTTTTGTTCCTGATCTTAGAGGAAGTGGTTTCAGTTTTTCACCATTGAGAATGATGTTGGCTGTGGATTTGTCATATATGGCCTTTATTATGTTGAGGTCAGTTCCCTCTGTGCCTACTTTCTGGTGGGATTTTATCATAAATGAGTGTTGAATTTTGTCAGAAGCTTTTCCTGCATCTATTGAGATGATCATATGGTTTTTCTCCTTCAATTTGTTAATTTGGTTTATCACATTGATCGATTTGCATATATTGAAGAATCCTTGCATTCCTGGGATAAACCCCACTTGATGATGGTGTATGATCCTTTTAACGTGCTGTTGGATTCTGTTTGCTACTATTTTGTTGAGGATTTTTTCCATCTATGTTCATCAGTGATATTGGCCTGTAGTTTTCTTTCTTTGTGACATCTTTGTCTGGTTGTGGTATCAGGGTGACGGTGGCCCTGTAGAATGAGTTTGGGAGTGTTCCTGCCTCTGCTATATTTTGGAAGAGTTTGAGAAGGATAGGTGTTAACTCTTCTCTAAATGTTTGATAGAATTCGCCTGTGAAGCCATCTGGTCCTGGGCTTCTGTTTGTTGGAAAATTTTTAATCACAGTCTCAATTTCAGTGCTTGTGATTGGTCTGTTTATGTTTTCTATTTCTTCCTAGTTGAGCTTCAAAAGATTGTGCATTTCTAAGAATTTGTCCATTTCTTCCAGCTTGTCCATTTTATTGGCATATAATTGCTTATAGTAATCTCTCATGATCCTCTGTATTTCTGCAGTGTCAGTTGTTACTTCTCCTTTTTCATTTCTAGTTCTGTTGATTTGAGTCTTCCTTTTTTCTTGATGAGTCTGGCTAGTGGTTTATCAATTTTGTTTATCTTCTCAAAGAAACAGCTTTTAGTTATATTGATCTTTGCGCTTTTTTTCTTCGTTTCTTTTTCATTTATTTCTGATCTGATCTGTATGATTTCTTTCCTTCTGCTAACTTTGGGTTTTGTTTGTTCTTCTTTCTCTAATTGCTTTAGGTGTAAGGTTAGGTTGTTTATTTGAAATTTTTCTTGTTTCTTGAGGTAGGATTGTATTGCTATAAACTCCCCTCTTAGATCTGCTTTTGCTTCATCACATAGGTTTTCGGTCATCGTGTTTTCATTGTCATTTGTTTCTAGATATTTTTTGATTTCCTCTTTGATTTCTTCAGTGATCTCTTGGTTATTTAGTAGTGTATTGTTTAGCCTCCATGTGTATGGTTTTTTTACAGTTTTTTTCCTGTAATTGATATCTCGTCTCATAGCGTTGTTGTCAGAAATGATATTTGATACGATTTCAGTTTTCTTAAATTTACCAAGGTTTGATTTGTGACCCAATATATGATCTATCCTGGAGAATGTTCCTTGAGCACTTGAGAAGAAAGTGTCTTCTGTTGTTTCTGGATGGAATGTCCTATAAATATCAATTAAGTCCATCTTGTTTAATGTATCATTTAAAGCTTGTGTTTCCTTACTTATTTTCATTTTGGATAATCTGTCCTTTGGTGAAAGTGGGGTGTTAAAGTCCCTTACTATGATTGTGTTACTGTCAATTTCCCCTTTTATGGCTGTTAACATTTGCCTTATGTATTGAGGTGCTCCTGTGTTGGGTGCATAATATTTACAATTGTAGTTATCTTCTTCTTGGTTTGATCCCTTGATCATTATGTAGTGTCCTTCTCTGCCTCTTGTAATAGTATTTATTTTAAAGTCTATTTTGTCTGATATGAGAATTGCTATTCCAGCTTTCTTCTGATTTCCATTTGCATGGAATATCTCTTTCCATCCCCTCACTTTCAGTCTGTCTGTGTCCCTAGGTCTGAAGTGGGTCTCTTGTAGACAGCATATATATGGGTCTTGTTTTTGTATCCATTCAGCCAATCTGTGTCTCTTGGTTGGAGCATTTAATCCATTCACATTTAAGGTAATTATCGATATGTATGTTCCTATTACCATTTTCTTAATTGTCTTGGGTTTGTTATTGTAGGTCTTTTCCTTCTCTTGTGTTTCCTGCCTAGAGAAGTTCCTTTAGCATTTGGTGTAAAGCTGGTTTGGTGGTGCTGAATTCTCTTAGCTTTTGTTTGTCTGTAAAGGTTTGAATTTCTCCGTCAAATCTGAATGAGATCCTTGCTGGGTAGAGTAATCTTGGTTGTAGGTTTTTCCCTTTCATCACTTTAAATATGTCCTGCCACTCCCTCTGGCTTGCAGAGTTTCTCCTGAAAGATCAGCTGTTAAACCTTATGGGGATTCCCTTGTATGTTATTTGTTGTTTTTCCATTGCTGCTTTTAATATTTTTTCTTTACATTTAACTTTTGATAGTTTGATTAATATGTGCCTTGGCGTGTTTCTCCTTGGATTTATCCTGTATAGCATTCTCTATGCTTCCTGGACTTGATTCTTCTGGCACCCCTGTAATTCGAACGTTGGTGCATTTAATGTTGTCCCAGAGGTCTCTGAGGCTGTCCTCAATTCTTTTCGTTCTTTTTTCTTTATTCTGCTCTGTGGTAGTCATTTCCACTGTTTTTATCTTCCAGGTCACTTATCCATTCTTCTGCCTCAGTTATTCTGTTATTGATTCCTTCTAGAGAATTTTTGATTTCATTTATTGTGTTGTTCATCATTTTTGCTCTTTAGTTCCTTGTTAAACGCTTCTTGTATTTTCTCCATTCTATTTCCAAGATTTTGGATTATCTTTACTATCATTACTCTGAATTCTTTTTCAGGTAGACTGCCTATTTCCTCTTCATTTGTTTGGTCTGGTGGGTTTTTACCTTGCTCCTTCATCTGCTGTGTGTTTTTCTGTCTTCTCATTTTGCTTATCTTACTGTGTTTGGGGTCTCCTTTTTGCAGGCTGCAGGTTTGTAGTTCCCGTTGTTTTTGGTGTCTGCCGCCAGTGGCTAAGGTTCTTTCAGTGGGTGTGTAGGCTTCATGATGGAGGGGACTGGTGCCTGTGTTCTGGTGGATGAGGCCAGATCTTGTCTTTCTGGTGGGCAGGACCACATCCGCTGGTGTGTTTTGGGGTGTTTGTGACCTTATTATGATTTTAGGCAGCCTCTCTGCTAATGGGTGGGGTTGTGTTCCTGTCTTGCTACTTGCTTGGCATAGTGGGTCCAGCACTGTAGCTTACTGGTTATTGAGTGGAGTTGGGTCTTAGCATTGAGATGGAGATCTCTGGGAGAGCTTTCACCATTTATATTACGTGGAGCCGGGAGGTCTCTGGTGGACCAATGTCCTGAATTCGGCTCTCCCTCATCAGAGTCAGCGGCCTGACACCCAGCTGGAGCACCAAGACCCCGTCAGCCACGTGGCTCAGAAGGAAAGGGAGAAAAAAAGAAAGAAAGAAAAATAACAATAAAATGAAATAAAATAAAGGTTATTAAAATAAAAAATTATTTAAAAACATTAATAAGTAATAAAAAGAAGAAAAAAAAGAATGGAAGAAAGAAGAGAACAACCAAACCAAAAAACAAATCCACCAATGATAGCAAGTGCTAAAAACTATGCAAAAAGAAAGAAAATACGGAGAGACAGAACCATAGGCCAAATGGTAAAATCAAAGCTCTACAGACAAAATCTCACAAAGACTCATACTCATACACACTCACAAAAAGAGAAAAAGGAAAAAAATATATATGTCTTTTGAGAAGTCTGAGGTCTTCTGCCAGCATTTAGCAGTTGTTCTGTAGGAGCTGTTCCACATGTATTTCTGATGTATTTGTGGGGAGGAACATGATCTCCACATCTTTCTCCTCCACCATCTTGAGGGTCTCCAGTATTCATCTTTAAATTGCCGGTTATTGTGGTCAGAGGTTTATCATATTTTTTTGAGTCCTGTAACATTTCAACTAATTACTATTTTCGGATCTGTTGCATTACTAGTAGAAAAGATTGGCTGGAAGAAAAGCATCATTCAAAAATCTAAATACATTAATTTTTCCTTATAGCAAGTACAGGAGACTTATAAAATGAATTCATTAATGTTTTAAAATTCCCCTCTTTTGGCATGTTAAGTTTTATCTTTCTGTAATCTTCATCCTATATATGAGAAAGGAAGATAAAATTATCCATTAATTTATACTTTTGTTATGAGTGCTTTAATTTATTCGTATTTCAAAATGAGGCCTGTGTTAATGCTGATTGGCTGATAACTAAAATACAAAAAGCATTTGCAAAAGAGTGAAGGGTTTTAGTGGAATACAAGTTCAGTATGAGCTCCACCATATTATTCTGTTCTCAGTGCCATATGAATAAAATACCAGAGAGAGAAAGTAATGCTCTGTATTCAGCCAGTTCTGAAATAACAGATTTATTTCTCTGTACTGCACTTTAAGAGGGACTGTAACAAAATAATGGGCTTCAGAGAAGGACCTCTAGGATGTCAAGAGTTTGGAAACTATTTTGTGAGGCCCTAAGGAAATTTTCTCAGGTAATAACCTAATGTTATTTGATAGCTAAAGATAAATATTTAAGTAGCTGTCATAGAAAAAAGGGTTAGAGACTGAAATAGAATCAGTGGGTATAGTGGATATGGAAACAACTTTCTCCTCAGTATAAGAGTTTTCAGCTAAATAGAGCTGCCCAATGATGAGACTGGGTTTCCTTATGTGAAGAGTGTACTCTCAGGTAGTGTAAGTAGAGTGCAAGGAACAGGTTGCGTGACACTTTTCAGGGGGTTTAAGAAAAATGCTTCACTGAAAGGTTGGGCTATATGACATCCGTGATTCACAAATCCTGAAAAGTTGTAATTCTAATTTTGTTTTAGTTTTAAATGCCAGCAAAGAGGTAAGCTCTGTAGGTAGTTTTACATAATTACAATTGTAATTAAGTCATAGGTGTTATGTAAACTGACAAAACACCATTCTACATTGCAGTTATAAACAGGACCCTTATTCATATATCAATCATTCTTTCTAACCTTATATATTGATATCTAGTTCCTATTTAACTTTGATATCACCATATAAAAAATCTGTGTAAATCAGTAATCATTAAGTAAAACCTTATTAGTACTAATTAGAAACACACTCATCTGGTTTGTAGGTAATTTTTTCCTACTGAATATAAACTGTCTCTGGAAGTTAGACAAACCAAGTGCTGACAAAAGTAAATTTCTTAATTTTTTATTTAATAAATTAGAATTAATTTTAATCCTATTATCAACATAATAACTTCAACAATTTTGGCTAGTTTCTCTATTACATTTTTACATGTTATTTTATTTTATTTATTTTTTTGCTGTGCAAAATTATCCCCATTTATTGTGGTTCAACTGCAGACTCTACTGCCTCTGGTGAAGGCACACAGCACGTTCTTTTCATAAATAACACCCTTCAGGACGGCCCCTTCCTGTTTTACACAGAATTGTCTTAGAACTTGGGGCCAAAGTAATTAAAAAGCAAGCCAGTGAAAAACAGGGACTCCTGAGGCCAGTGGTACTAAACTCACAGGCCAGAAGGGGGGACGCTGTGACCTCTCCAGGAGCTGTCCATTCATAAGCTGACAAGATGTAACCTCTAAATACAAAATTCCATTTATCAAAAACAAATAGTAGTCAAGCTTTAGCTACAGTAGGTACTTCCTCTTGGAACAGAGAACTGTCTTACATACCAGAAGGTAAAGGGCGACCCAAAATCCCATCTGCTGGTCAAGCCAAGTGCCTGTTCAAGAGGCTGGGGACAGGGCTGAAGTAAGAAGGCAGCCATCAGCGAAGACCCCACCAGCCAAGCAAGTGGTCCCCTCCGAGGGCACAGTCTCTTGTGATGCCAGGTGTCCCAACCTGGACCTCAGCACATGGGTTACCCACTGGGGTCACATAATCTTCCTAATGATGTGATTCTACCAAAACCCACGTATTTTTCTTGACCAGACTCTGATTTGGCAAACTAAGTCCTAGCTTGGTGCTTGCCCCTTCACAGGGACATGATTCAGATCCTCATGTAAACACCACAAGAACAGCTAATGGAATCAGAGTGCTGAGCTCTCATTTATGACACAAACTATTGAGATGACATTCTTGATTCATGTCACTTTCAGAGATTGTGGTCACTAAAAGAGCGCTTCAAAACACTTCATTCCATCCTACTAAATGCAGAAATGTGCTGAGATAGGCATCACCAGCAACTTTTCTTGTTTTTAAATGCTTAAAAACAAAAGGGTTTTCCAACCATAAGCCAGTCCTCATGCATCCTGCATCCCCTAAGGGGGACTGAGGCATAACACAGACAACTACAAAATATGCCCTAGAAAAATGCAAGATCCTCATAAAACCAACATCTCCCCACCAAACATCCCACTAAGTCAGCACAGAAGTGGTGAAGGCTCATCAGAAAACACAAAATGAGTATTAGAGAAATAGAGCTTGAAACACTGAACATGATTTCCCCATGATCCTTCTCGTAGCCCTGCGTCCTCTCCTCCTTGCTGCTCCAAAAGGAGGGATGCCCTACTCCGGCAAGGGAAGAAGGAGCCCAGGAGACAGCGGCCATCCTTCCCTCTGGATCCGGGCACATGCCAAGTCTGACTTATGGGTCAGAGAATTAGGTTCTAAGAATTCAATGCTAATTGCAGTAATTTTGCACTGGGGAACGTTTACCAGAATTGCACACAGCCATGGGGCTGACCAGAAAGCTGAGTCCATCTTTGTGGCTGGAGATGTTTTCAATAACCCTCGCACTCCTCTGCTCCACTCCTGCACCAGTCCTGTGCCTACCTGAGCAGTGGAATTAAAGCAGTGGAACCAATCCCCCCCTCAGCTGGGTTATACTTTCACTGGTTGTCAGAAGTTTCTGGTACTTCTGGGGGGTGGAGAGGAGGACTGGCAGAACACCCTGCCCTGCTTGCTAGACTCTGCATGTCATAATGGTACAACATGTATGAGTTTGGGTAGCTCTGCCGGCTGTACTAGAAGTGATCTGTCAAGATGTTGTTGTGGCCGTACTGATAGTCCCCGTGCTGGGGGAAGAGGATGCTGTTGTGGGGCTTCTCTAGGGGGCTCCGATGATGCTCCTTACTGCTCAGGTCCCCCATCGTGACAGGGAGGGCTTCCGGGCTTGCTGATTCGTATCTTACTTGGTCTTATTGCACAGAAAGACCCCCAGGATGGCCGTCATCATGCCCAGGACGTTGGTGCTGGTGACCGGGTTTCGCAGCATGATCAGGGGCACCGTGATGACCATGATTCTCTTGGTGGCATTGGCAACCGAGTAGCTCAGAGGGCTGATGGAGTTGAGGATGCTGAAGGCAATGACGTTCTGGGCAAAGTTACAGAAGCTGCTGACAGCCAGGAGCAGAAGCATCCAAGGCCACTGGGACACATAGGTCAGGTCACTGCTGACCAGGAAAGCTCAGAGGTCCACCAAGGACCCACGTGGGGATCATGTAAAAGACAACATGGCAGCCCAAGCTGCTCAGCAGCTGGAGATGGTGGATCCTTGACTCTCGTAATACCTTTTTGGAGAAAATATTCTGAAGTGAGCACAGTGTGGCAGCAAGGGCGCTGACAAGCCCCCACATGTCGAAGGACAACTTGGTGACTGTGGCCAGCAGGACGCCACTGATGATGGGGATGAGTGACAGGTACACCTTGGTGCTGTTTCTCCATGATGATCCAGGACAGGAGGACCACCGAGATGGGCATGGTGGCCTTGACAGTGTACGCGTAGAACATGGGCACCTTCCAGGTGCTGACGTGCGCGGACACAGACACGAAGTACTTGCCGAAGGCAAGCGGCAGCATGTAACGCCGTTAGAAACGCGGCGGCCACAGGCAGCTGGGCTGCTGATGCGGTTGGGGCCCAGGGCACAAGAAAAGTGGCGCCAGGGGCACACGCCAGGCATGGAGCAGAGGCTGGAGACCCGTGCACAGCGCCAGGATGTGGCACAGCGACAGGGTTACGGGGAATGGGAAGGCGCTCTGGGTCACCTTGTTGACCACGCTGTCGCCCGCACTCAGCGCTTAACGCAGCAGGCCGAGCGCCGCCACCGGCGCCCTCGCGCACCCCGCCACCCCGACCCCGCGGCTCCCAGGCCCCCTGCGCCCCCTACCTGTTATTTTAAAACAGACTTTGTAAAATGCTAAAAATCAGCTTCTTTCTTAACTACCTAAACAGTACCATTTTGATGTATACTAATTGCTTTGCTTGTTAACTCTTATAATGATTACTGTGTTATTTAGGATATGGCTTAACTCCTGTAATAAAGCATGCAAAATACAATGGCTAAAACAAAATGGAATTTTATTTAGCGCTTATGCAGCAGTTTGTAGATAGAAGTGTTCCATTATGTCAGACCAGTTTGCTCCATGAATGCATTCAAGGTCCAAACTCTTTGCTTCTTGTTCCTCCACTAGAATCCACTCAGGCATTGTCATCCTCTGAATGTTCAGGGTTGGGTTACTGCCAGTTCATAGTTTCAGCTATGGGAAGGGGAAAGAGACCATAGGAGGGCCTTACATCCCCTCTGTTTTGAGTACCTGGGAGTGTGCACATCACTTTTCATGTTCCATTGGCAGAAACTTAGTCACACACCATACCTAATTTCAGAGGAAGCTGGGAGATATATATATAGCTGGGAAGCCAATCTAGACATACATTTTATTAATGACAGATTAATTTTTTTTTTGTCTTCTTCAGTTAGATGTAATCATAGCTGATTTGGATGGAGGCACTATTAAAATTCCTGAATGTATTCACCTCTCTTCCCTTCCGGAACCACTTCTACATCAGACTCAAGCAGCTCTTTCTTTGGTATGATATATTTTTTATAGTAATTTTCTCTTGATTTAAATCTAAACTAAGATAATTGGATATCATTTATTGACAGTGTAATTACTTAAAAAAGATATCTTCTTAAAACGTGAATATATTCTCATATAGTAGTTAGAATAAGATTATTTATTAGATATTATCTAAAGAATATACTTTGAATCCTAACTGAATATTTGTTCTACATTCAGTTTTTCACTCAGCATACTTATTTAGTAGTTACTATATACTGAATACTGTGCTAGGTATTGGAAACACACTTGTGAAAACAAGACCAGACTATGCCTTGAAATCCCTGAATCTCCTAACATTCCTCATTAGAAGCTAGCACCTGTTCCTTTTCCTTCGCCTTCTTTATTGACATCTCGTTTCTCTTTGGTAGGTGTGCTTCTTGCAAAACAATGTGATAGCAACCGGTCAGTGTTTCCAAGTTACTACAAAAAAGATGTAACCTAGTGATAGATTAAATGTCCAGCATTCTATGCAGTGAAGTTTTAAGAAATATTGTGACTTGGGTGTTTCTCATTGAAACAAATTTAATTCTTTTGTCAACCTTTGTTTATTTTTAAAAGTACAGTATTTTATTTTACTGACAACATTTTAGGTGCCCATTTATCCATCATCAGAAATTTGAAACTTAGAAATTTTGCATTCCCTTTCAAGTCATTACTAGAACTAAGACCTTCATATTCTTCTTGAATAGTATTCCAGTCTGAACTGTTTAAAATCTTTTTTTTTTTTTCCCCTTAAACAGGAACTTAGGAACTCAGAAGTCTAGGATTACCAGGAGGGATTTATTCTCAGAATTGTTAGTCCTTATGTTGTTATAGTGGATTCTGTGGAATGGGAACATTTAGAGAAGACTGACTTTTCCTAATATAATTTGTAATCTGGAATACAAGGTGTGATAGAGTAAAAAGCAACTAGTTTAGGACTTAGGAGAACTAAATTCCAGTCTACATCCTGCCACTTGATATTTTGAGCAAATCACATTACATCTCTAGGCCTCTGTTTCCTAGTCTTTATCAATAGGATGAATATTTTATACAAAGGATGACAAATGACTGTTTCCCAGAGTGAAGTATCGAGATGATTTGGGGTGGTATGTGGCAACTTTTTTTATTTTAATAATTATGTATTATAATGTTTATTAAAAATAGCATACAAAACCTGTGACTTCACAGATGGTATCATCTAAGAAAATACTAGATTTAAAGAGATAAGATAATTTAAAGACATTTTAAAGAAAAATCTTAGGTAAATAATTGCATCAGTCGTATATGGATATAGCAAAAGCTGAGAAGGTAGTATTTGAGTGATTGAAAAAAGTTTTATGTTTCTAGAAAATTAAATAAGTTTTAAAATCTTATGTATGATTACTTAATGATATTTTTAATTATGCAGGAATTAGGTACCAAAATTAACAAAGATTAAGATTTTAGTTCTTAAATCAGTGGCTCTTGGTAGAGGTTCTGCTGCACACTGGTAAACCTTAACCTACAACACCTGTGCCACCAAGTTTAATCAATGAGTAAAATTCATTTCTGATAAAACTGAGTATGCCTACTTATGTAGTTTTCAAGCACTGTGGTGGATTATGTACGACAGTGTACATGAGAGCATAGTATACTGGCAAAACAGGACCAAAAAGAAATCACATTTGATGGACTGTGTGGGAGATTTGACACACAAGTATATGAGCTTCATTTGGTCAGTAAATAATTGTAATCAAATGGTTACACAGCACTCCAACTGTATAATAATCACGGATAATTTTATAGACATGAAGATGTTATTATACTGTAGTAATGATTTGGTGATTGGATTGTAAATATTATCGATATTTTGGTGTCGTGTATAAGTGTTGTTTTGAGCCTTTTGGTCTATTGTAAGTATGTTACGAAACGCTGAGTATTTGAAAATGATTCTGCAAAGACAAAAATTTGCTACACAATGATACAAAGTTATTTTTTTCTTTTAAGTCCTGCATGGACCTTTCTTTCCCACCTGCTCCCCAACCTGCTTTCCTTCAAAGCCTAACACAAATGTCAGTTACCTTCTTTTTTAACTTTCCCTAGGTTGAATTAATTATACTTTATATTCATATATTACTATTTTATATATTTGTAATACTTGTCACATTGTGTTATACTGTTACCCCTCTGGACTTTGAGGTTCATAAATTTATTTCCTTTCTCCTCAGTATTTTAATTAATTAACTAATTTTTAACTACACTAAGAAACATAAAAACAAATGCTTAAGATTTTCAAGTGTATAGACAAATAACTCTGCCCTAGACCATTCTGTTTCCAGAAGTGACTACTGTTTTACAGTTTAGTGTGTATTTCAGAACTTCACATTTTCATTTTTATATATATATATATATATATATATATATATATATATATATATATATATATCAGTGCATGTACATATATAGATTTAGGATTTATTTTGTTTTATATTCAAATAAATGAAATCACACTATGTGTGTTTTTCTAGAACGTGGGTTTTTTAAAATTGTTTATTTATTTTTGGCTGCATTGGGTCTTCGTTGCTGCCTGCTGGCTTTCTCTAGTTGCAGCAAGCCGGGGCTACTATTTGTTGTGGTGCGCGGGCTTCTCATTGCAGTGGCTTCTCTTGTTGCGGAGCGCAGGCTCTAGGCGCGCAACCTTCAGTAGTTGTGGCGCGCAGGCTCAGTAGTTGTGGCTCACAGGCTCTAGAGTGCAGGCTCAGTAGTTGTGGCACATGGGCTTAGTTGCTCCGCAGCATGTGGGATCTTCCCGGACCAGGGCTCAAACCTGTGTCCCCTGCATTTACATGCGGATTCTTAACCACTGGACCACCAGGGAAGTCCCTAGAACATGTTTTTTAATTAAATATTTTTTCTTGCTTTTCACATAGTACATACAGAGCTGCCTCAGCTAACTCATTGTATTTCATGGAGGGAATATATTGTAATTCATGTACTGACACTTTTTCATCTTAATGCCCCAGGTAGATCAAATAATAGATTTTATTGATATTACAATCTTTTATGTAACAAAGCTTCTTTGCTTTAGATTCTACACCCAGATTTGGAAGTAGCAGATCATGCTTTCCCCCCTCCACGAACAGCTTTATCTCACTCAAAAATGCTGGTAAGAAGTTTAATATTTAAATTTGATGTTTTTCAAAAGAGTTGCTTTTCTTTGTATGTTTTTCAAAGAAGCTGAGTATAGTGAGAGTTAGATGGACAGCCTAGTAAAGGTGTGCCAAATTAGCAATTAGGAGAATTGTCACTGACTGACCTTGTGACCTGCTCAAGGAGAAGCCTCAGGCAGTACACTGACTGGGAGGGGGAGTAAGCTAAGACTGTTGCTCTGAGGAGGCATGAGTAAGTATGGGACAAAAAATCAGAACATAGATTAGAGCCTGAAAAACTGTGTCAAGCATCAAATCAAAAGGGTCAGGCAAGGATAAAAAAGGGAAGCTTACAAAAAATGGAAACAGAGATTGTTGGTTACAGGAGAGAATTAAGTTTAAGGAGTGAGTGGATGAATGTAGCTCCAAATGGAAGCCATAAAAGAGTGAATATATAACAGAGACTCTTTTTTAATTTTGATTATTGCATTTCTTAGAGATGAGCTTTGTGGTCAGTAAGGAACATTATAGAGCTGCACACCTTTGACAAATCATGAAGCATTTTTAACTGTTTCTTCGTCAATTAAATAAGAGGTTGACTAAATAAATCTGTAAGTTTCCTTAGAGTTCTAAAACTATGATTTTTTAAAAATCTGAATTATCAAAACAGATTTTTGTCATACCTTATTAATATAAGAATAGATTTTTATAAATTGGATAAACTTTGGAACAGTTTCATAAGCCTTTAAGATACAGTCTTGAGTGTTTTCTTTTGTATTTGTGACTGTAATTCATTTGATGGATATAAAAATCAAATGACTTGGGAAATATGCCCTTCTCTAACATGGTGAAAGGGGAGACCCTGTGATTTATGGTTTTTTCTGAGAGGAAAATTGGATGTACTAGAAGCAAGTTTTGTTTGGTTCAGCTTTTAAAAGAACTATTTAATGGCCTCTACTCTCCAACAGTGGGACAGACTAGATGTCCATCACTTAATGCTGCCACAAATGAGTCTTCTGTGTAGGAAACACAGACAGATTTATTAAATAATCTCTCAGGTTCTTTCCAACTTTTCGACTTTGTGATTTTTCGTTTGTTTTTTTAAGCAATTTAATTATCTAACATGTTTCTTCTTATATTTTCAGGATAAAGAAGTGCGTGCAGTTTTTCTTAGATTATTTGCACAGCTTTTCCAAGGATACAGATCATGCTTACAACTCATAAGAATTCATGCAGAACCAGTAATACATTTTCACAAGGTAAGATATAATACCATATTGTATGTATCCAAAATGTAGACTCTAATTTACTAAAACAGCTTGGTTGTCTTTTTCTAGCCATGTATTTTGACCTTAATTTATCAAATGTGATTATTTAAAATCTCTGCTTTTTGTGGTTAGGTGATAATATTTTTCTTCTTTTCTATATTTTTATTGGAACGTAGTTGATTTACAGTGTTGTGTTAGTGTCAGGTGTACGATAATCTTTAATAGTACTGTGGAGCTGACATATTTTCCTTTATAGTATGGTAACTTTAAGTTGATTTTTCTTTTAAAATTGAGGTTATTTCTGATTTCCCCTCATGCTTTACAGACAGATTCATTTTTATTCTTTTCAATACATGTAGTATTTCAGGTGTCAAAACCCTTTTAGAGAGGAATGTATTTTTTAACAACACATTTATGCATGAAGACATTTATTCAGGCTTTGATCTTTCTATTATATTTATGTTTTGATCATTCATCCATTACTAAGTGATAACTTATTCATTTCACATTTTCTTTCTTTACAGACAGCTTTCTTGGGACAGCGTGGTTTGATTGAGAATGATTTCCTCACAAAAGTTCTCAATGGAATGGCATTTGCAGGTTTTGTTTCAGAAAGAGGTCCTCCCTATAGATCCTGTGATCTTTTTGATGAGGTATAGTTCTTATCAAATGAATGCATTATTTACACACAAAATTAGACTAGTAGATAAAAGTAGAGAAGTAGTGTTTTAAACAGTTAATCAAAATCAAAAATATTTATTATTATGCATATCAGATCTTGATGTTTATAATGTGGATTAGAAAAATTAGAAAAAAATATAATTATTGGATGTCTCAGAAATACATAAAAATCTTGAACAACTGAGTTTTTTTTTTTTTGGCCCCGCTGTGCAGCTTGCGGGATCTTAGTTCTCTGACCAGGGATGGAACCTGTATCCCCGGCAGTGGAAGCGTGGAGTCCTAACCACTGGACTACCAGGGAATTCCCTTGAACAACTGAATTTTAAATATTTGATTAAAATCTTTTTGAAAAATTGACAGTGATTGTATAGATAGAACTTATCAGTTTTATAGAGAGAAAGATCTAAGTTCAATGTATAAATAGTTTATTTCAGACTGCAGTTACATTTAATCTATCAGTGTCTTAGAGCCATAGTTTAGCTAAGCCATTCTTTTTTTTTTTTTAACTGTTATCTTTATTTTAATCAAAGCTTGGAAAATAAAGTAGGGAAGATACAATTTCAGTTCCTCGGTAAAAGATAGAACCACAAATAAGGGTATTTTCTTAAGTACTAATCCTTGGAAAATATAGCAGATTTCAAGTAAGAATTAGCACCTTCTTTGCGTTTAGCTAAGCCATTCTTACTAATCAATAATCAGCATTTGTCTAGCTCCCTTAGGAGATACTAAGTATATTTAAGACAGATTTAGTCTCTATCTTCAAGGAATTGGCCATATAAAGGAAAAGTTAGGGCAGATGCAACTCACAATAAGGATCCTATTTTTTGCTAGTTGTGAATTTTCTTATTGTAATGCATCTTTCCATTTATCATTTAACTATGTTCATAGCAGCCCATTCTGGTGGATAGAACAATGACTCTTACTCCCATTTCAGTTTCTGGAAGAACATTATATTGGAACCAATAAATGTAAAAGTTAAATGTAAAAGTTCTTAGAAGTCTATAAAAGAAAAACACTCCTGGCACCCAAGGTAGTGAAGAATAGTAATAGTGATCATATTATGCTTCTGGTGGTCTTATTTTATATAGAGAAGTTAGGAATCAAGGTTTTAAAGATGCTTGGTTCAGAGAAGGGTCTTTTATTCTCTGTAAAGATAGTTAAGTAAGGTAAGAATGAAAGAAAAGGCATATGTTTTAGTTCTGAGTATGGAGATCTGCACCAAATGCTTTACTTAATAATAACACAAAGCATGTGAAGATCTAGGAGAGATTGCCCTGAGGTGGACAATTTTTTCTGATCACTGTTGATCTCTGATTCTCTAATATGATTGATCATTGATTATCTAATACTAACATATACCAGCCTTTAGATCTTGAACTAAGTAATTGATACATAATGTTTTATGTGGATGAATTAGGTGCTCCCCAGGGTCCTTTCTAGCGCCTATGCTTTATTAGTCTCTGAAGCATTCTAAATAGTAACATTGGTTTATGTACCCTTTGCTTTCTATCCAAATTCCTTTAGTAGCTCTCTCTAGCATCTTCATCACAACTAATAACCCAGATTGATTACTTCCAGAAAACTTGCTTGCCGGCTTGCCACAGCCTCTGACTGTATTTGTAACTGCTTCCCTTGTCTGAAGTGCTCTCTTTCTCCTTTTCAGTCCATTTTCGATACTCTTCTCATATCTCACCACCTCCTCCAGACTTTCCCAGAGTAGAGGACTCTGAGAGCCACTAGTCTGCATTAGCCTTTATTTTATGTCTCTAACTTTATATGGCAACTTGTCTTTTATTATGTTCATTTATATACTTAAGGGATAGATAGATAGATAGATAGATAGATGGATGGATGGATAGATTGATTCTTCAGTTTGGAAACAATGATAAGGCAAGGACTCTGTGTGAGATTCCTATTGGGTCTCCCCTTAGTGTTCATCCAGTTCTGTGTTCTGTCTACAGTGATGATTTTTGATGTCTTATTGATGATGTTACTTGAAAACCAGTTATTTGTATGTTTACTTCAGTCAAGGGCTTAAAAAAAATGGGACACCAGACCTAAGTAATTTCTTCTTCTACCCTCTTTGGCCATTTAACTGGTTTGCAGGGGAATGTGCTTTTAGGAAAATTACACTTGCTCCTGGGAAAGGGATCCTTGTTTTCATTTAGCCAAGGGCAGCCTACCACACACAAGGCTTATGGAGCTTGGAGTGACAGCTTGCACTGTGTGTTGTCTTGTCCCCACACTCCCATCAAATAGACCTGCTAGAAGGAAAGAAACGTTTGACTTTCTTTGGCAATCCTTCTGAATCCTGGCCTAGAAGAGGTGGAGTCATAGTTTTATATGTCTGCTCCAGTGAATCTATTAGTTCCTTGCATGAGAATTCCTACATTATACCCTTAAAAAAAAATCCATCTGTTTACCTCCTCCCTATACCTCATTTTTTCCTGTCAGTACTCTTTGCTCTACTTCAAGTGTACACACTAGCACAGTTCTCCCAGTAAGTTAGTTGGTTAGGAAATGGATCAGAGTTTATAAAATTTGAGAACTAGAAGGAACCTAAAGGTCATCTTGTTCTTCCGTCTTATTTTAGAGATGAAGAAACTGAAGCTCAGGAGTTTTAATGACTTGTTTCAAATCATGCTGTTAGCATGCTAGGACTAGAGTGACCCAACTTGAACATTTGGTTCATATTTTGTGAGTTAGGGAAATGTTTGAAGACTTTCTGACCATCTGAAATTCTGTGAGAGAATTCTCTGAGTGAGGCCTGGAGAATGAGAGAAGAATCTGAGTTCCAGAAATGACTTTTTCCAAGACCCTAAATCAGCAGAGAGAGACCACCAGAACATGCAAGGGCTTGACTGACTCTGTAACTGTAAAATAGAGGCAAAACACAGTAAAAATCTAAAACAATTTGTTTTAATAATAGTATACATTTTGGATGCTTTCTGGTTTGCAAATTGTGTGAAATTTTCACACAGTTTTCTATATTCAGCATATTTGGGAGTTGATGTTTTACCATTTGATTCTTTTTCCAAGTTGGTAGCTTTTGAAGTAGAGCGAATTAAAGTTGAAGAAAATAACCCAGTGAAGATGATAAAGCATGTCAGAGAACTTGCTGAGCAACTATTCAAAAATGTAAGTAAGTGTATTTATTTAGACAGCCATTAATTTTAAAAGTATTAATAAAGTATTTTGTTTGAAAAATTAAAAAGCTTTGTATTCCTAGTGATTATCTCTTTTGTTCTGATTTAAAACCTTTGGGACTATGAGTTACAAGATATTACAGTTGGTACTGGGCATCAAAATAGACCTCACTTTTCAAAGTGATTTTCCTGTCAATTGCTCTATTACAAAAACATATTAGTCACAATTTTCCAGTTTGTCATTTGCCTTCATTGTGATTTTCATTTAGGTCTCTGTCTTCTTAAGAGTGTATTGAACATTTTTGAGATGTAAAGATTAGACTCATTGGAAACCAGAACTGCTTCAGACAGAATTGACCAATTTACTCTGCTCTAGCTTTGTACAGTGATTGTCCACTGTATCAGGAAAAACTTTGAGTTGTATTGTTTTGAACATATAGGGAGTGAAAAGCGAAAGAAAGAAAGAAAGAAAACTGTCAGGTGACTACAGAAACTCAAGGGTGAAAATATTCCCTGAGAGAAGAAATACAATAAGTTAAAAAGACTGGAATGTGGTAAAATATGCATTTGGATACCAGGAAAGAAGAAAACCTAAGATGCACACAGAAAAGTGGATTGTGGCTAATGATATCTCCTGCGTGTGAAGCTTTTCAGAGTTGAATCTTTTTACTAAGTAAAGGGAAGTAAGTGGGAAGTATGGTTTTCCAGGGGAAAGTTGAGGGAAGATGCATTTTAAAGGAAATACAGTTAAGAAAGATTTTGGGTCAGTATACTGGTATTGTATAACTTCATTATTTGAATAGGTGGACCTTTTTGGATGTTGGATCATTAGTCAGTGCTTTGTCACATCCATTCGAAATCTGAGAACCAATTGGATAAAAACATGAATACTAAACTGTGTTTCTTTGTTTCATATTATTCAGTTATTTATGAATTTTATTCCTGAAGTTATTTTAAAATTTATCCCTTGGACTGATATCCTAAATTCCACATTTATAACTGTGTCCAATATAATAAATCTGTTTCTTGATTAGTATGCTGAAACTTAAAAAAGAATTCTGTCAGAAGGAAAACTTGTGTTCTGTGCTGGTCTTTGCCATTTATTGTCAATATGATGGCTGTATAGAACGAACGTGTAGCGTGATCACATGAGAAAATTCTGTGGACGTATTGTAATAATAATAAATATTGAGTGTTCAGCACAACGTGCCAGGCATGGAATTAAGCACTTTACATACATCATCTCTAATCCTTATAACGATGTAAAATAGGTGTCATTATCCCCATTTTACTGGGAATAATTGGCTCAGGATCATATGGTTATTAAGTGATTGAATCCAGATTTTAAATTCAGGAATTTTCCTCTATCCAGTTCCTAAGACTATCTTCTTTCACTCCATTAGGCTGGCTCATCTCCAATTGGAAAAATAGTGGTACTTCCAAAGGCTGACTTTATACTTTTTTCTTTATAAAGCTCTTTAATGTATTTTCTCATTTGACTTGAAAATGGCCCTGTGAGGTAGATAGGGCAGGTGTTGATATGTGAGGAAATTGAAGATTAGAAAGGTTTTTTCCTGGCCTACTAGGAGTGATTTATTTATGGATCTCAAAGAATAGCAAAACATCAAATGGGAATCAGTGTTTGAGACTCTGGGACTGATCCCTTTAATAACTGAATATCTATTTCTTGCATTTTTACAAGACTGTTCCAGAACTGCAAAATTGTATAGCCAGTAAGTGACCAGAGCTGGGGTTGTGACCCAGGTTTGTCTCTGTCACAGGACAGAATATGCAGTGTATGTAAGGGAGTGTGCCAAGCCATTGTGATGCAAAAACAAAGTAACTGAAATATAATGATAGCTTAAATGTAATCTGTAACTTAAATTTAATGATACGTAGCTTACACTAAGCCAAAACAAAACTGAAAACTGCAATAAAATAAATATCTAGTAATTATATGTTCTTAAGGGTGATTGTAAAACACAAACAGCCCCCATCCTATAGAATAGCACTTTTAAAGTGATCATCGTGAGGGATGTATTACTAGGTAAGATATGGAAATCGCCCTTCAAATGTACTCTGCATTTCTTGAGCCCTTGCTGGGCTTTTTCCCTTCCACAGTCTAATTCTGTTCCATTTAAGTTAATCAAATTTGTTCATTCAGTATGTATATTAGGTACCTACTAGTTCCAGGCATTTTCTAGGTACATGATTCCACTAATATCCTTGAGAAGGGGATACACATACATGATGAATGAGTAATGAGTATTTGAGAATATTCCAGTGGATTATCATCAGACTTTATGAGATTCCTTCCAGTTCTGTGATTCTAAATCCATGATGGTCCTAAAGTAAATACAAAGTTTTTTCTGAAGTAAATACAAAGTTTTATCTGAAGTAGATACAAAGTTAAAAACAGACATGATGGTAAAGTTACTTTCTTGGGTTGTACAGGAAGTTGAGGGGAGGGAGGAAGGATGGTCTCAATGCAAGGAAAATAATCCAGATGGTTCTATTTTTAACTAGTCTTTTTTTTTTTTTATCACATTTCTAAAATTCCCTTTTGGTAAGCAAAAACCAACCATATAATTTGACTGTTTCCTTATTATTGGGTTAGAATTGAGACCTGGTGATTCCATTCAGATGTTTGTAAATATTTTATTGCACTGAAGTCTGGTATGTGTATCTAGCCTCTCTCTTTCACTTCCCTTTGAAGTACCTCAAAAACAAACGTTAACTGTCCAGTTTCTTATCATCATTCCCTTATAGTGCTTTTCAGTGAGTAGGGATGAATTGTAGGAATGTGAGTAGACCTGAGTAGGATGAATTGCAACGGGGTTTAGCTGCTCTTTTAACTTTCTGAAGCTTCCTAAATAATTAAGAAAAGGGTTTGGTGAGTTTGGTGGAGAAGGGAAAGGGAAGGTGGAATGAAGACGAAGGAAAGGAATAAATCCATTAGAGACAAATGTGTATGTGTTGGCAAAGTTATACCATGAAGATTTTTATTGGCCATACATTGGTACAGCTTTTCTTTCCATGCCGGGTTGATAATACTGTGTCTGCCTACTTTGGCTATCAGAATTCTTGATGTCTACATGACAGCACATGTAGCTACTCACCTGCTCTTTCTCTGTGATTCTTGGTATACACTTATAAAAGACAACTAGCTGAATGCAAAATGAGAATATTAGGATAGGTCAGATCAAGAGCTTTATAAACATCTGTTCCAAGGCAGCAAGAAATCAATTGGACATGTGTTTTACTGTTTTACGTAGTGCAGTTTTTCTAATTTGTTTTTCATCTGCGGTAGTACATAAACATTTGCTAGACTGTGTAATTTGTTTTCTTAAAAATTAAAGGAAAAATGAGAGGACTTGGACTTTCTTATAAAATAATATGAGATTTCTGTTTGTGCCTAATAAGTATTTCATTGCCCAATGTTGAAACAAATAAGTCTGAAAACTAATGAGAGAACAAAGCCCAAATGCAGGAGTAGCCATTCTAAATCACATAAGATCTGTTCCCTTTACATTTCTGCAGAAAGTTAATTTCACTCCCAGGCACATTCAGTCTACACTGATGATATTTGTACTCTTTGCCAACTGTGAATAAAGGGGTTTGTTTTTGTTGTTATAGGAAGGAAGTAAAATATTACAGTCATCTTTCATCTTAAAAAGTCAAAACATAAACAACTTACTTAGATTGTTAGGATGAAATGAGGCCCCCACCCCAAAGCGTAAAAATCAGATTCCTTCCTCCACCCTGTCTGGTTTGCTTGTCTATTTTCAGTCGGGTTTACCATGGTGTAATCTACAGGTAGTAAGATTTACCCTTCTTAACGTGCGGTTTGATGGGTTTTGGTAAACGAATGAGTTTTGCGGCCACCGCCACCACACTGAGGGCGTAGAGCATTTCTGTCGCCCCAAGTTTCTTCTTAATGCTCCCTTAGAGTCACATCGCTCTGCCACTTCAGACTCTTGGCACCTGATCTGTTTTCTGTCTCTGTAGTTTTTGCTTTTTCCATAATGTCATGACATAGTTTTTCGAGTCTGGTTTCTTTCTCTTAGAATAATGCATTTCAGACTCATCCATGCCACTGCATGTATGTCATTCCTGTTTATTGTTGAGCAGTACTCCATTGTATGGTTATACCAGAGTTTTATTTATCTGTTGAGCAAATGAAGGACAGTATTGGCAATTATGAGTAAAACCACCCTAAACATTTGCACAGGTTTTTGTGTGAACTTGAATATTTTTGCTCCTGAGTTAATATTTAGGAGTAGGATGCTGGAAAAATGGTAGCAAAATGTTATCTCTGTAAGAAACTGCCAGACTGTTTCCTTAAGTCTATACCATTTTTGCATTCCCGCCAGCAATATTTGAGTGTTCTGTTTGCTTTGTGTCTTCACCAACAGTTGGTATCCTCAGTTGTTTTTTTGTTTTGCTTTGTTTTTAGCCATTTTAATAGGTGTGTGGTTTTATCCTTTTATGGCTTTAATTTGCATGCCAGCGGGTGAGTGAGAGTATTAGGTCTCCTAGCTAGTCACTTTGTGCTTTCTTGGTACTTGTAAAAAGACTTGTCTTAGACCATGAAGCCTCCGTCTAGAGTCATGAATTAGAGCAGTTGTTCTAACAGGGGCAAACTCTGTACCCCCAGAAATTTGTCAGCGTCTGGAGACATTTTTTGGCTGTCCCAACTAGAAAGGGTATACTAGTAGCATCTAGTAAGTAGAGGCCAGGGATGCTTCTAAACATCTTACAGTATACAAGACACCCACTTTTCCCTGCCCCCCACCACCAAACAAAGAATTATCTAGCCCAAAATGTCATTAGTGTCAAGGTTAAGAAACCCTGAATTAGGGCAACCAGCACATTACATATTGAAGTCATATACCAAATTTCTTTGTATTAAGGATGAGACATTAATTCTATTAGGTGATCATTGAAAGACCTGTGAGGATGGAAAATTGAGAGTGTTTCTTTCCATCAAACATGTTCACAGCCAGGCAACTCTAAAAAGTCCAGTTACATTTTTTCAGTGTTTAACGATTTAGTCCAATTGATAGTATTGGTTTCGGCTGTATTTAAAAGGATTTTTAAGAATTTGTGTAACACAGGTCTAGGTATGATTGGTGCACATTAAATAATTATTAAATACCTAAATTAATATGGGAAACTTGGTAAACCCTGACAAGGTCACATTGATTTGTCATTCATTGCTGAGACCAATGTGTTGGAAGAAATTTTTTTTCCCAGTGTGCCTACTTTGAATTTCCAGTAGGGTTTGGGGCTTTTTGTTTTGTCTTGCTTTGCTTTGCTTTTATTTGAAGTGCTTTATCAGCCTTGTTTTTTGTAAGCCCTAAGCATATTCTCATTTAGCTTGCCAAAAAAAAAGAGAGAGAAAAGAAAAATCCATGTTTCCAGACCAGATGGTGTGTGTGTCATTTTTTCAAGTCTGAGAAAATCATTATACCTCCCATTGCTATAGTATACTCTAAAAGCAGGATTACAGAACCCACTTCTTGAAAATCATTATCCAACTTTAAAATTCCCTCTAAATGATAGTGCATTTTGCCAGCTTTCTTGTTGCTTTGGACAGAATTATGTTCACCATAAGTATGTAGTTGTCTAAGTCCTTGGTTATTACTTTATATTTGCACTTCTCTAAAATCAAAGATGAATATTTGGCTGCTTTTTTGTTCTGTTGGAAAATAATGCATTTCCTTATTTCAACACGGAGATTCAACAATGAAATTGGGCTGCGGTTTTTAATGAGCTCAGTAATCTTCAAGGGATTGATCTAAACGCATTTGGAGTTACAAATTATAGCATGTTTCCAAGAACATGCAGAGTTCAACGAGCCTTAAAATGTCTCATTTCTGCTATCTTCTCAGAAGTCATTATGTGACTAAGGTGGGTGTGAGGTGGTGAGTGTGGTCCTTTATATTTACCATACTGCCCGCTAGAGGGCAGCAGCGTACAAATACGGCCGCCAGAAAACCAAATAGTACTAGATCTTGGAGCATGAGCCTTTTTTGAATTTTCTAAACACAGCTGAATATATTATCATTTAGTAACTTTAGCCCATAATCTGAATTTTTATGAAGACTATCTGTACAGCTAAAGGATAGCCTCAGCTTTGAACTTTGTTTTAAAATCATTTTTTAGAATGCTTATTATTCTGAATTGTATATGGATTTGGTTTACAATATTTCAAATTGCTTATGAGAAAAAAAATACTATTAGTGACAAATAGCTATATCTTTTCTTTAATAAGTGATTTTTATTTAAACCCTCATTGAGTACTATTATTGTTGTCATTGTTGTTAAAATATAAGTAGCTGGTGATATGATGGGAACCCTGGGAGAAAGAGGTGGTTTTAGTTTCAGAGGCATGGTGTCATGCCATAGAATATGCAGTGACTAAACATTTTTCAAATGAATATACTCTAAACTTTCAGAAAAGAGCTTTCAGATTTATTCTGGGGAAGTGTGTGTGTGTGTGTGTGTGTGTGTGTGTGTGTGTGTGTGTGTTGTAAAGCTTTCCTATAACAACTTGTTCCACCCTCACAAGAACCTTGTGAAGTAGGTATTATATTATTATCTTCCTTACAGATGAGGAAACTAAAACCCAAGTGGTAAGAGAATTGATACTGCACCGGGTCACGCTACTAATGAGTGGCTAAGCTAGGATTTGACCCGGGCTGTCTGATATCAGAGACCATGAGCTAAAATTACTTTGTTGTATTACCTTCTCTCATTGAATTGTCTAACTTTTCCTTCTGAATTATAGTGTTTCCTGTCTCTATCACATTTTCACATATAGTCCTGCTTCTGGGCTTCTCTATTCCATTAGCCCTTTAACCCTTCAGTGATGCCAGTTACTATACTGTATTAATTATTAAAGGTTTGCATAAATTTTGATATCTGGAAAGTTTGACTTCTCTATTTACTCTTCTTCAGAATTGCCTTGACTGTTTTTGGATCTTTGATCTTCCTTACAAAGTTTAGGATGAATCCATAACATTACAGAATTTTGATTAGAAGCAATCAATATGTGTATCTTTATTTTTCTAAACCACCTTAAGTCATTTTTGGAGCAAGAGAGAAGAATACATAGTAAGAGAGAGAGAAAATATACTAGAAAAGATACTGGCACCACTAAGAAGATTTCTACTTTTATTTTTCCATTTTTTCAAATTTGTTTTAATGAATATTATTTATATCATAGGAAGTATATTTAAAGTTTTTATTTTATTATAAAGAAAATAAGTATAGATAGAAATGGAAGTAGTGAAGAATGTACTTTAAATGATTCAAACTCAAAATCCACATGAATTACCTCCCCCTCCTGAAAGAAATATCTGCCCAATGGGTATTAGAAAGTTGATATTTATAACTTTTGAGAAGACGAGGTATCTTAGATATTGTGCCTAAAGAACAGAGAAAAAACATGCTGCTTTTGGAAAAGGGCAGTTTCAGAAATTCTGGGCTAGTGATATTGGTGTTAATCCAGGTGTAATTTTGGAACAGTTTTTTCAACATATAGTTTAGAAAGTGGTGATTGTGAAGACTTGGCATAGGAATTTACTTATTTTTTCCTGTCTTTGCTGACAATATAAGGGGAAAATACAAAGTGTGTATGAGGGCTGCTTTGGCAAGAACAAGTTTTCAATCTGATTTCACCTTCTCAGGAACCTTTTAAGAAAAGCGTAAGTACAGGCATACCTCAGAGACATTGTGGGTTCAGTTCCAGACCACTGCAGTAAAGCGAATATCACAATAAAGTGAGTCACACGCATTTTTTGGTTTCTCAGTGCATATAAAAGTTGTGTTTACACTGTACTGTAGTCTGTTAACTGTGCAATAATAGTATTTGTGTCTAAATAAACAATGTACATGCCTTAATTTAAAAATACTTTTTTGCTAAAAAATGTTAACCATCATCTGAGCCTTCAGCAAATCATAATCTTTTTGTAATAATAACATCAAAGATCCCTGACCACATATCACCATAACAAATATAATAATGATGAAAAAGTTTGAAATATTGTTAGAATTACCAAAACATGACATAGAGACACAAAGTTAGCAAATACTGTTGGAAAAAATGGTGCCAGTACTCTTGTTCGACACAGGATTGCCACAGACCTTCAATTTGTAAAAAACCTAGTATCTACGAAGCACAATAAAGTGAAGTGCAATAAAACAAGGTATGCCTGTATATACTTAGGCAAAGTTATTTATCCAGCATCACATAATGAGCAGAGCAAAAACTAGAACCCAGGCTTTTGACACTTAAAGGAGTATTATTTCCATTGTATTGCTGAGATATGCTCCCTATATCATCTGCTGTGGTCTGGGTCTGGGTCAAATAACCAAAGAGAATTGTGGGGAGCAGCTCTGGTAGATGATGAGAGTTGGCCATTTTAACTGTCCAGAGAATGTATAGGGCAGTATTGAGCCTAATGTACAACGTGAATAACACAGGTTCAGGAGGAAAAAGAAATTTTCTGGTTGCAAAGAATAATAAATGCAAGAATTGGTCTAAGAATGATTGTATAGCAGCCTTCTTTTGTGTGTGTGTGTGTGGTATGCGGGCTTCTCACTGTTGTGGCCTCTCCCGTTACGGAGCACAGGCTCCGGACGCACAGGCTCAGCGGCTCCACGGCATGTGGGATCCTCCCGGACCGGGGCACGAACCTGTGTCCCCTGCATCAGCAGGCGGACCCTCAACCACTGCACCACCGGGGAAGCCCCTATAGCAGCATTCTTTAGAGAACTTTGTAAAAAGGATGGATTCCACTCTGCCCGTAGTATTTGAAATATAATTCTACTTAAGTGGTAGCTGGATAAAAGTCCATGCCAGCCCTAAGGGTCTATGAAAATATTAACTGACACAATTAATTTAATTACTGCAATTCTAATATGTGTTCAACATTGTGTCCCACTCATTAGCATACAGTAGGAAGTAGTTTAGGGTGCCTGCTATGTGCCAGGCAGTTTCTAGATGCAATATGTATACAGCAGAGGATAAAAAAAATAGTTTATAATTGATCAAAATGTCTGTCCTCTTGAGTTTCATTTTAATGAGAAAAGGACAGACAATAAACAAGTTAAATAGAATTTGTAGTATGTGAGAAGGTGACAAGGAAAATATAGTAAGGGGGATAGGGACTGTGTTGGGGGGTGTCATTTTAGATAGGGTGGGCACGAAAGGTGGCATTTGAGCAAAGACATGCAGGAAAAGAGAGAGGGTGCTGTACAAACTGGTGGGAGACAGGCATTCCAGGCAGAGGGAACAGTTAAGTGTGAAGACTTTGAGGCGGGAATTAGAAGGCCTGTGTAGCAGGAGCAGAATGAATGAAGGAAACAGTAGTAGGGCACAGTCATATAGAGAAGCCATATCTTGTAAATTATTGTAAGAACTTTTGGTTTTACTCTGAATGAGATGAAGAGCTATTTGAATGAACAGAGTAGTTAGGTGATGATTTGACATTTTAACTAGATCACTCTGTCTGCGGTGTTAAAAATAGAGTGAGGGTAGGAGCAAAGGGTGGAGCAGGGAGACTGGTTAAGAGAATGTTCTGTAGCAACATGAGAGATATTGGCTTGAACCAAGATGTATTGAAAAGTGGTCAGGTTATAAACGTATTTTAAAGGCAAAGTGTAAAAGGTTTGCAGAGGAATGGATAATTCGGTATTAGAGAAAGGCATTAATGATTAAGCTTTTCACCGGAGTGATTGGAAAAAATAAATATGCCATTTACTGAAGTGGGGAAGACTGTAGAAAGCAGATTTGGAGGAGGTGAATATTAAGTGCTCCATTTTGGACATATATTTACAATGTTATTTTAAATCCAGATGGAAACACTGTGTGCAGGTGGTTGAATATACAGGTATGGAGTTCAGGAGGAAGCTCATTTGGAGATAAAAATTTGTGAATCATTGGTGATTTATGGTTTAAAGATAAAAGACTGGAAGTTATCACCAAGAAAGTAAGTGTAATTAGAAAAGTGGCCCATGATCTGAGCCCTGGGGTATTCACATAGTTAAGAGATTAGGGAGATGAAAAATAAACAAAGATGTAACAAGACGACCTAGAAACCAAGTGAAGAAAGTGTTCCTTGAAGAGGAAAAAGAGTGATCAGCTGTATCAGATGCTGCTGGTAAATCATGTAAGAAGTAAGATTCCAATACTCTGTATTTTATGGCATATATTTGAATGTATGTACAGTGTCTCATCTCTCTGATTTCAGTTTCTGGCTGACAATCTGCCATTGTTCTTTTAACTTTGGAATCATTTTACGTATGTTTCATATCGCAGGAAAATCCAAACCCTCATATGGCGTTTCAGAAAGTTCCACGTCCAACAGAAGGATCCCACTTGCGAGTTCATATTCTTCCTTTCCCAAAGATTAATGAAACTCGGGTACAGGAATTAATACAGGAAAATCTTGCCAAGAACCAGAATGCACCTCCTGCTTCAAGAGTGGAAAAGAAATGTGTTGTGCCTGCAGGTCCACCTGTTGGTATGTATTTGTCCATTTATTTGTTTTAAAACTAAACCTTTTGAGGACTTCCCTGGTGGTCCAGTGGTAAAGAATCCACCTTCCAATGCAGAGGACGTGGGTTCGATCCCTGGTCGCAGAACTGGGATCCCACATGTCACGGGGCAGCTAAGCCCGCGCGCCACAACTACTGAGCTCACGTGCCTCAATGAGAGAGCCCAAGTGCTGCAAACTACAGAGCCCACGCGCTCTGGAACCCCTGTGCCACAACTACAGAGCCCACGCACCCTGGAGCCTGTGTGCCACAACTAGGGAGAGAAAACCTGAATGCCACAACTAGAGAGAAGCCCGTGCACTGCAACGAAGAGCCTGCGCGCTGCATTGAAAGATCCCGCATGCCTCAACGAAGATCCCATGTGCTGCCACTAAGACCCGACGCAACCAAAAATAAATAATAAATAAATCTTAAAAGGAAAAAAGTAAACCTTTTATTAAGATATAAGACACAAAAACAGAAATGCACAGCTTGATGAGTTTTCACAAAGTGAACAAATTCGTGCAACCAGAATCAGCACTATCAATACCTAGAAACACTTTTCCATTCAGTACCCCTCACAGGGTAACGATTAGCCTAACGGCTCCCACTGTGGAATCTTCTCTTTTTTAAAAATAGCTATATTGAGATGTAATTCACATACCATAAAATTCACCCATTTAAAGTGTGCCATTCAGGATTTCCTTGGTGGCGCAGTGGTTAAGAATCCGCCTGCCAATGCAGGGGACACGGGTTTGAGCCCTGGTCCGGGAAGATCCCACATGCCGTGGAGCAGCTAAGCTTGTGCGCCACAACTACTGAGCCTGCGCTCTAGAGCCCGTGAGCCACAACTACTGAAGCCCACGTGCCTAGAGCCTGTGCTCAGCAACAAGAGAAGCCACCGCAATGAGAAGCCTGCACACCACAACTAGAGAAAGCCCGTGTGCAGCAGCAAAGACCCAACGCAGCCAAGAAAAAAAAAAGTGTGCAATTCAGTGGTTTTTAGTATCTTCACAGAGTGCATTTTCACTTTCTAATTTCAAACATTTTCATTCCCCCAAATAGAAACACCCATACCCATTAGCAGTTACTCCCCACCCCACCCCCAAAACCACTCCTTCCCCAGCTTTAGGCGGTAATCTACTTCCTGTCTTTATAGATTTGCCTATTTTGGACATTTTATATAAATGGAATTGTACAATATGTGATCTTTTGTGATTGGCTTCTTTCATGTAGCATGATATTTTCAAGGTTCATCCATGTAGCATGTGTAGTACTTCATTGCTTTTTGTGGCTGAATAATATTCCATTGTATGGGTATGTATCACATTTTGTTATCCATATATCAGTTGATGGACATTTGGGTTGTTTCTACTTTTTGGCTACTAATAATAGTGCTGCTGTGAGCGTTCATGTGTAAGTTTTTGTGTGGACATATGTTTTCAGTTCTGTCAGGTAAATATCTAGGAGTGGAATTGTCAGGTTATACGATAAGCCTGTGTTTAATGTTTTGAGGAGCTGCCAGGCTATTTTCCAAAACAACCACACTATTTTACATTCCTACCAGCAATGTATGGCATTCTGGTTTCTCCACATCTACTAATGTAGAGTATCTTCTCATGTGCTTATTGGCCATTTTTATATCTTTTCTGGAAAAGAAGTGTCTCTGTTCAGATCCTTTGCCCATTTTTTTTTTTTTTTTTTTGTGGTACGCGGGCCTCTCACTGTTGTGGCCTCTCCCGTTGCGGAGCACAGGCTCCGGACGCGCAGGCTCAGCGGCCATGGCTCACGGGCCCAGACACTCTGCGGCATGTGGGATCTTCCCGGACCGGGGCACAAACCCGTGTCCCCTGCATCGGCAGGCGGACTCTCAACCACTGCGCCACCAGGGAAGCCCCCCTTTGCCCATTTTTAAATTGAGCTATTTGTCTTTTTGTTTAAGAAGTCTCTGTATGTTCTGTATACAAGTCCCTTATGAAACATGTTAATTTGCAAATATTTTTTCCCATTCTGTGCATTGTCTTTTTTTTTTTTTTTTTTTTTTTTTACTGATTTTTATCTCTTCTTTTTCTTCAGCTATTGCGGGAGATGTGTTAAAGTCTCCCATGATAAATAATAGAATTGCCTAGTTCTCATTTTAGTTCTCTCCATTTTTTCTTTATGTATTTTGAAATTGATTTGTTATATGCAAATATATTTACAAATATTATAGCATCCTGGTGATTGACCCCTTAATCATATGGAATGTCCTGCTTTGTCTCTAGTAACACTTCTTGGCATAAAGTGTACTTTGAGTTTTATACGGCTAGACCAGCCTTCCTTTGGTTAGTGTTTGTATGGTTTATCGTTTTTTTTTTTTTTATTTTCAAATTCTGGGTCCTTATAATTAAGGTATGCCTCTTGTAAGCAGCATGTGAGGGTTTTTTTCCTCCAGTTTGACTATTGTAGTATATTACTTGTATTTAGCTCATTTATATAAATATAATTACTCATACAGTAATGGCTTTAATATAATTTACTGGGTTTTTTCTATTTGATCCTCTTGTTTTACATTTTCCCCTGCTTTCTTTCATTCTTTTCGATTAATAAATTATTTTCTATTCCATAATTTATATCTGTTAACTTGTTATTTATATACGTTTACTGTTCTTTTAGAGGTTTACTTCAGGACTATAGCATACATCCACTTTTGTCTGTTCAGCTCTCAACAGAAACTTTGCTGGTCAACCTGGCCATCTGCCAGAATCAAGCCCAGATTCTCAGCTTCCTGTCTGTACTCAATATTGGCAAATCTCTTAGGGAAAAAGTGGATGTACTTGTTAACTTACCTCTTTGGTCTTTTCCTTTCTCTGGAATTTTAGGTCCTCTAATCCATGTGTTTCTGTAGCACTCTGATATATTTAAATAGATGGCTTTTGCATTTTATCTTACTTTTATGTAATTGTTCCTGGTGGGAGTTTTAGTTTGTTACAAACTGTTCCATCATACTTGGAAGTGAGTGAAATTTTATTATTAAAATTCCGGGATAATAATATATTAATTATTTATGTTGTTTAATTATTTATTAATTATTTATGTTGTAATGTTGATAATTTATGTATCTTAACATTTATGTTATATAGTAATGTTAATATTACTTATTATTTACTTAATAATGTTAATTTGTTATTATTTCCCTAAGTAGTAACAGCTTTTACTTAAGTGTTGATTGTACTTTCACATAGAGAAGAGAATGGAGGAGAAGTAGACATGTTAGGGTAGTTATTTTTTGAAGGGTTTGGTCATTTAACTTTAATAGCCATGAGCTAGTTGAATGCTTTCTTTAAATACCCACATGAACAGATTAGAAGTTGGTTTAAATTTTAATTTGCTTGAATTGTAGCCTTGTCTCAATATTGTTTTTGTATAATCTCTTTACTTTCATTTTCAATCAGCATCAAATTCTTTTTTTAGATGCATATGGAATGTCTCATTGTAGTCAGTGAAAGAGTTACACATGACTCAGTATTTGTCCCTGCATGCACTTCCTGTAAAACTAGAATGAATGAATGAATGAACAAACGAACAAATGATGAATGAATGAGTGAAAGACGAATACAGGGACCTCTGTCCCGGTTTCTGGTTCATTTGAGTTGATCAGAATTAGGATTTCCCTTGTATTAAAATTAAAAGGTATGAATGTTTCATTTTACATGATACCCATTTAATCTGAATGTAGAATTGCTCTGTCACTTTAAGAGCCATTCACATTTTGAGAGGTTAATTAGTTTCCAGCTGTTCCTCAGAGGGACCAGAGTGTTGAAGAATACTATTCAAATGCTATTTCAAATGCTAGAAATAGCATTTGAAAGCCAAAGCCTTGGGAAGGAAGCCCTGGGGAGGTCAAATACCCACAAACCAGAGTTGTTATCAAATGTTAGAAAGCTAGTATTAGAATGCCACAACTGGGGATTTGGCCAATGCCTGATACATCAGTAACTCTTAAGTGAAGAACTTTCTTCTGGGAATGAACTAAGTCATAGTCTCCAAAGGAAAATAATAATTCCCAGATGGTAAACAGATTCATTATAAGAAAATGTGGGGTTTTTAATGGTTCATCCTAAAGAAAATTTAAAATGCTGCTAAAAAGATTTTAGAATTAAAATTTTATAAACATAGGTTAAAGATGTTACTCTCTCAATAAAGCATGTGGTCTTATTTGGAGACTGAGAAGTTTTCTACTCTAAATATAGATCAATTTCAATGTCAGTCTATGCCACTGACCTACACATGTGGGAAGCACCAGAGTGCAAAATTAAGAATGCATGTTTCAGACAGAAAAGTCATATGAAATGATCTATTTTACAGTCATGGTCATTAATGTTAATCTTACATGATTTTAAGTGATTTCAAGAAAACTACAGTAAAAACCAAGTAAGATTGATTTCCTGATTCTGATAAAGCAGTATAGTTATGTAAGATATCACCATGGGGGAAGGTGATTAAGTGCATGGATCTTCTCTGTAATAATTTGCAACTTTTTGTAAGCTTATAATTATTTCAAGATTTTTAAAAGTTTAAAAAATTATTTGAAGGATATAAAATTTCGTATTGATGAAATGAAAGGAATGCTAAGAGTAAGATATGGTGGTCTTTCTTGTTAGGTAAGAGCAGCCATAAAGTATAAGGCTTAAGAATTATTGATACTGCCTCATTTGTACAAATTATATAGTGTAGTTCTTTGTGAAATTATACTTTTTATTTGACAAATACTGCTTCAATTTATATCTTTCTAATATTCTTTTAATAAGTTAAATTTATTTTAAGTAATGTAAGCCTATGTAGTACACTAGAATTATCCAACCTTGTAAAGTTGACAGGTACTAAGTTCACAGAACTGAGAAGTGACTCTCCCAAATTTTTATAGTGATTCTTTGGCCATGATCATTTCTCTTTGTGTGCAGTGCTTCTTCAGGTCACCTGTACTCAGATTTGTAGAACCTAATTTTTTGTGGTATGTGGTTTTTCTTTGGTAATATGTTAGAAGTATCAACTTCTTTGTCTGTTAGTAGTCAGTCCTCTTACATATGAGTGTTTGCTATTTTTGTCATGATCTTGTACCCAAAATATTTTTTATCTGTTTGTTTGTTTACAATTAAAGGAAAAATTATTACCTTAAAAAAATTTACTGAGCAATGTAAATATGAATTAATTTGCCTAAGAGTTAAGTACAGTGTTAGAATCTATCCTGTGAAATTATCCTAAATAACCCATTGACTAGACTGCCACTTCACAACCTAAAAATGTAATCAAAGTGAGGAAATGAAATACTTTCAGTGTCATGTAACAAGGGAAAAAAACGCTTAAGTGTTGGTCATGTAAACAGAGTCATAAACTGTAAACAGTAATATTCCCCTTTTGTAATTGCTGAAGGAGTTTAATTTGTGTTTTCCTTATACTCCTTTACTAGTTTCAATAATGGATAAGGTGACAACAGTTTTCAACAGTGCACAGAGACTGGAAGTTGTTAGAAACTGCATCTCATTCATATTTGAAAATAAAACATTGGAGACTGAAAAGGTAATAAAATGCCATCTTTCCCAAGTAAGCATTCATCACATCCCTTTCAGATTTCTATGTTTAGCTTGCCTACTGACCGCTTCTCTGATTCAATCCCTTTTCCTTATAAAGTATCCTTTCATTGTTTTGATCATTTTAAATGAACAGTGTCTAAGATTTAAAATCTTACCCAAGCCTAATTATATGGCAACCAGAGAAGTATTGATAGTCATTTCCCCCCCCGGAACTTTTAAACATTGTTCATTAATTCTATTTTGGCATATTACTTAGAAACTTAACATCTAAAATATAATTTTATTTATTACAAAGAATCTAGTTAGAACAAGTAATGAATTATAAAAATTGTGGTATTCATTTAAATATGCCTTGTTAAAGCACATTTTCTTGCCTTCTTTAATAAAACATACTAAACATATGTAACCTTTCCTTAGTGACTCGTCATAATTCTGAACATTTATTACAAGGGGCTAGTAAAACATGTAAAATGAAGTTTTTACCCTTGCACTAAATGACCTCAAGCCTCTTTATATTTTGAGTTTTTCTGGTATCCATTTTTTTCTTATGGTTGAAGTGTTACAGACTTTCTTTTGCTTCTCTTGCTTTCAGCTTTCACAGCCTGTTTCCTGTACCCGTGGTAACAATATTAGGTCCCCCTACTCTCAGTCTTCTTCCCTTCCTTCTTCTTTGCCCCTTTGTTCTCATTTTAGGTTTTCAAAGTTAAATTATTACTTTATGTAAAGTAAATTAATTCAGCTCTAAAGGTGAAACGGAAGAGGCGTTCTTGTGGGTGATGAAGTGAAAGAATTTTAGTACATACACCTAGAGATTTCTGTTTGTTGCTCTGAGTTTTTTTCCTTCTTAATTATGCTTTTGAAATAAGAAGAGATTGCAGAATTTTCCAGTCATAAATTAAAACTGAGTAGTGATTAAGTTGCTAATCACTTGAAAAGTATAAAATCACCCATGATTCTTATCATTTTAATTTTTCCTTCTATTCTTGCCATGGAGATGTGACCAGTTATTGCAAGAACGTGTCTAAGTGTCTGTGGTTTTGACTTATAATCTGAAGCAACAGTTATTTTGGTGACCACAATTTTGATGAGTTTTTTTTAATGAAGTTTATTGTTTTTTAAATGTATCACATAAACTAGTCCTACTTATTTTCATGCTGCCTTACAAATTAAAAAATCACTATAAATCCATCTGTTTACTGTTGTCCTTAACAGTACATCAACTCTTTTCTAGCAGTTTAATTCTACTAATAACTCTGTTAAATGGTTTATAGGATACACGTGAGTTTTCAGTATGATTGAAAGTTACTTTTTTTCCAGTGGTACCTTTTGTTCATGTCTTCCTCTCTTGTCCTCAGACCCTTCCTGCTGCACTGAGAGCCCTTAAAGGAAAGGCAGCAAGACAGTGTCTCACTGATGAGCTGGGTTTACATGTTCAGCAAAACCGGGCAATATTAGACCATCAACAGTTCGACTACATAATAAGGATGATGAACTGTACTCTACAGGTAACTTTTAGTTCTTTCAGATTATCCTTCTTATTTGAGAATACTTTTTATTTTTCCAGGTGATTCAGTAATTACCAATATATCAGGTTCTTGAGCCTTCTGCACCTAATAGGATGAAGAGCCAATATCCATACCATTTCTGTCAGAAACACTTATGTATTACTTGGCATAAATATTAAGAGTTTTTTATTCTTTCTTTGTTTTTTCTTGAAAAATATTAGGTTATTTTACTAGTTCTATAAGCAAGCTTTCTGAAAATGAAAAGTCATCTTTAAAACATTCAGTAGTATATTACTTAATGTCTGTATTCATGTCAGCCCTTTTCAGTCAGTCTTCAGTTGTACTGTTAAAGCAGAGGGCAATGAATGGTGGGTAATCCAAATGATAAATGAATTACTCAGTTAAGCGTTTACTAAGTACTTTGTGTGGGTAAAGCACACAAAAAAAAATATTTCCAGTTGGCTTCAACATACATGTATTATCTTACAGAGGTAAACTTCCCACACAATAATGAGGACACAGTTTAGGAGAAGCAAATAATCTGATTTCCCTATCCTGTCCCTGTGACATTGGCATCGTATTCTTTGTAGGTGATGCAAAAATTCTTTCTTAAACTTTTTGTACAAAGAGAAAAATGTGATTAAATATTAAGATTTCAAAGACTATCTGTGGAACTCCAGAGAGATTGAGTAAAATGCATGTTAAATTCTGGTAGATTGGAAAGTGAGAATTACAGGATATAATTAATAATAACATTTGTGGATGAAAGAAGGCCTAAAGAAATGGAAAGATATACCATGTTCATGGATTGGAAGACTCAGTATTATAAAGATATCAGTTCTCCCCAAAATAATCTATAGAGTTACTGCAATTCCCATCAGAATCCCAACAGAAAGAGCAAAAGCCTGAGAATTATCAACATGCTCCTAAAACAAACGGCAAAGCCTGGGAATTGGCCTTGTCACATATCAAAAATTAGTTTAAAAGAAGACACACAAATGGCCAAAAGGTAAGTGAAAATGTGCTCCGTATCACTAATCATCGGGAAAATGCAAATCAAAATCACAACGAGATACCACCTCACATCTGTTAGAAAGGCTATTATCAAAGACACAGGGGATAATAAGTATTGGCAAGGATATGGAGAAAAAGGAACCCTTGTGCACTGTCAGTAGGACTGTAAATTGGTGTAACCACTATAAAAAATAGTATGGAGATTCCTCAAAAAATTAAAAATAGAACCATACCATATGATCCAGCAGTTCCACTCTGGGTATATCCAAAGGAAATGAAAACAGGCTATTGAAGAAGTATCTGCACTCCCATGTTCACTGCAGCATTAGTCACAATAGCCAAGATGTGGAAATAACCTAAATGTCCATCAGTGGATACATGGATACATGGATAAAGAAGATGTGGTATATATACACAATACAGTGGAATATTATTCAGCCATGAGAAAGAAGGAAATTCTACCACTTGCAATAACGTGGATGAACCCTGAAGGCATTCTGCCAAGTGAAATAAGCCAGACAGAGAAAGACAAATGCTGCATGGTATTATATGTGGAACCTTAAAAAACAAAAAAGGTCAGACTCTTAGAAACAGAGTAGAAAATGGTTGCCAGGGGCTGAGAGGTGGAAGAAATAGAAAGAGGTCGATAAGTGGTACAAACTTTTAGCTATAAGATGAATAAGGCCTGAGGATCCAAGGTACAACATGGGGACTACAATTGGTAACACTTTATTATATAGCTGAAATTGCTAAAAGAGTTGAACTTAAATGTTTTCACCAAAAAAAAAAAAAAAAAGACAGATAAATGTGTAAGGAGAGGTGTTATTTAACGGAGTTGTGGGAATCCTTTCACGATGTATACATATATCAAATCACCTCAGTGCACACTTTAAATATCTTACCATTTTATTTGTCAGTTATACCTCAATAACACTTAAGAAATTTTTAATTAGTTTAAGATTGTAGTAATTAAGACAGTGTGTGGCACAATCATAAACAAATTGGCCAGTAGAGCAGAATTTAGAGTTTATAAACAGATGTACACATGTTTGGAAATGTGATTTATGACAGAGTTGGTGTTTCAGATTAGTGACAAAGAGGTAAAAAATTCAATAACTAGTACTGGGACAGTTGGGTGACCATGTACACATAATGAACCATGTACAGGAAAAATGTACCGATACCTCACACTATACACTAAAATCAGTTTTATGTGGATTAAATATTAATACTTAAATATGAAAAGCCAACCTATATAGTCTTTCAAAGAGAATAAATGGCATAGCCTTATGACTTTGGGGGAGGGGAAGATTTGTTAAACATGGTAAAAATAGTGCCAATCTTAAAAGAAAATATTGTTATATACCACTTTTACCTCAGTTAGAAAGAAAAGATTGGTAAATTCGACTACATTAAATTGACTACATTAAAATTCATCAAAAAATACCATAAAGAGAATGAAAATGTAAACTTCAGAGTGAGAGATGTTTGCAGAGCATATGACTACCAACTGATTAGTACTCAGATTATAAAAGCTCCTACAAATCAATAAGAAAAAGACAACCCAAATTTTAAATGGGCAAGAGACTTAAAGTATCCCAGAGGAAAGGAAATCCAGTTGGATAATTAGTGTATAAATAAAATGACATTTTTTAAAAAGACGATCTGTGTCAATAACTGGAAAAATATAAATTAAAACCACAATGAGATAGCATTTTACATTCACTGTTTTGCAATAATTGTATAATTGGATAATATTAAGTATTGGTGAAGTTATCGAACAAATGGAGCATGTAAACTCTGCTTGTTAGAGTGTAAAATGGTACAAAGATTTTCTTGTAAAGCTGAATATGAACATATTCTATGACCCAGTGATTCCACTCTTAGAGGAGATCTTACCCACATACACCAAGAGATATGCGCAAAAATGTTCATAGGAACATTGTTTGAAATAGCAGGAAACTGGAAACAACTCATATGCCAACCAGCAGTAGAATGTATAGATAAATTGTGCTATTTTCTTATGTTAGAACATTATTTGCAGAGATAATGAATGAATTGCAGCTATAAGGAATAATGTGGATGAATCTTAAAGAAGATAATTTTGTGCAAAAATAAAAAGGCAATTCAATTACAATATGCTTTCATTCATATAAAATTCAAAGCATGTAATATATTATTTAGAGATATTTAAGTTAGGGATAGAATATATGTGTTAAAACTGAAAAGAAAAGCAATGTGTACATATATTAAATCATCACATTGTATACTACAATTTTATCTGTCAAATGTACCTCAATAAAACTGGGAAAAAAGAAAATCAAGGGATAATAAGCAAAATATTGAAGAAAATTACCTCCAGGAGACAGAGAGGAAGGACATGAACATAGAGATCTTCAAAGGTAATGGTAATACTCTATTTCTTAAACTGTGTATATGGGTGTTAATTGTATCATTATTATTTATAATCTTATAACTTATACACATTAATGTCTTAGGGTACTACTGTTACATTTTTTTGCAGGGCATATTTATCTTTTTTTTTTTTCCGGTACGCAGGCCTCTCACTGTTGAGGCCTCTCCTGTTGCGGAGCACAGTCTCCGGACGCTCAGGCTCAGCGGCCACGGCTCACGGGCCCAGCCGCTCTGCGGCACGTGGGATCTTCCCGGACCGGGGCACGAACCCATGTCCCCTGCATCGGCAGGCGGACTCTCAACCACTGCGCCGCCAGGGAAGCCCGGGTATATTTATCTTTTAAAACCCATTTCAAGTGATACCTTTCTCAGAAATTCTAACTTAAAATCTAGCATCAAAAAGGTAATCTTGGGGCTTCCCTGGCAGCGCAGTGGTTGAGAGTCCGCCTGCCGATGCAGGGGACATGGGTTCGTGCCCCGGTCCGGGAAGATCCCACGTGCCGCAGAGCGGCTGGGCCCGTGAGCCGTGGCCGCTGAGCCTGAGCGTCCGGAGACTGTGCTCCGCAACAGGAGAGGCCTCAACAGTGAGAGGCCTGCGTACCGGAAAAAAAAAAAAAAAAAAAAGTAATCTTGTTTAAGCAAATTGGCACGATAGGAGATGATTCACCTTTACTGGAAATACATTCTTACTTTAGAGCATAAGAGACGAGCTGTAATAGTTTATAATAGCAAAAATTGAAAGCATCCTAAATGTTTACCATTTGGATTTTGATTAATCTAATTATGGTAGAACTCTTCTTCGGAATACTGTTCAATTACTAAATAGAAAGAGGTAGCTCTATAATATGTACAGCTGTAATATGTAGCTCTATAATATGTACCCATATGAAAAAGCTTCTGTTATGTATTGCCAGGTGGGCAAAAGGAAGTTACATAAAGTAGATATAATTCTATTTTTGATCTAAAATTACATATATGTATGTATGTATATCATGGTAAAAATCTGGAAGGATATTTACACTAAATCCTTAATAATGGTTATCTCTGGCATAGATAGAGGAGTTTTGACTTCCATTTAAACTTTTCTCTGCTTGAAACACACACATACACACAAGCATAATTAAGTTATATAAAACATATAACAAGCATATTTTATAACTTAAAAAATGATTCTCATTTTTATAGGAAGGAAATTATCAAACATTTATGAGAAGAATAAGACGTAATAAATTTACCCTAAAAAAACTCATGTCTTTTGCTACTTTTGTTACTTTCTTACAGTTACTTTGGTACTGTCATTATAGAGAACAAAGGAATTTGATTAATAGATCAAGGTCACCAGAAGCTATAAAGTTAGGTAATTTCCTGATTCCCTATAACTGGTGATAAAACTATAAAAACTGTTTTAGGGAGCTTTTTTCCGTTTGTACTTTATGTGCTGTAATTAACTGAAGAACTAATTTATAAGGTTTTCTCTAAACTTAATTTTAGCATATACTAATTAGTAATTACTTATAGAATAGCCAGGTACCCTTGGGTTACAAAAATACTCCTTTTCATTTGAATAATCATATTCTAGGGGTAAAAAGCTTGCATTTTTTTGTTGGTGTTGTTTCCAGATACACCTGTACTGATGAACACTTAATATTTTTGAATTCACTATTTCATAAATACATTAAAATATATCCTGTCTTTCTTCCAGCATATGCTGTTGTTTAACATTATAGAGAGGCTCTTTTCAGTTATAAATGGGTTCACATGTGATACTCTTATTTTAATGGGTTATTTATTACCAACTTGGGATTTATTAATATTTATATTCTTGTTGCAACAATGTTACTTGCGGGGATTTAACATGACATTCTGAACATTCTTTACAAAAGCATAGAATTTCAAGGCAGAGAGGCCAAACATCTGTGTTGGTGTTTTAAGATAGAAACATTAAATGAACCAATTTTTAGGTAGTGATTCAGAAATTTTAGTAATTTTTGCTCTTCATGATCTTGAAGTTATTCTGTCTTTTCTGTCCTCAAGGGAAAATTAAATGGAACATGAGTACTGCCAAGGGGTTATTTTGTTTATCAGGTTCTTTCACTGCCAAGATAATTTTTTAAAGGACTGGTTTATAGAGATTATAGATTATTCCTATGTATCTTCTCATCTCAAATAACTGATCGTATTTTAGTTGTTTTTTGTAACTGAGATTACTAGAAATCTCTTCAAAAATATCATGGCCTTAACTCTTTTCATTTTAGCAGATCTATGATTTTTGTGTCAGGATCTTAGCTAAGATCTTTTCACAGTAAATTATAATTTAAAAACCCAGTAAAGTCCTCTATTTCCAGCATTATGATAAACTGCATGTTATGAGGGACCCTCTCACTAATGTAGAAATAGATCTTAGAAAATTGAAACAACAACAAAAATACCCCATGATTTTGATATATAGTTTTTCCCAAGGAGAAAAGGAAATCTATAATAGGCCTCTCCTCTACTCTCAAGAAAAGGACAAATAGGAAAAACCAAATTCTGAGCTATTAGCAGGTAGGGAAACCAGATTTGTGAGCACAATTAAGTCGACTTCTGTAAAGAGAGCTGGTTGAACCTGAGAGCTTTATTTACATCAGGTTAGGACACTGGAAGAGGAATAAAATAATCCCTCTTCAGCGGCATGCCCCTCACCCTTGCCTCCAGAAGAAGCAATTATAAATCCTTTCTAGAATAATGCAGCCACAATTTAGGCAGTCAGGATTCCCACAGATAAAATTCAGTAAGATATGAACTCACAATTTTTAAATGACCAAATACCAAAGAAATGAGCCAATATGAAATAGTGTCAACAGAAACAACCAACAGCAGATTGAGACTCCCAAAGGCTTTATATATTGGAATTATTCAGTATGAACATATAATAATTAAAATACTTAAAGAAGTAAAGGATCGAATACAAAATAAGCAAATAACAAGAAACTAACAAAAATGGCCAGGTTAAAAAAAAAAAAAAAAATGGCCAGGTAAGTTTAGATTATATAATCAGTAAAGTAAAAACTCAAAGGATAGGGAAAACCCAATATTGTTAAGATGTCAGTTCTCCACAAATCAATCTGTAGCCTGAATGAAATCCCAATAAAAACTGCAGCAGAATTTTTTCTAGAAATTGACAGGATAATTGTAAAATGTATGTGGAAATGCAGAGGACTTAGAATGGCCAAAGCAATCTCGAAAAAGACCAAATTTGGAGGACTTAACACTACCAGATTTCAAGATTTACTGTTAACCCACAGTAATCAAGACAGTGTGATACTGACATATCAAATAGATCAGTGGAAAAGAGCACTCAGAAACAGACCCGCGTTTATGGCATTTTTGACAAAGGCACCAAAGCAATCCAATAGGGAGAAGAAAGTTTTTTCCACAAATAGTGCTGAAATAACTGAATATATCCATATGGAAAAAAAGTGAACCAATATCTCTACCTCACATCAAACACAAGGATTAACTTGAAGTAGAGCACAGACATAAACATACCATATAAAACAATAAAGCTTTTAGGGGAAAGCATGGAATAGAGTCGTGACTTGGGAATGAGCAACAGTTTCTCTTTTTTTTAATAATTAATTGAATCTTTATTGCCACTTATATTCTTTATAACTGGCAACAGTTTCTCGGGTCACAAAAAGTGATAACCAAAAAAGAAAAAAAGGTCACTGTACTTTATCAAAATTAAAACTTACGCTTTTCAGAAGACAGCATTAAGAAAATGAATAGTTAAGACTAGGAAAAAATATTCCCAAAATGTAAACGTGACAAAGAACTGATGTCACGTTTATATAAAGAACTCCTACAACTTAATAAGGTGAAGCCAAACCAGTTTTTGAAAATGGACAGTTTGAACAGACATTTCACAAAATAAGATATGTGAATGGTCAGTAAAAACATGAAGAACTGCTCTGTATCAGTCATCCAGGAAATGCAAATTAAAACCATTATGAGATACTACTATATAACCACCAGTATGGCTAAAATTGGAAAGACTGACAATACCAAATGTTGACAGAGTTGTAAAGTACTTGGAATTCTCAGCTTTTATTGTTGAGAATGTAAACTGTTACAATCACTTTAGAAAAAAGACTGGGAGATTCTTATAAAGCTAAGCATATACCTAGCCTATGATCCAGTAATTTCACTCCTGGGTCTTACCTTAAAAAAATGAAAACATATGACCATAAAAAGACTTATACAAAAGTATTCGTAGGAACTTTATTCATAATAGCCTAAAACTAGAATCAGCCCAGGTGCCCATCAATCAGAGAATGCTTTTTTCTTTAACTGCCATATATCCATACAATGTAATACTAATCGGCGATAAAAAAAAACAGGCTGGGGCTTCCCTGGTGGCGCAGTGGTTGACAGTCTGCCTGCCAATGCAGGGGACACGGGTTCGTGCCCTGGTCTGGGAAGATCCCACATGCCGCGGAGCGGCTAGGCCCATGAGCCATGGCCGCTGAGCCTGCGTGTCCGGAGCCTGTGCTCCGCAACGGGAGAGGCCACAACAGTGAGAGGCCCGTGTACCACACACACACACACACACAAAAAACAGGCTAATGATACGTGCAACCACATAGATATATCTCAAAAACATTATGGCATATTTGTCAAAACCCGGTGAACACTAAAAGTTTGTGCATTTTATTGTATGTAAATTATACGGCAAAAGAAGAACCTATAAACAAATATTGACCTCTAATGATACGCATGCTAAAGTACTTGGGGGAAGTATAACTGATGTCTGCGATTTACTTTGAAATGCACTAAAAATAAGATGGGTTAAAGGATAGGTAGATGAATAGCTAAATGATAAAGCAAGCGTAGTAAAATGTTAATGACAGTCTAGGTGGTTAGTATACAGGTGTTCACTGTAAAATTCTTTCAATTTTGATATATATTTGAAATTATTTGGGTAAAATAAGTAAACAAAGAAATAAGTACATAATTACAAAAAGCTCATTGGATGGGTTAAACATCACACTAAATGCAGTGAGAGACTTGTAGTGAACTGGAATACAGATCTGAAGCAATTACACATAGTGGAGCAGAGAGAACAAGAAGATGGAGAATATGGAAGAGAAGTTAAGATACATGGAGGATATAATGAGATGGTCTAACACAGTGCTATTCAAAGTAGTAGTCTGTGACAAGGTAAGGAACTTGTGCCAGAATGTGAATCAGTGGCTTTCTCTTCATTGAGAAAGTCTTGCTTAAATAAATAAATACATACATACATAAATAAGCAAGCAAGCTACTCAACAGTGGGCTTACTATGACTTCAACTGGCAGTGGTCAGTATCTCCAAAAGTAACTAAGGGTCCTGCCTTATTAAAGAGGATGGGCTTCACAGTCAAGCCTCAGATTTTGTCAAGGCTGAAAATTCTAGTTACCAACAAAATTGTTTTATAAAATTCCATTGGTTACTGGATAAATTCTTATATTGGGCATCTTAGGCTAAGGGCTCTGAATAATATAGGAAACCACCTAGAGGTTTAAAAGTATGAGAAAAATGGCTTATCTTCTGGAACCCCAAACTTTCCACAATCTACAAGTTTTTAAGGACACTCAAGCACTGCTGATGACCAGTCCTATGTAAGAGGTAGCAAATTTGAGAATTTTGTTAAGTGCTGTGTTCTGAATGTGTCCTCCCAGATTCATATGTTGGAAACCTAGTGCCCAAGGTGATGGTATTAGGGATTAGGTCATGAAGATAAAGACATCACAAACTAGATTAATGCCCTTTCAAAAGAAAACCAGCAGAGCTCCCCAGCCCCTTCCACTGTGTAAAGATATAACAAGAAGTCTGCAACCCTGAAGAGGGCCCTCACTCAACCATGCTGGCACTCTGACCTTGAATATACACACCACATCTTTATCCATTCATCTGTTAATGGGCATTTAGGTTGCTTCCATGTTTTGGCTACTGTAAATAGTGCTGCTATGAACATTGGGGTGCGCGTATCTTTTCAAATTAGAGTTTTCATCTCTTCCGGATATATGCCCAGGAGTGGGATGGCCGGATCATTTGGTAGTTGTATTTTAGTTTTTTAAGGAACCTCCCTACTGTTTTCTGTAGTGGCTGCACCAATTTACATTCCCACCAGTAGTGTAGGAGGGTTCCCTTTTCTCCACACCCTTTGTAGACTTTTTGATGATGACCATTCTGATCGGTGTGAGGTGGTACCTCATTGTAGTTTTGATTTGCATTTCTCTAATAATTAGTGATGTTGAGCATCTTTTCATGTGCCTGTTGGCCATCTGTCTGACTTCTTTGGAGACGTCTATTTAGTTCTTCTGCACATTTTTTGATTGGGTTGTTTCTTTGATATTGAATTGTATGAAATCTTTGTGGGGTTTTTTTTGCGGTACACGGGCCTCTCACTGCTGTGGCCTCTCCCGTTGCGGAGCACAGGCTCCGGACGCGCAGGCTCAGCAGCCATGACTCACGGGCCCAGCTGCTCCGTGGCATGTGGGATCTTCCCGGACCAGGGCACAAACCCGTGTCCCCTGCATCGGCAGGCGGACTCTCAACCACTGTGCCACCAGGGAAGCCCTCTTTGTATATTTTGGCAATTAAGAGTGAAATATTGCCATTTGCAATAACATGTGGACCTAGAGATTATCATACTAAGTGAAATAAGTCAGAGAAAGACAAATACTATATGATATCACTTATATGTGGAATCTAAAAAATAATACAAATAAACTTACTTACAAAACAGAAACAGACTCACAGACATAGAAAACAAACTTAGGGTTACCAAAGGGGAAGGAGGGAGGGATAAATGAGGAGTATGAGATAGCAGATATACAATACTATATAGAAAATAGATAAACGACAAGGATTTACTGTACAGCACAGGGAACTATATTCGATATCTTATAATAACATATAATGGAAAAGAATCTGAGAAAGAAAAAAATATATATATATATTAAACTATCACTTTGCTGTGTTCGTGAAACTAACATAATATTGTAAGTCAACTGTACTTCAGTTTTTAAAAAAGAGTATATTAATCAGTAGAATACATCTTTTGCTTGAGCAGGGTATGTATTTTACTCCTCTCCTCCTTTCTCCTCCTCCAGACATTTACTGATTTCTATCATGTACTAGTCTCCGTAATAGGTACTAGACATACTGAGATGATTAAGATATCATTTTGGTTCTTAAGGAGTTCACAGTCTAGAAGGAAAAACTCACAGGTAAACCAGTATTTATAATATAGTGGAATATGCACTGATAGAGGTGTATGAAAAAGTGCTACGAATGCTGTTACGGGTTACTGGGTTTAGAGTGGGAAGGAGGTGGTCACAGAGGGCACTTGTCAGACAAGGATTGGGAGGGAGAGTGTTCCAAACAGACGAAGTTGCTAGTAGAAAAAAGTATGGAAAGCACCTGTGTTTTTGAAAATTAAAAAATATTTCCATGTTGCCAGGTGTAATATAGAAAGGTGGTGGGAGATGAGATAAGTAGATAGAGTAACTTCTGGTTAAAGTGAACATTGAATACATACATTTAACCTCAGCTACTACCCCAAAACCCTAAAACAAAAGTAAAGAGTTTTTTTAATGTGTAAACCCACAGGCAAAACAGGATAGGAGACAACAGCAACAACATTTTAGAAACTAGAAAGCTGATGGATGATTGCCTTTACTTAGCAGCCCAAAGAAAGACTTCTCCTAACTAACATTTGTACAAGCCTTAAAGCACCCCAGTTTGTGGAACTGCACAGGGCTCAGGAATTAGAGATATCAAGTTATTGCTGAAAGCAGGAGGTTAAGATGGAGTTAAAACATTAAAAAGAGGATTAGTTGAAAGTCTCCTTAAGATGCAGTTAGAGTCCCGTCTCAGATCTTTTCCAGTTCTGTGTTAACAGCCAGCTGCCTCTCCTTTACCCTGGCAGAGTATTAGAGGTTGGTTGGTTGGTTTGTGTATTTTTGAGAGAGAGAGACAGAGCGTGAACAGGCCAGGGAAACACTATGTCTGGCTGAGGGAAATACTGTTTTGCTGCAAACATGGGAGTAAAGTGAGTGTCAGATATTAAGAATACCAGTCGACAACTTTCCCCCTTCAGCTCCTAGAACTTTGGCAACCTTCCCTCAAGCAGGACATTGGAAGACAGCTCTCTGAGAAATGTGACCAGCCAAAGAGGAAAAGATTTTACTAAAAATACTGAGATAAGAGTTTCTTAACGGAACAGCTCAACCAGGTCATGCTATAATGAAGCTCTCAGTCAACAAGCTTCACCATGGACACGTTCTTTTTCTTTTGTCATTCTTTGGTTTACCTCTTGCGAAGGATGACCTAAGCAGAAGGGGTCAGTTAAACAAAGTCCGTTCCTACTCGCCACCATTGTTCCTCAACTCTGCTTTCATTCTCCACGCCCCTTGTAAGAGAACCATCTAGTCAGCATCCATAATTATTCTGTCCTTTTCCTTCTTGGGTACCTCTATTCCTCCGACTGCCTCAAACAACCTCAGCTTTCTTTTGGCTTTGAAACAGGGTCATCCACAATCACTACTACCCTCTGGAAATAGGCTCAAAGAAATTAAGTGATTTTCTCAAATCACACAGCTTGTAATTTGAAAGGTGAGTCCTAAATCTAATTTTTTTTTTTTATTCTTGCCTTTAAGTCACTGATATACTGTGTTCTTCAAAAACTGTGGCAGGGCTTCCCTGGTGGCGCAGTGGTTGAGAGTCCGCCTGCCGATGCAGGGGACGCGGGTTTGTGCCCCTGTCCGGAAGGATCCCGCGTGCCACGGAGCGGCTGGGCCCATGAGCCTTGGCCGCTGGGCCTGCGCTTCCGGAGCCTGTGCTCCGCAACGGGAGAGGCCACAACAGTGAGAGGCCCGTGTACCAAAAAAAACAAAAAACAAAACAAAACAAAACAAAAAACTGTGGCAATAGGTACTATATAGCTAAATTTAAGTTTAGATCAGGAACTTAAATTCTGGAAACTTGTGGATCTTTATTTTTATTTTTCCTAAATAGCAATTGCTATTGAAAAACCCCAACCTTAACTGAGTGAAAACAGACCTTGTTTTTATTGTTCATCATTGTATACCCAACATCCAGCACAGTACCTGGCACATAGAAAGTATTCAGATATTATTTGAATACATGAATGATTACATAATTTCATGGAAGTGGTAATTATTGAAATAAGAGTCTACTTTTCTAAGTTACTTAATAAGGAACTAACTTGGTTGTCAACACTTTGAATTTCAGATATAGGAGAAAATTCATTAAGAAGTTAGCTGTTCTTACATCTGTAAGGTTTAGGCCAAATCTTTGGCTATCACCAACTCAACCAATGAGAACTCATTGATAAATCTAGTGGAAACTCTTCAGTTCTTATTTATTTGTTTGTTTGTTTGTTTATTGACACATGGTAGATTTGATGATGACCACTGGCCACTTCTGTGCAAAACGCTCTTCCCTTATCTTTTTTTTTTGCGTTATGCGGGCCTCTCACTGTTGTGGCCTCTCCCGTTGCGGACGCGCAGGCTCAGCGGCCATGGCTCACGGGCACAGCCGCTCTGCGGCATGTGGGATCTTCCCGGACCAGGGCACAAACCCGTGTCCCCTGCATCGGCAGGCGGACTCTCAACCACTGTGCCACCAGGGAAGCCCCCCTCTTCCCTTATCTTTGATGATACCATTTCTCCTGACTTTCTACTTCTTTTGAATCTCTTTTTCAGTCTTTTTGGTAAACCTTCTTATCCCCATCCTGCAAGTCGTGATGTTTATTTTAAAATCTTAAATGTTTATCTTAAATCTTAAACCTTCTCCCAGTCTAAGATTCTACCTAGGCAATCTTATTCATCCCCATTACTGTCTTCTACGTAATCCTTCCAAATCTTCTTCCAGAATTGAATATCTTGCTGGTTGCTCTCCATCTTTACTTGAATGTCCCAAAGCTATTTAGATGTTATGTTCCAAACTGAAATAATCACCTTTTATCCCCATTTTCAGCCACCATCCACAACCTCTTCCTCCTGAGTTTCCTGGTTTAACAAATGGCACCAAATAAGCAAAAAACATGAAATTAGTCTCTTAGCCTTATCCTCACGTCTGATCAGCCACTGAGTCCTATAGAGTCTGCGTTCCTATGTCTCTTTCCTGATGTCTCTCAACTCCCATCCACTTTTCTCTGTCCTTAAATTCCAATATCCTGATTTAAGTCACCAACGTTTCTTACCTCTTTTACTGCAGCAACTTCTTAACTGGTCTCCCCACCTCTCTCCTGACCCATCCCCTTACTTTATCTGTTTCCTTGCTTTACAGAAGTGATATTTCTACAATTCAGGTTGGATCTCATCACTTCCCAACTTAAAATCCTTTCCCCGTGCCCTCAAAGTAAATTCTGATCATATCTTTGCTCCTTCCTACCGCTACAGCCTCATTTTTCACTGCTGTCAATCCTCTGGCCTTTGCACATCTTACTGCCTTAGTTTGGAACACTATTCTTTTCTACTCCCTACTCCCTCAATTGTCCCTTTCACCTAGTTAACTCCTAGTCATCCTTTACTCTTAGTTTAGATGTCACTTCCTCCTGGAAGCCTTCTTTGGCCCATCAGTTTTAGGTTGGTAGCCATTTCTGTGTGCTTCTACTGTATTTTGTACTGCGTCCATTCTATCCACCATGATCCTACAATAACGCTTACCACATATAATGAAATTACCTGTTGGTGTACCTATATTCTCCATTATGTCTGGCATGAAATAGTGTCTCAGTACAACTTGGATGAATGAGTAAATGAATAAGTGAATGTAATATAAGTAGCTGCTTACCTTATCTGGTTAGAGTTTCAGTTCTCCACAGCTTCCATCCTTAAACAGGTTGCCAGAGCTAGCCTCTGCTCACTTTTGTATCTCTGTGCACAGGAATATCTAGGAAAGAAAACCTAGATCGATGGTTTGATAATTCACAACCTCTGCTTGAAAGCAAAATTTAGAGTTCACATATAGCTGGCAAATACTGTCCCAGTCGACAGTACTGTCAATGATATATTGAGTGGGCCAAAAAGTGCCTTCAGTTTTTTAAGTAAAGATAAAAGACACATTTTTCATTTTCACCAAGAACTTTATTGTACAACATATTCACCCTTTTGTTCCACTACCTTCTGCCGTTTTTCAGGCAACTTCATAATTCCATCTTCCCAAAACTTTTTATCTTTTTGAGCAAAGAACTCTTCCACGTGCCTTTTACAGTCTTCCAGGGAATTGAAATTTTTTCCATTAAGAGAGTTTTGTAAAGACCGAAATAAATAGTCATCCGAAGGTGCAATGTCTGGTGAATACAGCTGATGAATTAGAACTTCCCAGCCAAGCTGTAACAGGTTTGCCTGGTCATCAAAGAAATATGCGGTCGTGTGTTATCCTGATGGAAGATTATGCTTTTTCTGTTGACTAATTTTGGATGCTTTTCGTCTAGTGCTGCTTTCAGTTGGTCTAATTGGGACCAACTTGTTGGAACTAATCCTTTGGTTTTCCAGAAGGAGTTCATAATAGAGGACTCCCTTCCAGTCCCACCGTATACATAACATCACCTTCTTTGGATGAAGACCGGCCTTTGGTGTGGTTGGTGGTGGTTTATTTCACTTGCCCCACAATCTCTTCCGTTCCACATTATTGTACAATATCCACTTTTCATCACCTGTCACAATTTCTTTAAAAAACGGAACGTTTTCATTACATTTAAATAGAGAATAGCATGCAGAAATATGGTCCAGAAGGTTTTTTTTGCTTAACTTACTTGGAACCCAGACATCAAAGCGATGAACATAACCAAGCTGGTGCAAATGATTTTCAATGCTTGATTTGGTTATTTTGAGTATGTCAGCTATCTCCCACGTGGTATAATGTTGATTGTTCTCAATTAATGTCTCGATTTGATCGCTGTCCACTTCAACTGGTCTACCTGACCATGGAGCATCGTCCAGTGAGAAATCTCCAGCACGAAACTTTGCAAAGCACTTTTGACACGTTCAGTCAGTCGCAGCACCTTCTCCATACCTGCACAAATCCTTTTTTTGCATTTCAGTTGTGTTTTTACCTTTCTTGAAATAATAAAGCATAATATGCTGAAAATGCGCTTTTTTTCCATCTTCAATTTTGAAATGGCTACACAGAAATTCACTAATTTTGAAAAGTCTTTTTTTAAATGCACGCTGATATGACAGCTGTCACATACAGTCTAACAAAATTGTTTCAAATGAAGTTAAAGACAACTAAGTGCTACTAGAGCCATCTTACAGAAAAAACCAAGCGAACCTTTTGTCCCACCCAATATATAAAGCATGAGTGTTCGTATCTACTGTGTTAGAATCCCAGGGATGAAGCATCTTGTATTTTTTTTAAAGTTCCACAGGTAAATTTGACATGTAACTAGAGTTGAAAAATCAGTGTCCTGTTGTCTGGTGTAGTCATTTATTAAGCTTTCCTTAAAATTTTTAAATGTGCATTTCTGGGCCCCATCATCAGAGATTCTGATTTGGTAAGTCTGTAAGGGGTAGATTAGAGCCAACATTTAAAACTTTTCAACAGCGAAAAGGACAGCTTTATAGATATGCAATCCATCAAATACTCTTCAGTCATTTTCAGGAAAGCTGAAAAAGGATTTCTGCATTGTCAAAGAGGTTGGACTAGATGTCCCCCGGATTCCTCTTATAAATTCTATCATCTCAGGACGCTTTTTTTCATCCTTGCTTAGTAGGAGCAATCGTGGTCCTCTCTAGTTCATAACACCATATCATCTTTGGTCCATGCAAGGTCCCATTCTTGTTTTATTCATTTATTTTTAAAGTTCTTCTTTCTTTTTTAATAGTTACTTATTTGGCTGCACTGGGTCTTAGTTGCAGCACGCAGGTCTTTAGTTGCGGCACGTGGGATCTTTTAGTTGCGGCATGTGGGATCTAGTTCCCTGACCAGAGATCAAACCTGGGCCCCCTGCATTGGCAGTGTGGATTCTTAACCACTGGACCACCAAGGAAGTCCCTATTCATTTATTTTTATTACCATTATGCTCCCAATCTCCCTCAATTATTTTAATGTGTTTAATATATTATTTTCAATGTAGATGTTGTTTAAAATTGCATATTATTTAGTGCACATGTATTTTTAATTTATGTAAATGGTGTAGTACATATTCTGTTTCTTTTTCAATCAGCATTATATTTTTAATATCATCTTAGGAGGCTAGTGTAAATATGATTCCAAAACCAAATAAATACAGTAGAAGGAAAGGAAAATTAGTCCCACTTTTCCTATCAAGGTAAGTGCAGAACTCTTAAATAAAATATTGGCTAATTGATTATATTAGTGCATTAAAAAAAACCAAACCATCATGATATAGTAGAATTGGTCCCTGGATCCTTTCAGTATAATTCACCACATTAATAGATTAAAGGAGAAAGATTATGATTATCTTAATCAGTACAGAGAAGGCATTTAATAAAATTCAATGTGTATTTGTGTAAAAGTTCTTAGCAAACTGTTATTAGAGAAAAGCTTCCATACTTGGTAAAACCTACATACCAAAGACCTATAGCAAGCCTTATAGTTATTGAAGAAATGTTATGTGTTCACTTTAAGACTGTAATAAGATAAAGATGCTTACTTTTATCACTACTGTTAACAATGTGTCAAATCATTATGTTGTATACCTAAAACTAATACAATGTTACATGTGAATTCTTTCTCAAAAAATGTTACAAGGGGAAAATGAGATCCAAGGATTAGAAGAGAAAGAAAAAACTGTCATTATTTTCAGATGGTATGATCCTCTGCCTGGAAAAAGTGCCACATTGACAAATTAACTACTCAGACGATTCATTTAGGTTACTGAATGTAAGACCAATCTACAAAACTCAATAGTATTTCTTTTTACCAGCAAAAACCAACTAACAAGTAAAAAAATTTTTTAATTCCCCCTTTCTCTCCCCTTCCTTCTTTCCTTCCTTCCTCCCGTATCCAAGCACCATTGGGCAGGCTCAGGCAGGGTAATGGTAGCCAGACAGAGGCTGAATCCCATACTTACAAACACACAGAGAGCAGATGAATTGGTATCGGTGGCCCAGTGGAATAAGAGTACTATTTATAGTCAGAAGACTGACCAAATTAAGTAAAGGTATTGAGGATAATTGTAGCCAGGTTTTTCACTGATAAAAGAAGAAAGTATAAGTATGGAAAAAGAGAAGCTAGCATGAATCTTATGGTTTTGAATAAATTAGGGCTAATAATGCCAACTCATGGTTTTCAACATATATACATTGAAAAAATATGTGGAAATGTGTGTGTATGTCTGTGAATATGTGGGGGGAGGGTGCATATATATATTTCCTAGCTGTATTTATTGAGAGGGCCAGGCAGCAGAGACACCCCCGTATAACAATGAACACACCTAGTATCCACATCTTGGTTTCTAAATACCAGTCTCCATTAAAAGGAAGAAATAACTCCTTGAAGAAATTACTAGGGCCAGGACTAGAGCAAATAAAACATGAGAAAGGCTTTATATTTCAGGAAGTACGGAAGTGCTCAAAGAACGAATGAGCTCTAGTTGGACTTTTTTTATTGTGGTAAAATATACACATCATTAAATTTAACATTTTAACCCTTTTCAAGTGTACAGGTCAGTGGCATTAAGTACATTCACACTGTTATGCAAAAACATCACCACCATCCATCTCCAGAACTTTTTCCATCTTCCCAAACTGAAATTCTGTACCAGTTAAGCAGTAACTCCCAATTTCTGCCTACGTCCCACCCCAGCCCCTGGCAACTATCATTTTACTTTCTATCTGTATTAATTCGACTACTCTAAGTACTTCATATAAGTGAAGTCATACAATATATGTCTTTCCATGACTGGGTTATTTCACTTAGCATATCCTTAAGGTCATTCATGTTGTAGCATGTGTCAGAATTGCCTTCCTTTTTAAGGCCAAATAATATTATACTGTATGAGTATAACACATTTTGCTTATCCATTCTTCTGTTGATGAGCATTTTAGGTTGCTTCTACCTTGGCTATTGCAAATAATGCTGTGGTGAGCATGGCTATACAAATATCTCATCACGTCCCTACTTTTTCTGCAAGCAAACTGCCTTTAAGCCTTCAAGTTTGCTTGCAGAAAAAGTTAATTCTCTTCATCACAGAGCTGCATATACATTAGCTCAGAAATTCAAAGATCCTGAAAGAGGAAATCCAGCTGAAGGAGCTGCAGGCCTGACTGACAAGGTAGCCAGCAGATCAGTAACAGTATGTGCATGCAGCGCCTAACCCTACACTTACTTCTGAACATAAGCATGTGTACTGCGTCACTTGCACCTTCCACATCTCTGGCAACTCTAACTCAGAACTGTACAGTGAAGGGAATTCTGGGGACTGTAGTTCCAGCTTAGCTAAATTGACATACTGCAAAGTCACTCCACTCTTCTTCCCCATCAATACCCTCATTTAACATGAGACCCTGTAAGGCTGTGACCTCAGTTTGTACTGTAATTCAGTCACCTAGAGGTTAAACTTTGTTATGATAGTTACACATCTGAACCCTGCAGCTACAGGATCTTATTTCATTTATCTTTTAGAGTAGTCATAGAAACTTTCTGGCCTCTTAGCTGAACCTTGTGATAGAAATTTAGCATCTTGAGCTTATTATGATCTTCCTTCAAATTCTCTAGTGAACTTTGATACAGTGGGCGAGGCTTATTGTTCCTCTTATTTGAATTAAAATATGTATGGCAACACTGACTTGGTTACATAGGCGCCTGATTACGGTTGTTTATAGGTGTTAATTTAGGTAACTGTTTTGCTTTTGAGTGCCATGGACTACCAGTTTCTCATTAACCACTGGCAAAAGATTTATTAATGCTTTTTGGTTTTAATAATTATTTTTATCAAAACTTTATTTTTTCTTTAAGACTTTATTTTTTTTAACATCTTTATTGGAGTATAACTGCTTTACAGTGTTGTGTTAGTTTCTGCTGTATAACAAAGTGAATCAGCTATATGTATACATATATCCCTGTGTCCTCTCCCTCTTGCGCCTGCCACCCACTCTCCCTATCCCACTCCTCTAGGTGGTCACAAAGCACCGAGCTGATCTCCCTGTGCCATGCAATTGCTTCCCACTAGCTATCTATTTTACGTTTGGTAGTGTGTATGTGTCAGTGTTATTCTCTCACTTCGTCCCAGCTTACCCATCCCCCCTCCCCGTGTCCTCAAGCCCATTCTCTACGTCTGCGTCTTTATTCCTGCCCTGCCCCTAGGTTCGTCAAAACCACTTTTTTTTTTTTTTAGATTCCATATATGTGTGTTAGCATACAGTATTTCTTTTTCTCTTTCTGACTTACTTCCCTCTGGATGACAGATTCTAGGCCCATCCACCTCACTGCAAATAACTCAATTTCGTTTCTCTTTATGGCTGAGTAATATTCCATTGTATATATGTGCCACATCTTTATCCATTCATCTGTCGACGGACACTTAGGTTGCTTCCATGTCCTGGCTACTGTAAATAGAGCTGCAGTGAACATTGTGGTACATGACTCTTTTTGAATTATGGTTTTCTCAGGGTATATGCCCAGTAGTGGGATTGCTGGGTCATATGGTAGTTCTATTTTTAGTTTTTTAAGGAACCTCCACACTGATCTCCATAGTGGCTGTATCAATTTACATTCCCACCAACAGTGCAGGCGGCTTCCCTTTTCTCCACACCCTCTCCAGCATTTATTGTTTTGTAGATTTTTTGATGATGGCCATTCTGACCAGTGTGAGGTGATAACCTCACTGTAGTTTTGATTTGCATTTCTCTAATGATTAGTGATGTTGAGCACCCTTTCGTGTGTTTGTTGGCAATCTGTATATCTTCTTTGGAGAAATGTCCATTTAGGTCTTCCACCCATTTTTGGAGTGGGTGGTTTGTTTTTTTTGAAATTGAGCTGCATGAACTGCTTGTATATTTTGGAGATTAATCCTTTGTCAGTTGCTTCATTTGCAAATATTTTCTCCCATTCTTAGGGTTGTCTTTTCGTCTTGTTTATGGTTTCCTTTGCTATGCAAAAGCTTTTAAGTTTCATTAGGTCCATTTGTTTTTTGTTGTTGTTTTTCTTTCCATTTCTCTAGGAGGTGGATCAAAAAGGATCTTGCTGTGATTTACATCACAGAGTGTTCTGCGTATATTTTCACTAAGAGTTTTGTAGTCTCTGGCCTTACATTTAGGTCTTTAATCCATTTTGAGTTTATTTGTGTATACCGTGTTAGGGAGTGTTCTAATTTCATTCTGTTACATGTAGCTGTCCAGTTTTCCCAGCACCACTTATTGAAGAGGCTGTCTTTTCTCCATTGCATATTCTTGCCTCCTTTATCAAAGATAAGGTGACCATAGGTGCGTGGGTTTATCTCTGGGCTTTCTATCCTATTCCATTGATCTATATTTCTGTTTTTGTGCCAGTACCATACTGTCTTGATTACTGTAGCTTTGTAGTGTAGTCTGAAGTCACAGAGCCTGATTCCTCCAGCTCCATTTTTCTTTCTCAAAATTGCTTTGGCTATTCGGGGTCTTTTGTGTTTCCATACAGATTGTGAAAATTTTTGTTCTAGTTATGTGAAAAATGCCATTGGGAGTTTGGTAGGGATTGCATTGAATCTGTAGATTGGGTAGTATAGTCATTTTCACAACGTTGATTTTTCCAATCCAAAACATGGTATATCTCTCCGTCTGTTTGTATTGCCTTTAATTTCTTTCATCAGTGTCTTATAGTTTTCTGCATACAGGTCTTTTGTCTCTTTAGGTAGGTTTATTCCTAGGTATTTTATTCTTTTTGTTGCGGTGGTAAATGGGGGTGTTTCCTTAATTTCTCTTTCAGATTTTTCATCATTAGTGTATAGGAATGCAAGAGATTTCTGTGCATTAATTTTGCATCCTGCTACTTTACCAAATTCATTGATTAGCTCTAGTACTTTTCTGGTAGCATCTTTACGATTCTCTATGTATAGTATCATGTCGTCTGGAAACAGTGAGTGTTTTACTTATTCTTTTCCAGTTTGGATTCCTTTTATTTCTTTTTCTTCTCTGATTGCTGTGGGTAAAACTTCCAAAACTACGTTGAATAGTAGTGGTGAGAGTGGGCAACCTTGTCTTGTTTCTCATCTTAGAGGAAGTGGTTTCAGTTTTTCACCATTGAGAATGATGTTGACTGTGGGTTTGTCATATATGGCCTTTATTATGTTGAGGTAAGTTCCCTCTATGCCTACTTTCTGGAGAGTTTTTATCATAAATGGGTGTTGAATTTTGACAAAAGCTTTTTCTGCATCTGTTGAGATGATCATATGGTTTTCATCCTTCAGTTTGTTAATATGTTGTATCATATTGATTGATTTGCGTATATTGAAAAATTCTTGCATTCCTGAGATAAACCCCACTTGATCATGGTGTATGATCCTTTTAATGTGTTGTTGGTTTCTGTTTGCTAGTATTTTTTTTTTTTTTTTTTTTTTTGCGGTACACGGGCCTCTCACTGTTGTGGCCTCTCCCGTTGCGGAGCACAGGCTCCGGACGCGCAGGCTCAGCGGCCATGGCTAATGGGCCCAGCCGCTCTGCAGCATGTGGGATCTTCCCGGACCGGGGCACGAACCCACGTCCCCTGCATCGGCAGGCGGACTCTAAACCACTGCGCCACCAGGGAAGCCCTGTTTGCTAGTTTTTTGTTGAGGATTTTTGCATGTATATTCATCAGTGATATTGGTCTGTAATTTTCTTTTTTTGTAGTATCTCTGTCTGGTTTTGGTATCAGGGTGATGGTGGCCTCGTAGAATGAGTTTGGGAATGTTCCTCCCCCTGCTATATTTTGGAAGAGTTTGAGAAGGATAGGTGTTAGCTCTTCTCTAAATGTTTGATAGAATTTACCTGTGAATCCATCTGGACCTGGGCTTTTGTTTGTTGGAAGATTTTTAATCTCAATTTCAGTGCTTGTGATTGGTCTGTTTATATTTTCTATTACTTCCTGGTTCAGTCTCAGAAGGTTGTGCTTTTCTAAAAATTTGTCCATTTCTTCCAGGTTGTCCATTTTATTGGCATATAGTTGCTTGTAGTAATCTCTCATGATCCTTTGTATTTCTGCAGTGTCAGTTGTTACTTCTCCTTTTTCATTTCTAATTCTGTTGATTTGAGTCTTCTCCTTTTTTTCTTGATGAGTCTGGCTAGTGGTTTATCAGTTTTGTTTATCTTCTCAAAGAACCAGCTTTTAGTTATATTGATCTTTGCTCTTGTTTTCTTCACTTCTTTTTCATTTATTTCTGATCTGATCTGTATGATTTCTTTCCTTCTGCTAACTTTGGGTTTTGTTTGTTCTTCTTTCTCTAATTGCTTTAGGTGTAAGGTTAGGTTGTTTTTTGAGATTTTTCTTGTTTCCTGAGGTAGGATTGTATTGCTATAAACTCCCCTCTTAGAACTGCTTTTGCTTCATTGCATAGGTTTTGGGTCGTCGTGTTTTAATTGTCATTTGTTTCTAGATATTTTTTGATTTCCTCTTTGATTTCTTCAGTGATCTCTTGGTTATTTAGTAGTGTATTGTTTAGCCTCCATGTGTGTGTTTTTTTTTACAGTTTTTTTCCTGTAATTGATATATAGTTTCATAGCGTTGTGGTCAGAAATTATACTTGAAATGATTTCAGTTTTCTTAAGTTTACCAAGGCTTGATTTGTGACCCAGTATATGATCTATCCTGGAGAATGTTCTGTGAGCACTTGAGAAGAAAGTGTATTCTGTTGTTTTTGGATGGAATGTCCTGTAAATATCAGTTAAGTCCATCTTGTTTAATGTATCATTTAAAGCTTGTGTTTCCTTATTTATTTTCATTTTGGATAATCTGTCCATTGGTGAAAGTGGGGTGTTAAAGTCCCCTACTATGATTGTGTTACTGTCAATTTCCCCTTTTATGGCTGTTAACATTTGCCTTATGTACTGAGGTGCTCCTATGTTGAGTGCATAAATATTTACAATTGTAATATCTTCTTCTTGGATTGATCCCTTGATCATTATGTAGTGTCCTTCTCTGCCTCTTGTAATAGTCTTTATTTTAAAGTCTATTTTGTCTGATATGAGAATTGCTATTCCAGCTTTCTTTTGATTTCCATTTGCATGGAATATCTTTTTCCATCCCCTCACTGTCAGTCTGTATGTGTCCCTAGGTCTGAAATGGGTCTCTTGTAGACAGCATATATATGGGTCTTGTTTTTGTATCCAGCCAGTCTATGTCTTTTGGTTGGAGCGTTTAATCCATTTACATTTAAGGTAATTATTGATATGTATGTTCCTATTACCATTTTCTTAATTGTTTTGGGTTTGTTATTGTAGGTCTTTTCCTTCTCTTGTGTTCCCTGCCTAGAGAAGTTCCTTTAGCATTTGCTGTAAAGCTAGTTTGGTGATGCTGAATTCTCTTAGCTTTTTCTTGTCTGTAAAGGTTTGAATTTCTCTGTCAAATCTGAATGAGATCCTTGCTGGGTAGAGTAATCTTGGTTGTAGGTTTTTCCCTTTCATCACTTTAAATATATCCTGCCACTCTCTTCTGGCTTGCAGAGTTTCTGCTGAAAGATCAGCTGTTACTAACCTTATGGGGTTTCCCTTGTATGTTATTTGTTGCTTTTCCCTTGCTGATTTTAATATTTTTTCTTTGTATTTAATTTTTGATAGTTTGATTAATATGTTTTTTGGTGTGTTTCTCCTTGGATTTATCCTGTATGGGACTGTCTGTGCTTCCTGGACTTCATTGACTATTTCCTTTCCCATGTTAGGGAAGTTTTCAACTATAATCTCTTCAAATATCTTCTCAGATGCTTTCTTTTTCTCTTCTTCTTCTTGGACCCCTATAATTTGAATGTAGGTGCATTTAATGTTGTCCCAGTGGTCTCTGATACTGGTCTCAATTCTTTTCATTCTTTTTTCTTTGTTCTGCTTTGTGGTAGTTATTTCCACTATTTTATCTTCCAGGTCGCTTATCCGTTCTGCCTCATTTATTCTGCTATTGATTCCTTCTAGAGAATTTTTAATTTCATTTATTGTGTTGTTCATCATTGTTCTTTTTGCTCTTTAGTTCTTCTAGGTCCTTTTTAAACGTTTCTTATATTTTCTCCATTCTATTTCCAAGATTTTGGATCATCTTTACTATCATTACTCTGAATTGTTTTTCAGGTAGACTGCCTATTTCCTCTTCATTTGTTTGTTCTGGTGGGTTTTACCTTGCTACTTCATCTGCTGCATATTCCTCTGTCTTCTCATTTTGTTAACTTACTGTGTTTGGGGTCTCCTTTTCACAGGTTGCAGGTTTGTAATTCCCGTTGTTTTTGGTGTCTGCCCCGAGTGGGTGAGGTTGGTTCAGTGGGCTGTGTAGGCTTCCTGGTGGAGGGGACTGGTGCCTGTGTTCTGGTGGGTGGAGCTGGATCTTGTCTTTCTGTTGGGCCGGGCTGTGTCCAGTGGTGTGTTTTGGGGTGTCTGTGAACTTAGTATGATTTTAGGCAGCCTCTCTGCTAATGGGTGAGGTTGTGTTCCTGTCTTGCTAATTTTGGGCATGGGGCATCCAGCACTGGTGTTTGCTGGCCATTGGGTGGAGCTGGGTGTTAGCATTGAGACAGAGATCTCTGGGAGAGCTCTCGCCAATTGATATTATGTGGGGCAGGGAGGTCTCTGGTGGTCCAGTGTCCTGAACTCGGCTCTCCCACCTCAGGGGCTCAGGCCTGACACCAGACTGGAGCCCCAAGACCCTGTCAGCCGCACGGTTTCTCGTTTTGTAGGTAAAGTCTCTAAGCCAGCTTGTAGGGTTTGCCATCTCTCTGTCAGCAGGAGGGACTTCTTTTTCAGATATGTGCTGCTCCTGGTGCGCGGTGGCTGCTCCTGGGTCGCCAGGCTCCTGAGTGTCCTCGGCGTGGCAGGGGTGCCGTGGGTGACCTGCCTGCTTTCCTCCACCAAGAACCTGCCCCTGAGTGGCTGCGTGTTCTTCCCCGAAGCCCACACAGCCCACCCAGGTGGGCCACACCTGACTCGCAAGACTTTATTTTTTAAGAACAGTTTTAGGTTCACAGCAAAATTAAGAGAAAGGTATAGAGATTTCCCATATATCCCTTGCCCCCACACATGCATAGCCTCCCTCATTATCAGCATTTCCCACAAAAGTGGTACATTGTTACAATTAATGAACCTACATTGACACATCATAATCACCTTAAGTCCACAGTTTGCATCATTCTTGGTGCTGTGCATTCATGGGGTTTGGACAAATGTTTAATGAGGTATATCCATCATAATGATATTATACAGAGTATTTTCACTACCCTAAAACTCCTCTGCCTTTTCATACCCCCCCCCACCACCACCAATTTTTAATGCTTTTGAATCTAATCAGATCAACGAACCAAGTCCAGATTTCCATCCTTAGATTGCTTTTTTCCTGTAATAAGTTCTGATACAGGTCAGGAAAATCCTTAAGTAGCAATCTTCATTTTCTGCAAGTTTGTTTTATTTTACTTATCTCAGTTACATCTGTCTAAATGTGTAGAAACACCAACAATAATTTCTGAAGATTCTGGACAATAAAATGATTTTGAAAATGGAATTTAAAATTCTTACCTAGTTATATCAGATCTCATTGAGTGTTTACTATACATTTCTAAGGGACACTTGATGGAAATTTAATGGACTGCTGATAATCGTAGGGTTGACATTCTATATACTGATTATTTGAGAACAATCCATGATAAATAGTAATTTGTATTTTTGCTGAGGCAGAAATATGAACTGTACATGTAATGCTAGTGTTTACTAGTGGAACACTTAGCTAGTGTGTAAACCTTGAGAATCATTACCCATCATGCATCTCAACTTGACCTTGTTTTCAAGTAGTCATTGTGTGATTCATGAAATTCTATTTGTGATATGGTAATTGTGACATATGTATTGTTTAAAGAGTAGTAATAAAGCACACATGTACCCAACATCTAGTTTAAGAGATAGAACATTCATATTAAAGTTCTTGGGAGTTCCACTCAACTGTTCTCTGACTCTTCCTCTCCCTTAGAGCTACTCTCCTGAATTTGATGTTATTCATTCCTTTGCTTTTCTTCGTGGTTTACCCCATATGTGTACTCTTAAACTATAATTCAGTTTAGTTTTGACTGCTTTGACCTTCATGTAAGTGGAATCATCCTGTTTTTTCATTGATACAGTAAGTATTTTTTGAGTAACTGCTCATAATGATCACCTGTGTTGATACATGTAGTTATGGTTTATTTATTCACTGCTGTGTGAGTCCATTCTGCTGTTGAAGGATATTTGGACTGTTTCATTGCCCCAGCAATGAAAGCAGTGTTGTAACTCAAGCAATGTTGTATGAACATTCTTATACACTGATGCACTTGTGTAAGAATTTCTCCTGAATAAACACATAGGAATGGAATTGCTGAGTCAAGAGTATGTGCAACTTCAACTTTCCTAGATTATGACAAATTATTTTCTAAAATATCTTTATAAATTTACATTATTGCAGCAGTGTATGAGAGTTTCTTTTACTTCACATCTTTGCCAACTTTTGGTATTAAAAAATTCTTAATTTTTAAATTCTGCCAGTCTGGTTATTATATAAGGGTATATCATTGTAGTTATAATTTGCATTTCCCTGATAACTAATAAAGTGGAATAATTTTTCATGTTTATTGGCTTTGCATGTTTTCTATGTAAGGAAATTCTTATTTGCTTCTTCAGCCCTTTTTTCTTCTGAATTGTTTATCTTTTTCTCTTTGATTTGGAGGAGTTCTTAATATGTTCTGAACACCAATCCTTTCATGTTGCAGGTATCTCTTCCTAGATTGTGGTTGTCTTTTCCTTGTCTTTCTAGCACATTTTGATGACTATAAGTTTGTAAGCATTTCCTTTATGATTTGTACTCTTCTTATGTCTTGTGCAAGAAATACTTCCCTTCAGTGAGGTCATAAAGATATGTTCATATCCACTTAAAAAGTTTAATAATTTTGCCTTTCATATTTAAGTCCTTTAATCTATCTGAAATTGATTTCTTGTGGATTGTATGAGGTAGAGCCAGTTTATTTTTTTCCAAATGTATAACCGGTTGCCCACAGAATGATTTATTTCTATAAATATCTTTTCTCCAGTGATTTGCTGTGGCCCCCTCTTCACACACCACATTTCTATAAGTATATGAGTCTATTCAGGATTTCTGTTCCATTAATCTGTTAGCCTGTTTTCACAAAAGCATCTCATAGTCTTAACTAAAGTTTATATTAAATTTTAATACCCACGAGTCAAGTCCCCATGCTATGTCTTCTTAAGAAATATCTTGCCTCTTCTTTGCCCTTTGTTTTTCTATATAATTTTAGAATCACTTCGTTGGATTCCATAAAAAAATCTATGGGCACTTTGATTAAAATTACATTGAATCCATAGACTAATTTAAGGAAGAACTGACATTTTTGCAAGTCTTCCTATCCATAAACATGGTATATTTCTTAATGTATATAGGCGTTTAATGTCTTTTAATAACATTTTATGATTTTCTCTGTGAAGATTTTATACATCTTTTTTTAGATCTATTTCTGGTTGCCCTATTTTTTTTTGTCTTTACTGTTGTTTATATTACAAATGGTGTCTTTTTAAAATTACATACTCTAATTGCTTTTTTCTGATATATAGAAATATAAATGTATTCATTAATATTGCAAACTTCCTTAATTCTTATAATTTGTCTACATATTCCTTTTAGTACTTCGTGTTGGCAAGCATATAATCCAGTAATAGTAATGCTTTTTGCCTTATTTAAAAAATTTTATACACTTTATTTCTTTTTCTTATTGTCTGGCAAGAATTTATAGTATAACATTAAATAAAAGTGATAGGACTTTTAAAGTTTCATTATTGAGCTTTGTATTTGCTAAAAGGTTTTTGATAAGTGTCCTATATCAGGTTAAAAAGTACTCTTCTATTCCTAGTTTAAGAGTTTTTATCATTAATAAGTATTGAATTTTATGAAATGCTTTTTCTGCAGCTATCAATTGTTTTTATGCATTGTTGGCCTTTATGTGTTAGGGTTTTTTTCCCATGATTGTTTTCATGATTGAAATTAGCCTATACCTTTTTATATTGTCCTTGACTGGTATTAGAACAAGGTCACATTTAGTTTCAGAAAATGAAGTAGGGAGTGTTCCTCTGTATCTCTCTCTGATATAGTGCATATTAGATTGAAATTGCATGTTCCTTGAAAGTTTGTTAGAGCTCATTAGTAAAGCCATCTGAACTTAGTATTTTCTTTGTAGGAATATCTTAAATTTCTAATTATAGACTTGAAATTTTTCATTTTTCTTTGGTATTTTTTTCCTAGGAATTTGTGTATTATTGACTTCTCTCTTCTTTTTTAAGAAGAAATACCCTTTGCCTTTGTAATTTTTCCTCTATTTGTATTATTCCTTTTTGTCAACTTTTTCATTTTATTCTATTATTTTTGACTTCTTGAACTACAGGTTTAAGAGGTTCCCAAACCTCCTGAGTTCAGAGTCCTTAGTATCTCAGCAATGTTTTCTTGGTGCCCCCTGGGCCAAAAAGAAATACCTAACAGCTTCACTTCTTAAGTAATTAGAGCCAGCTTAATATGTATTGATGTCCTTGAAAGTGAATAACCATTTGAAAAAAATACACATAAATTGAAAAAATTAATACTGTTATTTCATTTTTAAATAACTACAATTGTTTACTAATGGAATGTGTGCTCCTGTTAAGTACTTCATAGCTGTTCAAACCATGATTTGCACTACCTACATATCCCGTTCCATCTTGCTTTAATTATAGTACTTGCTTTTAAATCACAACAACTACTGAATACCCCAGCTTCACAAAGATACGTTGTTGATAGTAATGTAGCACAATCTAATGTTGAAAATGTGCATTACCTCCAGCTAGTTGTTCATGCAAGGTCAAGAGATGTTGAAAGATGCTGTATTTCCCCTGAACATTAGAATTATATACCATGTCACTTCTGTGATTTTGATGTAGCACTACAGAATGACTCATCTCACAGTTTGGGAACCAGGGTTCTAAACATTCTTTTTAATTACTGTATAATATTTCATGGTGTGGCTGCAACCCAGTTTTTTTCAAGCATTTCCCTATTGATGGGAATTTACTCTCTGTACAGTTTTTTTCCAACACAAAGCTTCAGTAAACAACATATGTCTTTGTTTACTGTGTTAGTTTTGTACTTCTGTAAGTTAGATGCCTAGGAATGGAATTGCTTGCTCAAAGAGTGTGTGTGTGTGTGTGTGTGTGTGTGTATGTGTGTGTGGTATATGTAAGGCTATATATTTGTATATATATGTGTGTGTGTATTTTTAATAGGTATTGCCAGATTGCTTTTCAGAAAGGCTGTTATGTTTCATGTTTCTGCCAATTTATTGAGGGTATCTCCTTCCCCACATCTTTGCCAGTGATAGGTTCAGTTGCTCTTTTCAATGTTTGCTCTTTGACAGATGGGCAAAAATGATATGGCAAAAATTACACATAACGGATTTTGTTTAGTTAACTTCTGATCCCCAGCACCTTAAACAGTATTTGACCCATGAAAATTTTCAGTAAATATTTGTTGAATGTGTGAATCAGGAATAAATGAATCAACCAGCCAGCCAGTCAGTCAGCTAATCTCATTGTTCATTCAATTTGCAATTCTTTGACTGTTACTGAATTTTAGCATCAATTTAGATGTTTGTTTGACCTTTCTGGAGTTGTTCTTCTGTGACTTGCTTATGCATACCTCTTGCCCACTTTTCTTTTGGGTTATTTGACCTTTTCTAGCCATTTTGTATGAACACTTTGTTTAATGTACATATTGCCCTTTCAGTTTTTTTCCCAAATACATTTATTCATCTGTTGGCTTTGTATTTTATCTTTTGCCATAGAAAAACTTAATTTTTTGTTCAGATTTTGGCTGTTCTTTTTTTTTTAATAGCCTCTGTATTTTCATTCTAATTAAGACCCTTTTTTTCATTCCTAAGATATACATCTTGTCTAAATGTTCTTGCAAGATTCTTATTCCATCTGGAATTTATTTTTATAATTACGTAGTATATCATAAGTGTCCAATTTTATTTTCTTCCAAAAGGATAGCCAGTTGATATCAGCACAAATTACTAAATAATTCGTTGCTTTACTGTTGAATTGAATTACCACGTTTGTCATGTATTGAATTCTCATATATACTGTAACTTATTTCTGGATTTGTTATTCTAATCCATGGATATTTATATATATCTTAACCAATACCATATTGATTTAAGGGGCTTTATTATGTTCTGGTAAAACAAATTATCCTACAGTGATATTCTTTTCTGTATTTTTTTAGCCATTCCTGGCTATTGATTCTTTCATATAAACATTAAGATAATAATATTCAATTCCCCAAAATATTCCATTAGAACTGAGAATGAAAACCCAATTGAAATTGCATTTAATTTTTATGTCAATTTGGGGAAAGTTAATATTTTATTATGTTAAGTCTTCCCAACCAATAACTGGTTTGTTTTATGCCATTTAATTAGCTTCTAAAGTTTACTTCTCGTAAGTTTTTTGCTTTTTTAAATGTATTATTCCCTAGTATTTGATAGTTCATATTGCTGTTGTGACTGGAGTGCTTTTCCCATTTCCATTCTAGTTACTTTTTCCAAAAATAAATTAAAGCTATTGATTTTGTATATTTTATATCAATCCATTTTACTAAATTCTCTTATTAATTTCTGTTTGCTATTATAGTGCTTGGGTTTTCTAGGCATATAATAGTACAAGTCCCCAAAAATGATAGTTTTATTTCTTCTTTGCCAGTGTTTACACCATTTATTTGTTTCACTTTGATGTCTTATTCTATTTGCCAGAACCTCCAAGACAGTGTTAAATAAAAATTTCATGGAAGTCATCCATGTCTCATTCCCGATCGAAATGGTTAGTGTTTTGTCACTTAGGGTAATATTTATTATTTGGTTTTAGTGGATGTTTCTTATTATATCTTACTAGCTTTCTTGTATCACTGTTTTACTTGGTTATTATATGTATTGGCTGATAAATATTTTTATGGATTTTCAGCACCTATTATAATAATATGGTTTTCTCTCCCTTATCGTGTTGATAAAATGGATTAAATGGATAAATATCCCGAATTGAACCATGCTTGCGTTCCTTTACCCTTCTCATGAAACTTGTGTTTTTTCTTTTTGGAAGCTTGTAAGATCTTCTCTTTGACCCCAGTCTTCTAAAATTTCACAATGATGTCCCCTGATGTCATTGGGCTATTTGCATGTGTTGTGCTGGATACTTGATAGGCCTTTTTAATCTGGAAGTTCCTGTCCTTAAATTCCGGGGAATTTTCTTCAGTTATTTTCTTTGATATCCTTTCCTTCATTTCCTCAGTTTGTTCTTCTGGGATTTATACTCTTCAGATGTTGGCCTTCTTGGACCAGTACTCTAATTTTATTTTCTATTTTCTCTCTGTGCCTTTTTGACTTACCCTCCGGGAGATTACCTCAACATTATCTTCCAAACCTTCTATTAAATTTTACATTTCAGCTATCATATGTTTTCATACCCAAAGACACTTTTATTCTATGAATATTCTCGTTTTTGGTATTCTAGTTTTATTTCATGAATGTAATAGCTTCACATATCTGTCTGAGGATATTGACAAAGAGCGTGTGTGTGTGTGTGTGTGTGTGTGTGTGTGAGAGAGAGGGGGGTGGGGGAGGGGGAGAGGTGCTTGGTTTCTGTCTCTCCATAGTTTTCTCAGTCAATTTTTTTTTTGGTCTTTGTCTTTTATATTAGAAGCTTTGCTCAGATGTATGGTAATATTTGGTTGTCTGTTTATAGGATAACCCTCAGTATCAATAGCTTTAATTTTCTTTTTTTTCCTTTTTTTTTTTTTTTTTTTTTGTGGGAGCATGGAGCTGGTCATATTTCCCAGAAAATTATCTGGTCTCCTCCCTGGAATGTAGAAACCTGGCTGCCAGAGTTCTAGGAGCCCAATAGAGTAAGAGGTTTAGGTGTCCTAACGTTTGGTATGTAATATTTTACTTAATTTCGCTCATTTTCAGTATGGTACACCTACCTTCAGCTGGGTCTGGTGTTCTCCAGCTTTGTTCTTCCTTCTCAAGATTACTTTGGCTATTCAGGGTCTTTTGTGGTTCCATAGAAATTTTAGGATTTTTTTGTTTTATTTCTGTGAAAAGTGCCATTGGAATTTTGCTAGGGATTGCATTGAGAAAATAATATCTTTACTGTAATTTAAGTGGGGTTTTACAAGGAAGCAAATTCAGATGTGTATAAAATTTTCAACTTCAGTCACCTACAAAGTAAAGTCAAGTTATCTTAGAATGGCATCAAAGCTATGCCTTTCTTTCTAGCCTTGTATTTATCACCACATGTCATCTTACTAGTTTAAATTCCACTCAGCCACATTCTTTACAGTACAATGACAAAACTATGTTTTGCCTTTGTACCTTTGTTCAGTTTTTTTGTCCTGTAATGCCCACTATCCTTCAATTTCCCCCATAACTGGTGAACATATCATTCAAGCCTCAGCTCAACTTTTATCTTTCCTGTATTCTCAGGTCAGAATGGCCCCTATACTCATCTCTTATATACTCTTACCATAGCACTGATAGTAGTTTTTTGTAACATTTTAAACTGAACTTTTAACATATAATAAACTGGACATATTTCAAGTGTACAACTTGATAACTTTTTTAACATGTGTATACACCTATGAAACCATCACCACAGTCAGGATAATGAACTCTGTGTCTGCCTCATACTTCACACTTCAGTGAAATTCACTTAACTTGGATCTCACGGCAGAAATTGGCTGAACTTTAAGCAGGTGTTTAGGGCCAGGAATTAGAGATGCACTTTTAAAAGGGTGAGGAAAATCAATTAGGTACAGACACTTGGCCAGTAACATGGTTCATTCCAAAAGGTCACTACTAAATCCCCCCCTCCTGCAGTTCAGAACATGACCGCCATGCACCAGGAGGAGCCAGGCTAGAAAATGGTCTACAACCTACTTTAGAGTCAAGAAGACATGTTCCTTTTTATATAACTTTTCATTCTTTAAGGTTACTCAACTTTTTGAAAGGTTCAAAATTTCACAACCATAGTAAACAGTTGTCATTATTTTTCTGTGCACTAAGAATTATATTTGGACTGAAATATTCTAACCATGTTTTCGTAGAGTCTCACTGTAGCAAAAAATCTTCCACTTGATTTAAATCTCTTATGCTCTCCGTTATGAAATTCAATTCTGGCCTTATCTGTGTTATTGTTGTTGTTTAATTAGGGTATGTTTCAGAGCAGGTTTTACAGTTTGAGGAATGACTTTTCTGTCAATTATACAACAGAAAGTCATTCAGCCAAGGTTTTGACCACTGCCATGGCCTCTTGAGACACTTCTTGTTAGAGATGAAGTAACGTAATTTTAAGGACACTCTTTCCTAATGTGGTCTGTGATGAACACGTTTTGAGCCTAACATTGTGTTCTGTAAACTTCATGCGACTAGCTTCTGGAATCTACTTTTGTAGCCAAAGTATTTGTAGAGTATATTTGCCTAGATAGCCAGAAAAAGAGGCATTCCCCTCTTGATGAATATTTTAATAATTGAACCAATTGAAATTATAAATGGAATTCAAAAGGGTTTTGACAAAGAAGAAATAAAAATAAAGGTCCTCAGAGATCACTGAGTCCAAACTTTTCTAGATGAAGAAACTAAGGTCCAGAGAGGTGAAGTAATTTCCTCAAGACCACAGCACCATATAGTGACACACTGTGAATAAGAATGTGGTCTTAATGTTGTTCTGTCCTGTGCTTTTTCCAATATACTACACATAGTCTTTAAACAATAAAATAGGTTTTGGTCTATAACCATAAAAACATTTCTTCAGATTTATTTAAAGGAAAGTTTAAATAAACATAAACTAGCTCAATATTGGAAACTTGTCTTGAGGCAAATAATAATGCTTTTCTTAAAACCGAAATCACTGGGCCTCATTTCCCATACAGAATATATATATATCGTCATGTTTAACCTTTATATATTTTTTAAACACTGCATCTAAAACCATATGCAAAATAGCCATTAACTGGCATATAAGAGGAAAAAATTAGAGATGTAAGGAAGAGAAATTAATCCAAAGAGCCTATTCATCTTCCAGTTCAGCTCAGATACCCCTCATTCATAAAGCCTTTTCTGATTGCTCTGGTGGAATCACTCCCTCGTCTATGCTCCCATAACAACTTTTTCTACTTCACTTTCTCCTGTGGCATGTTGAACACATTGATTTTCATTACATCTTGTTAGGCCTCTCTGCTGGTTCCACTACCTTGTAAGCCCTGTCATGTAGGGACCGTATGCAAGTTTTCACTTTGTAGGCCCATATTTATTGGTTGAAAAAATGAAAACATGTAAGTATAAACTAAATAACATAAACTTATTTCTTCTAAGCACTTAGATTTTAGTCTAAAGTATTTGGTGCCGGTTACTTTAAGCAAACGTAGAGTAATTTGAATAACACAAAATCGTTCACACATTCACCTAAATCTAAAATCAAGTCAAATATAGCCCTATTTTTCTAGAATGGTTCACGGTTGTATCAGAAAGGATAGTTGTACACTGTAGCCCAGTGATTCTCAAAGTTTAGCATGTGTTGGGATAACCGGAGAGCTTGTTAACAAACAGATTGCTGATCCCCACACCTAGATTTCTAATTCAGTGGGTCTGGAGTGGAGCCTGTGAATTTGCATATTTAACAGGTTCTCAGGTCACACTACTACTGCTGGTCCAGGGACCTCAATTTTCTGAAATGGTATCATAGGCAAATAGACTAAGAAGAGAGGAGAGGCAAGCTGAAGAAGAGAAAGAAGGAAGTGTGGCAGTGTACACAATGAGTGGGAGGATTAAGGGAAGGAGCAGTTGTGGAGCCCTGACAGAACACCAAAACATTAGAAAGACGTGGCCTTTCTCCACTTCATACTTCCCTGACTGGGGTGCCACTCACCTGACACTTACCATTCTGAAATAAAGGCACTGAGTACCACAACCAAACTCACTCTCTACTAGCCAGTCAATTTTGTTTCAGAAAATAGGCATTCTTCTGCAGCTAGTCTTTTCAAACCAGTGCTTTGAAGGACAACTTTTCTATACAGCACTAAAATCTCAGGGATAAAAAGGTAAAATGGTAAGGAACTCTTAGATGATGTCTTTTTTCGCATATAAAGGAATAAAAACCTTATCTAGTGGAGGAGAGTCTAATCATCTGTAGCCTGATCACAAAATTCCTTTATGTGTATGCTCTGAAGACAGACTAGGTATCTACTAAGGCATATGTGTGCTTATACTAGTGCCCAGAGTGTCCATGTTGGGTCTTAATAAACTACACTCAAAACTGATAACTCCTCTCTGTGTCAGGAGCTTGGCCTGCTTTTGCCTTTCCCTCCTGTACCTTCCTCCCCTACTCCTGTACAAAGCTTAGTTGCCCAACTTAGAATATATTCTTTCTCCATCCCAATTCTGCCTGTCTTTTCATTAAAAAAAAAAAAAAAATTATTCCTGATGTGTCTTCTCCGACAAGGATTCCTCTCTTTTTTCCAGTAACCTTGCCACTTCTCTCCTCATGTCCAGCACCTTTTCAGTTTCTACAGCCCTTACTGCCTTTTCTCAGCTAGCTGAATTCTATTTTGTATGTTTGTGTGTTATTTAGGAAAACTACACCTAGAAAGAAAAGGTCTGATTTTTTTTTCCCAGAGAATTCCGGCCAGTGGTGTGATTTGTTTTCCCCTAAGGAATAGGAATTAAGTAAATATCTGGTTGATTGTTCAGTTTCAAGGTTAACTCTCGTATCCTTTCAAAAATACCATGGCTCTGTGTGTGTATGTGTGTTTGTGTGTGTTCATTCCAAAAGTTTTGTAGAAGAAACATGCATAGTTCTCTAAAATATTTAATTAAGATCAGAAAGAATTTTCTGATAGGCTGTCACGCCAATCATTTGGCAGGTAGGCTTTAGTGTTCCAAAATAAAAAATTAGACCTAATTTCCACCTGAGATTTAAGGCCCAAGGTATGTCACTAATATTTGCACGTTGTTGCCTAATGAGTTGTACATGGTTGCTATACAGTCCTAATACATCTACCTACTTACTGAATTTTATTTACTATTTCCTCGGTGACTAGATGACTATATAAGTACTAATAATTTTTTTTAAGGAATGAACTAGAGGCTATTTCGAATTTTCTTGCTGGAAAATCACATAGCTAGGAAATGTGAAGGAAGAGATATTAAAGTATTCTAAAAATGGTGGCATAGAGAAACTTCTAGAAATTATAAACTCTAGAATGACTTGATTTGGGGCGCCTGGTCACTTATCTCCACACATTTATTTCCATTTCCCTTCTGAAACTCAACTAAAAGGGATAGTAGAGGGATTTTTAAAAGATAAACACAATTCTACAAGGACAAAGAAAACAGGTAAAGGAATGTTAGCACAAAATTTTAAAAGACAGCACATGAACAAGTGTTAACTGATTTTTCAGACATGAGAAAGCTGAAATTAGGAAGATGGGGGAAAACAGAGAAGCATTCTGAGCTCTGATACAGAACTCCCCAAAGGCTCAGAAATTGGTTGGAGTAAAGAAGTTATACCTGTGGTGAAAGCCCAAACAAAGGTAGTAAATATGAAGAAGAGGGAAGAGATGACAAATGTGATAAAGACAGAATTAACAGTATTTGATTCAGCTTCAAGAGGGCAATGATGGGCTTCCCTGGTGGCGCAGTGGTTGGGAGTCTGCCTGCTGATGCAGGGGACACGGGTTCGTGCCCCGGTCCGGGAGGGTCCCACATGCCGCGGAGTGGCTGGGCCCATGAGTCATGGCCTCTGAGCCTACGCGTCCGGAGCCTGTGCTCCGCAACAGGAGAGGCCACAACAGTGAGAGGCCCGCGTACCACAAAAAAAAAAAAAAAAAAAAAGAGGGCAATGATTATATAACTGTTTAATTCAGAGCCCCCAGTGCAATGTACCTAGTTCAACTAAAGATATTTGTTGGATGGATAAATGGAAGCAGGATAACACTGGAAGCATCAACTTGATATCTGACTGAATGTGAGAGTATGATGCGATAGAAAAGGTTTCTGGCTAGTCGACTGAATAGATGCTTTACCAAGATAGTATGGAAGAGTGTCAGGCTTGAAGGTATATGCGAGGGGTGGAGATAATTCAGTTTAAGATATATTGAGTTTGAGGTCTCTACAACAAATTGGAAGAGCCCAGTCGGCTGGAGCTGAGGAGAGTTGTCTAGGCTGGAAATACAGTGGCACTCTATCTCATAGAAATGGTTGAGCCAGCCTAAGGAAAGTAGGTTCTATAAGAGAGGAGATCTAAGGATGGGGAAAAAAACCTGAGAAATACTGACATTTAAGGGGTGAGCAGAATAATAAAACCTATAAACATTGAGATGAAAGGGTCATAGATGTAAGAGGAGAAAAGGTATAAGGAGAAAATGGGGTCATAGAAGCCAAGGTAGGAAATTAATTTAAGAACGAAGTGACTAGGAAGAATGCAGGCCAAGGTGGTAGAGTAGGGAGACTGTGAGTTCACCTCCTCCCACAGGCACACCAAAATAATAGCTATTTACAGAACAACTATTGATGAGAAAGATCAGAAGACTAGCAGAAAAGATTTTCTGCAGCTAAAGATATAAAGAAGGAACCACAACAAGTAAAGTAATAGGGACTGGAGACTCAGTGTAGTCAAGACCCATATTGCCAGGTGGGCAACCCACAAATGGGAGGATAATTACAATTACCAAGGTTCTTCCCAAGGAGTGAGTGGTCCAAGTACCACATTGAGCTAACCATCCCGGGAGTCCTACACTGGAAAGATGAGCCCCCAGAATGTTTGCTTTTAAGGTCAGAAGGGCTTACTTTCAGGAGAGTGAGAAGGCTCTGGGAAATAGAGACTCTTCAGGGGCGCACATGAAATCTCACATGCTCCAGTACCCAAGGCTGAGCAGCAATTTGAAAGGAGCCTGGGTGAGACCCACCTGCTGATCTTGGAGAGCCTCCCAGAGAGGCAGAAGGCAACTGGAGCTCACCTTGGGGACATAGACACTGGCGGCAGCCATTCTGAGTTTGTTCTGCCACCTGGACACTGGTGCTGGTAAGCGCCATTTTGGAATCTCTAAATTATTAGCACTAGGACCCAGCCCCACCATCAGCAGGCTGGCTGCCTTAAGAGCCTCTGAGCCTACAGCCATCCTAGAATGTAGCCCAGTCTACCCGGGGGCCCAGGTCCTGGCCCCACATACCAGTGTGCCAGCACTAGCCCTGGGGCCCCCAGGGCCCTGCAGTCACAGACCCTGGGACCCAGCTCCACCCACCAGCGGGCCAGCACTAGTTCTGAGACACCTTGGACCCCTCAGGCAGCTGCCCCAGGATCTAGCCTCTGAGACCAAAAGGGAGTGGCATGATATACTTAAAGTGATGAAAGGGAAAAACCTACAACCAAGAATATTCTACCCAGCAAGGCTTTCATTCAGGTTTGATGGAGAGATCAAAAGTTTTACAAACAAAAGCTAAAAGAGTTTGACACTACCAAACTAGCTTTACAAGAAATATTAAAGGGACTTCTAATTGAAAAAGAGGAGGCCACAATGAGTAACATGAAAATTACAAAAGGAAAAATCTAATTGGTAAAGGCAAATATACAGTAAAGGTAGTAAATCACCCACGTGTAAAGCTAGTAGGAAGGTTAAAAGGCAGAAGTAGTAAAAATCATCTATCCATGATAAGTAGTTAAGGGATACACAAAACAAAAAAAAAATGTAAAATATGTTGTCAAAAACAGTAAATGCAGGGGGAGGTGAGTAAAAATCCAGGGTTGTAACAGTGTGTTTATGGGGGGGGTGGGGAAGAAGTAGGTGACGGAGATTAAGAGGTACAAACTTCCAGGTGCAAAATAAATGGCATAGTTTGAAATGTATACTGCGGGGAATATAGTCAGTAACTGTGTAACAATATCTTTGGTGACATAGCGTAACTAGACTTATAGTTATCATGGTGATCAGTTTGAAATGTATAGAAATATCAAATCACTATGTTGTATAACAGGAACTAACAGTATTGTAGGCCAATTATACTTCAAAATCAAACAAACTCAGAGAAAAACAGATCAGATTTGTGGTTACGAGAGGTGGAGGGTCAGAGGAGGGGGAATTGGATGAAGGCAGTCAAAAGGTATGAAATTCCAGTTATAAGTTCTAGGAATGTAATGTATAATATGATAAATATAATTGACATTGCTGTATGTTATATTTGAAAGTTGTTAAGAAAGTAAATCCTGAATTCTTGTCACAAGAAAGAAGAACTTTTTTTCTATTCCTTTATTTTAATATCTATATGAGATGATGGATGTTCACTAAACTTATTGTTATAATCATTTCATGGTGTATATAAATCAAATCATTATACTCTATACCTTAAACTTACACAGTGCTGTACGTCAATTGTATCTCAATAAAACTGGAAGAAAAATTAATTTTTTTTTAAAGATGAAATGACTATATAAAAGTAAAGTTAAATTATATGAATAGGGCTTCCCTGGTGGTGCAGTGGTTGGGAGTCCGCCTGCCGATGCAGGGGACGCGGGTTCATGCCCTGGTCCGGGAGGATCCCACGTGCCACGGAGCGGCTGGGCCCGTGGGCCATGGCCGCTGAGCCTGCGCGTCCGGAGCCTGTGCTCCGCAGCAGGAGAGGCCACAGCAGTGAGAGGCCCGCGTACCGCCAAAAAAAAAAAAAAAAATTATATGAATAAATATACAATTTGTGACTTGGAAAAATAGGAAGCATAGACACCAAAGTGTTACATTGGTTGTTTAAAGGTTGTGGGATTTATGACAAGATATTTTTCTTTTTTTTTTTCACTTACCTGCCTTTCCTAGATCTTTTATAAAGAAATGAAAGTTTGTGAGTTTTTTTAAAGGAAAGTAGTTTTTAAAAAAGAGAAAATTTGTGTTTAATCTTGACAAATGGTATAGAGGTTAAATTAAATGTCTAAACATAATCCATTTGGTTGGCAAGTAAGAGGTCACAGGTGGTGACCTTTGCCAGTGAAAGTGAGGGCGCGGGGTTGAGAAGGCCAAAGCCAATCCAGAGGGGCTTGATTTTCTGACCAGTGTCTAGTTTTATGTTGTCTTTAAGAAATAAGTTCAGAATTCGCAAGCATTGTTTTCTTAGGATTCCCAGAAATGCTTTCATGTTACTATCCTGACCTTAGGTAACACTTTACATTTTACTGAGTGTCTTTCTTATCAGTGCACCAGAAAAAAATGTATTTAACCATAGGATTGATAATTCCTTGCCTATTTATATTTAAGGATGGTGAGATGTGGTTAATTGCGTCTCACTTTTCACATATTTCATTCATTGTGTGGAAACTGATTTTGACTTTCAAAAAGATTTTCATAAATAATGCTGCCAATGAGTCTTACAATTTAAAATTTTTCTGCCAATGTCCATTTTTAACTCTTCACAATGGCATTCCAGAATATTATTGAAAATAAGAGCGAGTTAAGTTTTTTTCCTGATCTTATGTTATCATTGCTTTTACAACATAAATCATGAAGAAAATTGTCTCTAGTTATTTGCAGTAGTTGGTTATATAAGTATTTGATTATTTTATCTTTTGCTTATATTATAAAAGCAGCATAATGATAACCTAAGGATTTTTTTTTTCATTTATTTTTTTGGCTGCGTTGGGTCTTAGTTGTGGCACGCAGGGTCTTCGTTGAGGCATGCAGGATCTTTTGTTGCAGCATGGGCTTCTCTCTAGTTGTGGCGCGTGGGCTCCAGAGTGCACGGGCTCTGTAGTTTGCGGCACGTGGGCTCTCTCATTGAGGCACGCGAGCTTAATTGCCCTGAGGTATGTGGGATCCCAGTTCTGAGACCAAGGATGGAACCCGCGTTCCCTGCATTGGAAGGCGGATTCTTTACCACTGGACCACCAGGGAAGTCCCTAACCTGTGGATTTAAAATGCTAAAAAGAGGTGTTTGTTTTTGTTCATAACCTCACTTATATACATGAAGGCTTTTCTAATGTAGAAGGCTTTTCTGTAGGTTTTATTTATTAGTCCTTCTAAATGTGACAGATTAGCCATTCTAAATGTGGCAGATTTATAATTCACTTTCTTTTTTTTCCACAGGAATTTAAATTACGGTCTTTTTGAGGGGAAGGGGAATATAGGAAAGCAAACAAAAAATATGTTATAGTAGCTACCTTGAAACTATGTAAAGTATATAAATTATTCATGTTATCTCTTCGTGGTTAAGTCCACTGGCTTTTCCATGCTTTGAAGATAGAGGAAGCAGTTTATCAATTAGAATTTCTTTTTGAAGCACTCTCTTTCCTTAGCTTCCATGATGCAACATTTTCTACATATCCTCGTACCTTTCTGGCCATTCCTTCTCCATCTTTGAAAGCTCATCCTTCTCCACTTGGCCTTTAATTTTTAAAGCCTTATATTATTTATTAATTTTTGTCTCATTCTATACTCACTTCAGGGATGGTCTCTTTCACACCCACAACTTAAACTACCACCTACATGTTGATGACTCGTAAGTTTATTTTTCTGCCCCAGACCTTTTCTCTGAGCTACACCTTTATATCCAGCTGGATACCTGGTATCTCGTTTTCATGTGTCAAAGACGCTCAGCTTTAATGGTTACAAACTGAAGTCATGATCATGCATTTCCTTTACCCCTCAACCCTCAAACCTGATTCCCTTCCATTGTCCCTAATCTTGGCAAATGGCACGACCATTGATCCAGTTACGCGAACTAAAACCTGAGTAATCCTTGACACCTTCTTCTCCTTCATCTCTAACACCAAGTTATACTGATTTTTACCCCCATAAAAACCTTTTAACTCGATCCACTTGTCTCCTACCTCCACCTGTAATACCCCAATCAAAACTACCATCATCCCACTTAGATTGTTATAATACCCATCTAAGCATTCTTCCCACATCCACTTTTGTTCCTGCCCAAATGCATTCATTGTCCCATAGCCAATAGTGAGCTTTTCAAACTACAGATCTCTCTTAGCCTGGGTTCCCCAGAAAACAGTGTGTGCTACTACTTTATTAGGAAGTTGTTTCAGGTTGGAAACAGATTCTGAGGCAGAGTTTAGTGCAAAGGATGTTTGTTAGGGAGTGGTCTTTGGATCAACACCTGTGGGAGGGAGGGAAAATAAATAGAATTGGGCAAAAGGGGAAGTCAGGCAATATTGTGAGCTCAAGGATAGCCTCCGCCTAACCCACACAAAGTTCTGGAGCTGAAGTTGTCCCACGTTAAGTCAGAATGGCTGCGTATGGACCCACACCTTAATCAGTCATTGAATATTTGCTGCTTCGGGAAGGGCTGTTGACAGCACTGCCAGTCATGGAGGCAACAAGTCCTCCCTTGAAGGGGTGTTTGGATAAGGCATTCTCATGTTCATCCCTTGTGGTGCTCGCCTCCACTTCTTCATAGGTATTCAGGAGCAGTTCCTCCAGAATTGTAGTGTGCCTTTCTTGCTGAGGGAAACTTAGAAGAGGGTAAGTGGGAAAAACGTTTGCCCCTGCAGATGTAGCTGATTGTAGGATTGCAAATGATGCTAACTTCCCTTCTTATGACCCAGACCCTCATCCTGGAGGGGTCTTAGTCTCTGGTCACTTTGTGTTTCTCATCCTAGGGTTGCTGCACTTGTTCATTTTCCATCAGAATTTGGCAAGGAAGTACCAAGAGGTACCCAAGGACTTAACTGGGTGCCAAACATATTCCTCCTTGTTCCCATTATGTGACATTAGCCCTACCTCCCTGGCATTCAGGTTCAGTTATTTCTGCCAAAATGATGGCTCCTCCAAATGTAAAATCGATAGCTAGTGGCAAGCAGCCACACAGCACAGGGAGATCAGCTCGGTGCTTTGTGACCACTTGGAGGGGTGGGATAGGGAGGGTGGGAGGGAGACACAAGAGGGAGGGCATATGGGGATATATGTATACATATAGCTGATTTACTTTGTTATAAAGCAGAAACTTACACACCATTGTAAAGCAACTATACTCCAATAAAGATGTTAAAAAAAAAATTATGGTTCCTCTTGTCTGCCAATTTCTGGGCATTAGGAGTATAATGTGCCTTGGTGACAGCTGTAGTTTATAGATTAATGAGATTCTTGTTTTGTCCCCTGGTAGAAATGTTTCTCCTTTGGGGACTGGAATCTATAACCTTGCACAACTCAGAGTTACAGCAATGGAAAGTGCAAACTCTCTAAGTGGGTCACTGACTGTGATGGTAAGCAGGGCTTTTTAATTCCTGGATCTGCTACAGAGCCCTTTCTTCTTCTGGGCCCCACTCAGAGCTGGTAGCTTTTTGTGTCACCTGGTATGAGCCTGTACAGTAATCCCAGATGTGGAATATGCTTCCTTCATAGCCCGAAGAGGCCTACCAGAATTTTTGCTTCCTTCCTCATGATGGGAGATACAAGATACAACAAATTGTCCTTTACTTTGAATGAGATGTCCCAGCAGGCCAGAACCTTTATAAGGTTTATCTCCCATGTTCTGGAGTGCATGTCTCACCAAGGTTTCCAACATGGTAGCCACTTCTTGCTCATCCAGCCTGATTAGCATGATGTCATCAATGTAGTAGATCAGCATAATATTCTATATGATGTTCAAATGGTCCAAATTCAGATCCTCCTCTCTGATAGAGATAGAAAAGAACTTATTCACCACATCAGTGATTGCATGCAACATACCCACGACCATGATAATCTGCTGTAGCAAAGACAAAACATCTTTATTATAAAACTGCCATTGGAGCTACCGCGTGATTGAATTTGCTGTAGTCTGCTTTTATCCTCCAGATCTGTCTGGTTTCTACAGACACAAGACTGGAGAATTAAATAGAGATATGACAGAGACCATCACTCCTGCATCCTTTAGATCATTAAGAGTAGAACTAATCTTCACTATCACCACCAGTAAATCCATATAAAATAGGAACTAAAATTTCATACCAAATAGTGGGGGAATGGTTTGTTTGATACATTATATTTCAAAGAAGAAATATAAAATTTTAACAGATATTTAGGTTATAATTTTTACCATATGCTGATATTTTTAGAACCAAAGTATGAATCTCACTTTTGTCTGGGGAAGGGAAAGGTATTTAAAATAATTCTCTTAACGAAATAGCATTATGACTTACTTTATGTTTGGCTTTTACAGCACTGTCTCAAAGATGATCATTTTGCAAAAATATTTAAAGCCTTCATTATTTTTCTTAAGGGACTCCCTTTAATCCTCTGACATCAAATCATTTTCTTTTAAAACACTTAGCATAAAATCATCCGAACTGGTGATCTTTTTTTCACTTGACCTGATTTTGTTAGATTTTCCTTTGTCAGTATGATTTGATAAAAGTAATTCTTTGACATTGCTATAGTAGACTTTATGAAATCCTACGTGTTTACAATGGTGTGTTTGATGTGGTAAATAGAGATAGAGGCCAATGTTAATTAAGAATGTGTGTTTCAGCAGTGACTGATGATGATGATGATGATGATGATGATATGGTGGTGATGTGTTCTTTTTGCCTTGATTCTCTGGATCAAAATTTTGTTTGGGAGATTCATCCATGATTTTGGATATAATTATAATTCATTTATTTTCACTTTCACGTAGTATTGTTTTGTATGAGTATACCACATTTTATTCATTGTACCAAATATCTTTTTTCATTTGTCCTATTTGACACTCGCTGGACTCTTTGCATATGAAGACAAAATTCTTTTTATTGTTTCTTTTGCTTTCTTCTACCTACTTTGTTCTCTCTTTCCAGCACTCCTATTAGGCGTATTTTAGAAGCTTTGACATGATCCTTTGTATTTCTTAATTTTTTAAGAAATTATGAAGATAGAGATGAAATAAAAGGATACCATGAGGGAAAAAAAATTAACTTCCAGCCCTTCCTTTGCATTTTAATTTTAGCAGCCACATTTTAAGTTTTCAATTGCTTTTTCACAGATGTAGTATAGTTTCAGCCTCTTTTGAGGAAATTATTTATAATTAGTGGAAAATTTCTTCTTTTGCCTGAATTATATGTTTCCACAGATGCCATCTTTAGATTCAATTGCATTTGAGAGGCAACGGGGCATAGAGCTTTAAAGCACAAACATTGGAGTGAGACTACCTGGGTTTGAGCTCTGGCTCTGTCATTTGTGCCCATGTAATCTCAGGCAATTATTTAACCTCTGAGAAACTCAGTTCCTTCATCAACAAAATGGATATAATTATAGTATCTACCTCCTAGAGGTGCTGTAAAAATTAAATGAAATAATTTCTGTAAATTCATACTGAAAATATGTTTGATACTTAGTAAGCACTCAATAAATGTTAACTATTATTACTATATGCCAGGTGCAGTGTCCTAGTTTCCAGACATAAAATTGAAGCGGACTTGCGCCATTCACTCAAAAACTTAAAGCAAAGCTTGATAATATTTGTCAAGTCTAGCATTCATCTTCTATCTCAATGGGAGTAATGGTACATATTAAATAACCATAGTGTTCAAACTTGTGATACATCCTCAATGGTTATATTCGTAGATTTAGCATTAAAATGTAACCTGAGGCCGAAACAACAATGAGTCCTACTGCTTATTTTGTACTTAGCACCGTACTTAGAAAGGGTGGGAAAACACGAGGGCATGCATATGGAGGTGCCAAGGAAGAAGAGTGTAAATGATAAAGCAAGGCATGGGTGCTATTCTAGGGGTATTAGATGTGGTAGGAGGTAATTATGATATAGAATAGAAGATGATAAATAAAGCAGACTGACTAGACCTGCGGCTTATAGCAGGAGGGCCATATGGTTGGGTAAGTGTGGAGATGGGTCCACACCACGGAGGGTTTACAAGTTTGGCAGAAGAGTTTGGTCATTATCCTGTAATGGTCAGAACATAGCTGACATTTTTGAGCAGAAGACTAACATGATATACAGAGGTATTTGGGGCTTTGGTAGTTTTAATTTTTGTCCCTACGTAGAAGATACAAATGTTCTCAGTGTTTTGGACAATTCAAAAAAATTTTTTTCTGAGCTATATCAAGTCTAAACTCAAGAAAAGTCAGTTTTGCAAGACATTCTGCCTTTCAGTCTTATTTTTTTCTTTAATGTTTACCTATATCGTTTTTGAGAGGTTCCAAAGTTTTACAAAAATGGGAATGCTGGTTGTGACCGTCCAAAGGTATGCAAATCAAAATATGAAGTAATTGAGGGTAATGAGAAATTAAGATTGCAGGGCTCACTCTTCAGTTGTAGGAGGAAAATTAAAGGTAAGCTGCATAGCAAAGTTCAGAATAAAACATGTATAGTCATTCAAGTCCTTGCAGTCTTATAAATTGTCTGGTATGTCTGTAACTACTTTGCTATTACGTGGCCAAAACACAGGGGATTTCAGGATGTGTATTTATGGACTGATTCCCCAACAGATAACTGCACTATTCCGGAATGCTATTGCTATGTCAATAGTTGTACTTATTGTTTCAAAATTTTTTCCATTTTTCAATCTAATTAACTTAGAATATCTCTAACGTGATTTGCAAAGAATTTTATATTTATATTTTGCAATCAGCATTTGACTGGCGCTCAGGTTTGAGACATGCACTACAATGTGTAAACATTTTATAAGATAATAAATAGCCCCTAAATGTTTTATGATTGCCTGTTCCCTGCTAATTGGTCATGGATTGAAATTCCCCATTGTTTAATTTTTTTTTAATTTGTGGGAAATTTTTATAAATGAGTGTGTGGGACTTCATATCACAGCTGTTGTCATTTAAAGTTTGGACAGCATCATTACAAATGAAGCCCTGCTGTGAAATCAAAGTCAAAAGGCATCTTGGCATCCCAGCCATTTCCTTAGGAGAAGATTACAGCTCAAGTCTGTTGAACTTTATTGCCTTGGGCCTCATGACAGTCTTCAGAAACATGCAAGGCATTTCTGTTAAAGAAACTCAGATGTGCTAGGACACAGGGGATGACATTCTTGTGCATAGCAGTGTCCTAAGCAAGAGGGTGAGGAATAAGTCAGGAAGAAAAAGATGATTCACCCTTTTTGCCGTATTCTGGGATTATTTTATAAAATCCATGGAGATGACAGAGAATAGGAAAAAGGTGTGGTGTTTTCCTACATGGCCTATATACTTTTTCCAGTTTTAGTGAGGTATAATTGGCAAATAAAGCTATAACATATTTAAAGTGTACAGCATGATGACTTAATATACCATACATTGTGAAAGGATTCCCACAATCGAATTAATTAACACATCCATCACCTCACAGATTTCCTTTTTGGGGGAGGGGTGAGAATACTTAAGTTCCACTTTCTTAGCAAATTTTAATTATATGATACAGTATTATCAACTATAGTCACTATGTTATATATTAGATTCTCAGACCTTATTCATCTTATATGTACTCTTTTACCAACATCTTCCCATTTCTTCTTACAATAGTTGTCTTTTAACCAGAGTATTTGGTCTATTTCTGCTATTATATTTTTATTTATTCCTACTATCTTATTTTGTTCTTTTTTGATTGTTTCCTTTTTCTGAGTTTCTTTTCCTCCTTCTTGCTTTCCTTTGGGTTATTTTTCTTTCAGTCCACTTTTTCCCCCACTAGTTTAGAAGTTGTAACCCATTCTGTTCCTTTGGCAATAACACAGAGAAATTTAAATGTTTACTTAATTTATCAAAATCCAGCTCCAGTCCACCACCTTACAATGTCTGTGCTACCGTGGTTGTATATTTTGGTTGTATCTTATTTTTCTTTAATACTGAAAGACATTATTTTTGTGTTTTATATAGTCAGTGTATGCTTAATTTACTCACATATTCATTACTTCCCTTGCTGAATTATCATTTTATATCTCAGACTTTCCATCTGGTGTTTCAGGTGGCCCTAGGGGGTCCCTACCATAAGGTAGTTCTCCTAATGGACTTCCTACCTTTAGCGAGTGCTGGGTTTTGTCTCCTATCTTTTGAGTCCTTTGAGTTGTTCAAAACTAATACTCAAATTTACTTTGCTCACCAACTGTTCTTGAGGTAAAATTGCACTTTAGTGCTGTATCTCTCCAGGTTCCCACTTAACTTATATTTTGGCCTGAGTGTTCCTTACTTTCTTGCCAGTTCATTGCCTTGCATTAAAGATTTTTAAATATATTATCTAGCATTTTTAGTTCTTTACAGTAAAAATGCCTGTCAGTATATGACCATAAGTCAAGAAATAAAAGCTCATAACTAAGTTTTTAAATGATCTTTTGGTTGGAGTGCTCTCAGAAGATATTTTATGATATTAAATCATTTTTTCAAAATATATTTTTCTGGACTTCCCTGGTGGCGCAGTAGTTAAGAATCCGTCTGCCAATGAAGGGATCACGGGTTCGATCCCTGGTCCGGGAAGATCCCACATGCTGCAGAGCAACTAAGCCCATGCCCCACAACTACTGAGCCCGTGTGCCACAGCTACTGAAGCCCGCACACCTAGAGACTGTGTTCCGCAACAAGAGAAGCCACTGCAGTGAGAAGCCCGCGCACCACAACGAAGAGTAGCCCCCGCTCGCCTCAACTAGAGAAAGCCCGCACACAGCAACGAAGACCCAACACAGCCATAAATAAATAAATAATTTTAAAAAATAATAATAATAAAATAGCAATTGCCCTCAATTTAAATATATATATATTTTTCAATTGCTTTCTAAAAGAAATGTTCTTAGTCAAATTAGGTTGGAAATGCTGCCACCAAATTCCCTTCATCCAGTCACAGTATAAAGCCCTGAGAAGTCCTACAGTTTTTTAAAACAAAAATATCGCACTTAATTTTGTTTACCCAGCATTTCCCCAATTTCCCCCCAAGTAACAGCTGTCAGTACTCCATAAAACTAGTGTTTGCACAACAGTCTGAGGACACTCTCCCCACTTTTCCCATGGAAGCCTCTTAGGTAGGCCTGAGTCTCCGTTGTAGAAACAAGCTTCTCTCTCCTAATAAGTTATATTTGCTGAAATATTCAGAGATCCTGCTGGTTAATATAAATTCTGTTTATTTGCTTTTTATGGAAATGAGATGTTTCCCCCTTAGAAATGGGGACCATATTGATTAGCAGCCATATCACAGAGACCTTGTTCTATCAGTGACCTTTCTTTTTCAACTCTCTCTCCCTCGGATTTTCCTCCTTGGTGTACTTAGGTCCCTTCTAATTCGTATAGAATCAAAGGATTACATAGAATCTTAGTATTCATCTGGTTCAGCCCTACCAAGATTCATTCAGCTACCCATTTGGATGTCATAACTCCTCAAACAGCTTCCTTCCCTTTACAACTATGAGCATTTACACTCAGGACCTTTTTTACTCTACTCACTTATACCCTCATCATGTCACCAGTGACCTCTTTGATTCACAAGTTTCTTGGCTTTTTCTCAATCTTCATTTTACTGAATTTCTCTGGAGACTTCAACACTATTGGTCGTTTCTTCTTCTCGTGACAACTATAGTACTGCTTTCTCCTACTTCTCTTTCCCATCTTGATTTTCCTTTATTCCTTCTCTATAAATATATCTTTCCCAGGTTTCTGTCCTTAGCTTCTTCTCCTCATTTCTCTCTCTTCTTGAATTTATTCCTTTTTTCATTCACTTATTCATTTATCCAATAAATGTTTACTCTGTGTGGTGAATTAATTAGAACTATTATTTTTAGGACAGTATAGGAAGTTTGAGCCTACCTTTTAGTTTTTTTTTTAAATTGGGTCAAAGAATGTCACGTCTATGAGAATGATTCTTTATTACAGAGATTTGTCTTGTAACCCAGTATTGTTTCAGTGTTTTCTGGAGTTGGACATTTAGTGTATTCTATAGCTGTGTTTTTCGTAGTTAAAAATGCATGAAATTCTATTAAGAACTCTTTTAGCAGATCATAATACCAAATGTACTCATGCTAAGCAAGACTAGCATTAGAAGAGATGCCCGCCTTTGGGCCATGACTTCTGAAAGAAAGTTTCCTCCTTTTTTTCCTCAGGGCAGAACTACACCCTCAGCCCTGCCAAGCCATAGTAGTATTTTGAAATAGACCAAGGTTGTCTATGGTGTATTTTCTCTTTGCTTCTGACTCTTTCTCCTTTTTCTAGGGGCCCTGTCCCTGGCACCATTGCCCTTTTGCAGCTTTAAGCCTCCAACTGCTCTGCTGTTGAGGCCTGTACTCCCTCCCTCACATTCCAAAATCAGTGCTGGCAGCTCAGAAAACTCATATCCGCCTCCTCAAGAATATGAGGAAAGTAATCAAGTACAAAAGGCGGTGTTTAGAGGAAAAAGCACCAGGCTGATAGGTAGATAAATCTAAATTCCAGTACTGGCTGACATCTAGGCCTCTTTTTCTCATCTGAAAAGTAGAGGAATTGCATTGGAATAATTGATATTAAGGTCTCAGCTCTGTGAGTTTAAAATCAATTCATACAAACCTATGAATAGCTGATGAATTTGCATTTTGATGGCGATAGTTATATTGTCTAAGGTTGGGGCTGAAATTACTATACCTGACCTCTCTAAGGGCATTACCCTTGAACATTGTTCCAGGCATGGCCCCCCATGTCTGTTCAAGTCACTGTTGTTTTAGGTATATATCCAGAAGTAGAATTTCTGGATTATAGGATAATTCTACTTTTCAGTTTTTGAGGAATTGCCATACTGTTTTCCTAGCAGCTGCACCATTTTACATTCCCACTGAGATTTTCTGACCGTCCCGTTCCCCAACAACATTTCACCCAAGGGGTTTTGGCATCAGTGGTATTTCTTGCCTGATCAATAACAGAATTTTATAAACCCTTCATGTGTAAGACTAAGAAAAAATATATTATTTCAATTATACATCCCAGTCTCAGAGAAGTTAAAATGTGGGGAGAAAATGTGTATCTCAGATTCAATGAAATATAGTCGTTAAATGTACTAAAACCTCCTCCAGAAATTTTTGGACAAATATGCACAGCTGTAAACACAACTTTTGTAAAACAGGAAAGTAAAAGTAGCTACTCACCAATAGTGTATGAAAACATCTTTCTCAAATGTATTTTTATATCATTTCTAAAAGAATGGACTTTCCCTGGTGGTCCAGTGGTTAAGGCTCCATGCTTCCACTGCGGGGCCATGGGTTCCATCTCTGGCCGGGGAATTAAGATCCCACATGCCACGTGGCACGAGCAAAAAACAGAATTTTTTTTTTAATTAAAAAAAATAAAATATATATTTTTAAAAAAACAATGTGCTTCGGGACAGTATTTTTTCATACTTTTTTTTCACACTTATCTACGTAAGCCTTAATGACAATTTGAAATAAAAGTAAAAACCCCTTAGGACAGTAAATCATGTATCATAGATTTTTGTTTCCACATATTTGTGATTTCTGGTAAATGTCCTAATCTCATTTCTCTTTGTTTTGTTTAAGGATTGTTCAAGTTTAGAAGAATATAACATTGCTGCAGCATTACTCCCTTTGACCAGTGCTTTCTATAGGGTAAGTCTCATTGGTCTATATATAAGTCATTATGATTTATATAGATGTATTCAGTTTGATTTATCATGGAACTACATCAATCGCGTCCCCTTAGTGTATCTAAGACATATCTGTGGTTATATTTGTTACAATGTTTATTGCATGCTATATGTAAAAAATATAATATATAATGTTAAATCATCTCCTAAGATATAACCCCACCATTCCATCCCTACTTCATTGTTCTTTAGAGCACTTAATAACACCTGAAATTGTGTTGTGTGTTGGTTAGTTTACATTTGACTGTTTTCCCCAACCAAAGAAAATAAATTTCATGAGGCTGGGATATTATCTGTCTTATTCATTGCTGTATCCCAGTGTCAATCAACAAATGTTTGTTGAATGAATGAATGAACAAATTAACAAGCTAGATAAATAAATGGAGGCAGAAATTAGAATTTAACTTCACCGGCAATTTCTATGAACCTTCTGAAAATTTTCCAGAGTGTTCAGTGCTTTTCTTAATTCTGTCATTTATTGTAGTTGTCCTATCCATGCCTTTTCATAGAGAGATTAAGTCTTAGGGCAAATAAATCCAGCAAACTCTTATTCCCTCTTTTCCTATGAAGGACTTGTAAGGAGTTAAATAGCCACACTCTGAACAGCACATTGAATACGTCCTTCTGAAATGTACAGTAGGAAGCAATAAACCTGTGACAGCCAGGCTGACTCACTGTGCAGCTGTGTGCAGGTAGCTTCAGGAAGCCCAGGACTTATGGAAGGACTTCTGGCTAAAGCTACTCCATGTTTCATGGGCGCTAAGTCAGGAGAGATTATCAAATATTCCTAGATCTGTTTTAGTAGAGAACTAGGCACCAGATAAAGTGCCTTAGCTGAGTGATGAAATGATCCATGCCCTTAGATGCTGGCAGTATTCTCTTACTCTTTTTGTTCTGCCCGTCCTTTTTGTTTCATCCACCATTTCTAACTGATAAGGTCTAGCCCCCCTCCTGCACTTAGTAGGTACCCAATAAATACTTCTTGATAAACTCAGTTTTTTAAAAACTTTACTTCAAATGATTTGTTAGGTTAAAGGTCTTAACCCTAAGGTTCTCCATAATCAGGAACTCTTTGCTGCTAACTCACTTGCATTCCTCTTTCTTCCTCCTTACCCTCCCATCCTCTTCTAAAACAGAAAATGGAATTTGTGAGACTCATACTTCTGAGACCTGGCAGGTCATACTGAGCATGCTCAGGAAACAAGGACAAATCTCAAAAATGTTAAACAAATGAATTTGGGTTTAGAAACTAATGACAACCATCTGGAGCTTAGGCATCATCTTTTGGTTTTCCCTCATCAGCTTAAACTTATCTCCAGGCCCACTCTAGTTTTTCTTAAATGCATACATACTCGTCTTCTCAGAACTCTCCCTAGTAGTTCTTCATCTTATTCCCCTCCTGGCATGGAGAATAATGTTACAAAAATAGGTCAGGCTCTCCTGTATCTTAGGCCACCAAGGAAATTTGTCTCCATATCTATCTCAGAGGAACCAAAAACCTTGGTTCTAACTAGCCTTCATATGGGCCCTCACATGGGCATTTGTTAAAGAAAATGGCGTTTAAATATTTTCCCACTTTAACATCTATTTGTTAAACTTAGATATTATGTAGAAATAAATAAGAAACATAGGGGAAATAAGAATTGACAGTAGAAACTCAGTTGCTCAGGAAATCCAAATTACTTAAGATTTTTTTTTAAGCTGGATCATTTATCTCTTTTATAGTGTATATTAGTGAGGGTTTGATCATCATAGCAGAAGCACCATGAGTGGTAGGAAGTAAGGAATCTATTATAGGGACCAGCTTTTATTCTGTTGTAGAAGCTGGGGAAGAAGTTTATGGAAAGCTTTGAATTAGGGTCTGCCTGTGGCCCTGAAGTCACTATAGATCATCAGGGCAGCAGTCAGGAAGAAAAGCTGGGCATGATACAGGGAAGAACAAGGACAAACTAGAATCTATGTATGTCTTTTAAAGTCCTCCAACCTCAAGAAAGCAGGTGACCTGGAAAAGAAGCAGCATTACTGGCCATGGAGCTACACATGTGCCTGGCCCTGACTAGGAGCAGCTAAAGGAAGAGATCCAGAAGGAACTGCAGGAAATGTGAGCACAGTTCTTTCCACACATCAAGATGGTCCAGCAGATCTGCAACAAAGTGTATGAGATACAGCAGCACCTGGCATCCTATACTGACCTTCAGAGTATAATGGCTGCTGCTTCATTTTTGCCTTCCAAATTTTAGACAAATTTCTCTGTAGTCAACCCTAACCTAGAATCATGGAGGAAAGAGAATTCTGGGAAATACAGTTCTAGCTTAGTTTAGTTTACACAGTACAAAACCATCACATCGTGTTTTTTTGTTTTGTGGAAGTTTTTAATGCAATTAGTTAACAAGCTGGGCTACATGCCATGCTCTTCTCTGTGTTATTAAACTTAATAATACAAACTTATGTTTTATGATGGGTTTATAGATTTAATTTTTTTGTTGTTGACTTGGTTTGATTTTACTTGGTTTCTTTTGGTTTAATTTGATTTGGGCATGAAAGGTCCAATTAGGCACCAGAAACCATACCAGTAATATGAACAGGAAAATTTTAATATAAGGAGTTATTAAGTAGTAATAGGGGATCAACTACTAAGAAATAAAGAGAATTTTCAACTTGGAGTGTGCCACTTCCCAACAAGACCGAGATTCAGACCTTGTTGGAGAGGTGTTTCTGTGGCCACTGGATGGCACTGAGGTGAACTTCACTGAAGGGCCACAGACTAAGACTGGCAAGCAGGAAACTGCCTACTGGAGTTCTGGCAAGACTTGCTAGGAACCCACTCACTAGGGTGAGTGGTGAGCACAACTGGCTGTCCCACACACGGCTAGCAGGTACATGTCACAGGAACAAGAAGAAAAAAGCACACCAGAACCAGGAAAAGAAACCACTTCATATTGCTCTGTCCCTACTGACAAAGCTTAATATTGTGCCAACTGGCAAAGGAGAAATTTTAACAGGTCCAGCTCCAGTACCACAAAGCAAGGCAAAGAAAGATAGATTTGGAGGAAAGAGGTACTGCATTGATAACCAACAGAGAGGGTTAGGGAGTGGATCATATTGATTCTTATATACTTTCTGAACTTCTATCTTATGGAAATATAAAAGGTTACTATGCCAGGCAGCATCTTGGGCAGCAAGATGAACAAAACATTGATGTGGCCACTAGGAACTTACATTAGTCTTTATAATACAATAAATAATAAATAAATAACCAAACTGGTCTACAGTTTCATCAGTCAGATGGACATTTTCTTAAAGTAGTACATATGCATGGTTAGAAAATTCAGATAGTACAGAAAGATACAAAATGCAACATAAACGCTCCCTTTCCCACCTCTACTCCATTTCTTCTGACAGTTGATTTCTTCCTGGGAAAAAAAGTTGTGTATTATTGCTAGGATATGCAGATAAAATTATCTTTTTTTAAACTAAAATGATCAAACCATTCACACTTTTCTCACCTTGCTTTTTTCACTTTTTTCACACACACACACACGCACACACACACATGTATTTTTTTTAATAGTGGAAGTCAAAGCCTGCTCTGGGTAAGGACGTAGGCGAGATGATGGATCAGGTGCCTCTTTCTTTCCTTTCCTTTCCTTTTTCCGTTCCTCTTTCCTTTCTTCTTTCCTTCTTTCCTTCCTTCCTCCCTCCCTCCCCCCCCCTTCCTTCTTTCTTTCTTTCTAAGTAAACCAGCTATTTTTTTAATTGAAGTATAGTTGGTTCACAATATTCTGTTAGTTTCAGGTGTACAACAAGGTGACACACTTATGTTCTTCAGATCGTACTCCGTTATAGGTTATTACAAGATATTGAATATAATTCCCTGTGCTATACAGTAAATCTTTGTTGCTTATCTATTTTATATATAGTAATTTGTATCTGTTAATCCGTACTCCTAATTTGTCCCTTTCTCCTTCCCCTTTGGTAACCATAAGTTTGTCTTCTATGTCTATGTCTATGAGTCTGTTTCTGTTTTGTATATAGATTCATTTGTATTATTTTTAGATTCCACATATATGTGATATCATATAGTCAGAGAGGGTCTTTGTCTGACTTACTTCACTAAGTATAATATTCTCTAGGTCCATCCATGTTGCTGCAAATGGTAATATTTCATTCTTTTTTATGGCTGAGTAATATTCCACAGTGTGTGTGTGTGTGTGTGTGTGTGTGTGTGTGTGTTCACGTGCGTGTGTGTATATATATATGTATATGTGTGTATATATATATATATATATATATATATATATACACCACATCTTCTTAAGCCAGTCATCTGTTGATGGATACTTGGGTTGTTTTCATGTCTTGGCTCTTGTAAATAGTGCTGCTGTGAACATTGGGGTGCATGTATCTTTTTGAAGTATAGTTCTCATTTTTTCTGGATATGTACCCAGGAGTGGGATTACTGGATCATATGGTAGCTCTAGTTTTAGTTTTTTAAGGAGCCTCCATACTGTTTTCCATAGTGGCTGCACCAATTTACATTGCTACCAACAGAGTAGGAGGGTTCCTTTTTCTCCACACCCTTTCCAGCGTTTATTATTTGTAGACTTTTGATGATAGTTATTCCAACCAGTGTGAGGTGATACCTCACTGTAGTTTTTATTTGTGCTTCTCTAGTAATTAGCAATGAGCATCTTTTGAGCATGTTCATTCAGCATCTTTTCATGTGCCTCTTAGCCATCTGCATGTCTTCTTTGGGAAAATGTCTAGGGCTTCTGCCCATTTTTTGATTGGGTTTGTTTTTTCAATATTGAGTTTTATTAGCTGTTTGTATATTTTGGCTTATTAGCCCCTTGTTGGTCGCATCATTTGCAAATATTTTCTCCCATTCCATAGGTTGTCTTTTCATTTTATTGATGGTTTCCTTTGCTGTGCAAAAGCTTTTAAGTTTGATTAGGTTCCATTTGCTTATTTTTGCTTTTATTTCTTTTGCCTTGTATATTTTGAGACTGATCTAAGAATATACTGCTACGATTTATGTCAGAGAATGTTTTGCCTACGTTCTCTTCTAGGAGTTTTAGGGTGTCATGTCTTAAATTTAAGTCTTTAATCCATTTTGAGTTTATTTTTCTATATGGTGTGAGGGAGTGTTCTAATTTCATTGATTTACATGTAGCTGTCCAGCTTTCCGAACACCATTTATTGAAGAGACTGTCTTTTATCCGTTGTATATTCTTGAGTCTTTTATCATAGATTAATTGACTGTAGGTGTGCAGGTTTATTTCTGGGCTCTCTATACTGTTCCATTGATCTATATGTCTGTTTTTGTGCCAGTATAATGCTGTTTTGATTATTGTAGCTTTGTAGTATAGCCTGAAGTCTGGAAGGGTTATTCCTCCAGCTTTGTTCTTTTTCCTCAGGATTTCCTTGGTAATTCTGGGCCTTTTCTGATTCCATATAAATTTTAGAATTCTTTGTTCTACTTCTGTGAAAAATGTCATAGGCATTTTGATGGGGATCGTGTTAAATCTGTAGATTGCTTTGGGTAGTATGGCTATTTTAACAATATTAATTTTTCCAAACTAAGAAGATTGGATATCTTTCCATTTCTTTGAATCATCTTCAGTTTCCTTTATCAATGGTTTATAGTTTTCAGCATGTATTTTCTTTTTAATAAAAAGATAATTATGTATATACTTACCATTCTCATAAAAGCGAAGTACTTTATTGGCCTAAATGAAACAAATGTTTATCCTTTTTTTTTAATTATTATTATTTTTTTTTTTGCGGTACGCGGGCCTCTCACTATTGTGGCCTCTCCCGTTGCGGAGCACAGGCTCCAGACGCGCAGGCTCAGTGGCCATGGCTCACGGGCCCAGCCGCTCCGCAGCATGTGGGATCTTCCCAGACCAGGGCACGAACCCGCGTCCCCTGCATCGGCAGGCGGACTCTCAACCACTGCGCCACCAGGGAAGCCCACAAATGTTTATCTTTTAGAGCTTTACTTAGAGTGAAAGATGTTCCACTTGCAACATTATCTATATTAGATCTTAGGGAATTTGTTACACCACAGCCACCATAAGTTTAGGGTTTTTTTTTTTTTCTCTACAGTTCCTTCACACGTTTTTCTACTTCTACGAACTTGTATGTATTTCATGTGTCTTTAACTTATGAAGCCTTTCTTTTTCTTTTTTTTAATTTTTTATATATTTTTTAGAGATCAATTTAATACCGATAAATTGTCTACAAAGGTGGGCAGATCATAGTAAGAAGTCAAAACATTTTAAGAAATTTTTCACCTTCTGCTTTTCTTTCTTTTCTTTTTCTTATTAGTCATGCATTTTATACACATCAGTGTATACATGTCAATCCCAATCTCTCAATTCATCACACCACCACCCGAACCCCTGCCTCTTTCCCCTCCTTGGTGTCCATACGTTTTCTTCTCTACTTCTGTGTCTCAATTTCTGCTCTACAAACCAGTTCATCTGTACCATTTTCAAGGTTCCACATATATATGTTAATATACGATATTTGTTTTTCCCTTTCTGACTTACTTCACTCTGTATGACAGTCTCTAGATGCATCCTCATCTCTACAAATGACCCAATTTCGTTCCTTTTTATGGCTGAGTAGTATTCCATTGTATATATGTACCACATCTTCTTTATCCACTCGTCTGTCGATGGGCATTTAGGTTGCTTCCATGACCTGGCTATTGTAAATAGTGTGGCAATGAACATTGGGGTGCATGTGTCTTTTTGAATTATGGCCTTCTCTGGGTATATGCCCAGTAGTGGGATTGCTGGGTCATATGGTAATTCTATTTTTAGTTTTTTAAGGAACCTCCATACTGTTCTCCATGGCTGTATCAATTTACATTCCCACCAACAGTGCAACAGGGTTCCCTTTTCTCCACACCCTTTCCAGCATTTCTTGTTTGTAGATTTTCTGGTGATACCCATTCTAACCGGTGTGAGGTGATACCTCATTGTAGTTTTGATTTGCATTTCTCTAACAATTAGTGATGTTGAGCACCTTAACATGTGCCTCTTGGCCATCTGTATGTCTTCTTTGGAGAAATGTCTATTTAAGTCTTCTGCCCATTTTTGGATTAGGTTGTTTGTTTCTTTAATATTGAGCTGCATGAGCTGTTTATTTATTTTGGAGATTATTCCTTTGTCTGTTGATTTGTTTGCAAATATTTTCTCCCATTCTGAGGGTTGTCTTTTCGTCTTCTTTATGGTTTCCTTTGCTGTGCAAAAGCTTTTAAGTTTCATTAGGTCCCATTTGTTTATTTTTGGTTTCATTTCCATTACTCTAGGAGATGGATCAAAAAATATCTTGCTGTGATTTATGTCAAAGAGTGTTCTTCCTATGTTTTCCTCTAAGAGTTTTATAGTGCTCGGTCTTACATTTAGGTCTTTAATCCATTTTGAGTTTATTTTTGTATATTGTGTTAGGGAGTGTTCTAATTTCATTCTTTTACATGTAGCTGTCCAGTTTTCCCAGCACCACTTATTGAAGAGACTGTCTTTTCTCCATTGTGTACCCTTGCCTCCTTTGTCATGGATTAGTTGACCATAGGTGTGTGGGTTTATCTCTGGGCTTTCTATCCTGTTCCATTGATTTCTGTTTCTGTTTTTGTGCCAGTACCATATTGTCTTGATTGCTGTAGCTTTGTAATATAGTCTGAAGCCAGGGAGTCTGATTCTTTCAGCTCCATTTTTCTCCCTCAAGACTGCTTTGGCTATTCGGGGTCTTTTGTGTCTCCATACAAATTTTAAGATTTTCTGTTCCAGTTCTGTAAAAAATGCCATTGGTAATTTGATAGGGATTCAATTGAATCTGTAGATTGCTTTGGGTAGTATAGTCATTTTCACAATATTGATTCTTCCAATCCAAGAACATGGTATATCTCTCCATCTGTGGGTATCATCATCTTTAATTTCTTTCATCAGTGTCTTATAGTTTCCTGCATACAGGTCTTTTGTCTCCCTAGGTAGGTTTATTCCTAGGTATTTTATTCTTTTTGTTGCAATGGTAAATGGGAGTGTTTCCTTAATTTCTCTTTTAGATTTTTCATCATTAGTGTATAGGAATGCAAGAGATTTCTGTGCATTAATTTGGTGTCCTGCTACTTTACCAAATTCATTGATTAGCTCTAGTAGTTTTCTGGTAGCATCTTTAGGATTCCCTATGTGTAGTATCATGTCATCTGCAAACAGTGACAGTTTTACTTCTTGTTTTCCAATTTGTATTCCTTTTATTTCTTTTTCTTCTCTGACTGCTGTGGCTAGGACTTCCAAAACTATGTTGAATAATAGTGGTGAGAGTGGACATCCTTGTCTTGTTCCTGATCTCAGAGGAAATGCTTTCAGTTTTTCACCATTGAGTATGATGTTTGCTGTGGGTTTGTCATATATGGCCTTTATTATGTTGAGGTAGGTTCCCTCTATGCCCACTTTCTGCAGAGTTTTTATCATAAATGGGTGTTGAATTTTGTCAAAAGTTTTTTCTGCATCTATTGAGATGATCATATGGTTTTTATTCTTCAGTTTGTTAATATGGTGTATCACATTGATTGATTTGCATGTATTGCAGAATGCTTGCATCCCTGGGATAAATCCCACTTGATCATGGTGTATGATCCTTTTAATGTGTGTTTGGATCCTGTTTGCTGGTATTTTGTTGAGGATTTTTGCATGTATATTCATCAGTGATATTGGTCTGTAATTTTCTTTTTTTGTAGTATTTTGGTCTCGTTTTGGTATCAGGGTGATGGTAGCCTCATAGAATGAGTTTGGGAGTTTTCCTTCCTCTGCAATTTTTTGGAAGAGTTTGAGAAGGATGGGTGTTAGCTCTTCTCTAAATGTTTGGTAGAATTCACCTATGAAGCCATCTGGTCCTGGACTTCTGTTTGTTGGAAGATTTTTAATCACAGTTTCAATTTCATTACTTGTTATTGGTCTGTTCATATTTTCTATTTCTTCCTGGTTCAGTCTCAGAAGGTTGTGCTTTCCTAAGAATTTGTCCGTTTCTCCCAGGTTGTCCATTTTATTGGCATAGATTTGCTTGTAGTAGTCTCTTAGGATGCTTTGTATTTCTGCGGTGTCTGTTGTAACTTCTCGTTTTTCATTTCTAATTTTATTGATTTGTGTCCTCTCCCTCTTTTTCTTGATGAGTCTGGCTAAAGCTTTATCAATTTTGTTTATCTTCTCAAAGAAGCAGCTTTTAGTTTTATTGATCTTTGCTATTGTTTTCTTTGTTTCTATTTCATTTATTTCTGCTCAGAACTTGATGATTTCTTTCCTTCTGCTAACTTTGGGTTTTGTTTGTTCTTCTTTCTCTAGTTCCTTTTGGTGTAACGTTAGGTTGTTTATTTGAGATGTTTCTTGTTGCTTGAGGTAGGCTTGTATAGCTATAAACTTCCTCTCTTAGAACTGCTTTTGCTGCATCCCATAGGTTTTGGATCGTCGTGTTTTCATTGTCATTTGTCTCTAGGTATTTTTTGATTTCTTCAGTGATCTCTTGGTTATTTAGTAACGTATTGTTTAGCCTCCCTGTGTTTGTGTTTTTTACATTTTTTTCCCTGTAATTGATATCTAATCTCATAGTGTTGTGGTCAGAAAAGATGCTTGATATGGTTTCAATTTTCTTAAGTTTACTGAGGCTTGATTTGTGACCCAAGATATGATCTATCCCAGAGAATGTTCCGTGTGCACTGAGAAGAAAGTGTAAACTGCTGTTTTTGGATGGAATGTCCTATAAATATCAATTAAATCTGTCTGATCTGTTGTGTCATGTAAAGCTTGTTTCCTTATTAATTTTCTGCTTGGATGATCTTTCCATTGGTGTAAGTTAGGTGTTAAAGTCCCCCATTATTATTGTGTTACTGTTGATTTCCTCTTTTAGAGCTGTTGGCAGTTTCCTCATGTATTGAGGTGCTCCTATATTGGGTGCATAACTATTTACCGTTGTTATATCTTTTTCTTGGATTGATCCCTTGATCAATATGTAGTGTCCTTCCTTGTCTCTTGTAACATTCTTTATTTTAAAGTCTATTTTATTTGATATGAGTATTGCTACTACAACTTTCTTTTGATTTCCATTTGCATGGAGTATCTTTTTCCATCCCCTCACTTTCAGTCTGTATGTGTCCCTAGGTCTGAAGTGGGTCTCTTGTAGACAGCATATATATGGGTCTTGTTTTTGTATCCATTCAGCAAGCCTCTGTCTTTTGGTTGGAGCATTTAATCCATTCACCTTTAAGGTAATTATTGACATGTATGTTCCTGTGACCATTTTCTTAATTGTTTTGGGTTTGTTTTTGTAGGTCCTTTTCTTCTCTTGTGTTTCCTACTTAGAGAAGTTCCTGTAGCATTTGTTGTAGAGCTGGTTTGGTGGTGCTCAATTCTCTTAGCTTTTGCTTGTCTGTAAAGCTTTTGATTTCTCCATCGGATCTGAATGAGATCCTTGCTGGGTAGAGTAATCTTAGCTGTAGGTTCTTCCCTTTCATCACTTTAAATATATCATGCCACTCCCTTCTGGCTTGTAGAGTTTTTGCTGAGAAATCAGCTGTTAACCTTATGGGAGTTCCCTTGTATGTTATTTGTCGTTTTTCCCTTCCTGCTTTCCATAATTTTTCTTTGTGTTTAATTTTTGCCAATTTGATTACTGTGTGTCCGGCGTGTTTCTCCTTGGGTTTTTCCTGTATGGGACTCTCTGCGCTTCCTGGACTTGGGTGGCTATTTCCTTTCCCATGTTAGGGAAGTTTTCGACTATAATCTCTTCAGATATTTTCTCGGGTCCTTTCTCTCTCTATTCTCTTTCTGGGACCCCTATAACGCGAATGCTGTTGCATTTAATGTTATCCCAGAGGTCTCTTAGGCTCTCTTCATTTCTTTTCATTCTTTTTTCTTTATTCTGTTCCCCAACAGTGAATTCCACCATTCTGTCTTCCAGGTCACTTATCTGTTCTTCTGCCTCAGTTATTCTGCTATTGATTCCTTCTAGTGTAGTTTTCATTTCAGTTATTGTACTGTTCATCTGTGTTTGTTTGTTCTTTAATTCTTCTAGATCTTTGTTAAACATTTCTTGCATCTTCTCGATCTTTGCCTCCATTCTTTTTCCGAGGTCTTGGATCATCTTCACTATCATTATTCTGAATTCTCTTTCTGGAAGATTGCCTATCTCCGTTTCATTTACTTGTTTTTCTGGGCTTTTATGTTTTTCCTTCTTCTGGTACATAGCCCTCTGCCTTTTTATCTTGTCTGTCTTTCTGTGAATGTGGTTTTTTCAAAGCCTTTCTTGAAGGTAGTGCCTTAACAGCTAGGTTTAAATTATTAGGATTAGTTTTATGGTGAAAAATAATATAATCTTTTGCATTCATGTTATGTTTATTATTTATATGGTGCTTTCATTCTCAGTTCAGCAAACATTTATTAGGTGTGCCAAGCCCTGTGCTTATGTTTGTTGCAGAGTTACAGATGAATAACATGGTCCTTACCCTCAAGAAGCATACGGTCTAGTGTTGTATCCATTAATTAACTACTGACAGAGGAACCATTTCACAGTTAATGAATAACATTGGTCTACTCTTTGTTTACTTAGGTCCTTTTTATTCAAAGATCATGATTGTTAAAATAAGAACCAGAATATATATGCAGAGTTTAAAGCAGGGGTTCTTGTCTAAATGTTACTTTTTTGGGAAGAAAATTAATTAAAGCATAAGATAAAACCAATACTCAGTGCAGAAGTGGAACCAAAATCGGATACCCCTGCGTTGCTCTTTCCTAGCAATAGCACTGAGCAACAGTGAAGGCCATGGACCCCTCTACTATGAACCACCATTTAGTACCTTCTCCTAGTGACCTGTGTAACTTAGGGTCACCCTGTTGCAATTCTTAATAACCCAAGTAATCTGGAGAGTGTCCAGAGTCTATCAAAGTATGCCAAATCCCTCCCATTATGTCTTTGATGCACATCTGTTGGTTACCGATGCTCAAAATGACTCCCAGGAAAGATGACACTTTCTCCTTTGGTACGCACTGTGGTTTATGTTTACCTGGGGAGGAAAAAGCAACACCCTATTTACCTCAATTCAAGCACCCTGATGTGTTGCCTTCCCAAATTCCAAAGATCTCCATATGCAGATGGCACTTTGAGAATGTTTATTGATTTACTGTTTGAGCTATGTCTTATTTCACCATAAGAGCATTATTCAAGCTCTCGTTCGCAGTAGAAATAGATTTCTTCTTCAAAATCCTCGTTTCATTTAGCATGTAAAAATATGTTTTCTAAAATCCAGCTACATGGAAGATTTATTTTTATTAACAGGTTTATTGAGGTATAAGTTAAATACCATAAAATCCACTCATTTTAAGTTTCATTTCAGCGACTTTTAGTATATTTATAGCATTGTACAAGTATCACCACCATCCTATTTTAGAACAATTCTGTCGCCCCAGAAAGAAATCTCATGCCCATTTACAGTCACTCTCCACTCTCTGGCAACCACTAATATACTTTCTGTCTCTATAAATTTGCCTTTTCTGGATATTTTATATACATTGCATCATACAATATATGTTCTTTTATGTCTGGCTTCTTTCACTGAGCGTAATATACTTGAAGTTCACCTATTTTTTTAGAAGATTTCTTTAGGGCTGTTAATTATTAATGAAAATTTTTTCACACCCTGAGTGCTTAAGTCACCTTCTGAATTGTTTCAATTTATACCTAATTCAAATGTAATATATAATTAAACTATTATCTTTTAATAAATATATTAGAAAAAATATGAGATGTAAAGCCTGATTTCTCAGTTTGAAGAAATGAATTTTACATTTCTCTCTACATGAGTTTATAGTCCTTAATTTTTCCATTGCTAAATTTTAACTTTTGCTTATACATTCTAAATGAATATCCACTAGCTTATCTGACTAAATAAAACTTGAGACCTAGGTATCATTTCCATTTCAAAATATAAAAGCCCAAAGTAAGTATATTCAGCATAGTATGTTAAGAAAATCTGTTGAAAATCTGAAAAAAGTCATTTGTGTAAACCTGGCCTACCTAATCATCAGAAAGTGAACATTAAAGCATGGAGAATCACAGAATTTGCTAGTAGATTTCCTGAACGATGACCTTCCTGCCACCAGACTCTAGCAGTAATTCTGTACCCAACACCTGCCCCCGCAAAATAAACTAAAATCTATTATCTGTGTCTTTCATGTCAAAGCTGTATATCTCTTATGTAAGAGATAGTCCAGAGTCTATCAAAGTATGCCAAATCCCTCCCATTATGTCTTTCATGTCTGTGTCTTTCATGTCAAAGCTGTATATCTCTTACGTAAGCCTGTGCACCTAATAGAACATAGTAAAGAACAGAAATCCAGAGGAAGGTGATAGGAATAATAATATTTATTGAATTTTTACTGTGTACAAGATGCTACATTTGGTTTACTGTACCTAATCCAACTCAGAGAGTATTATTCCCATTTTAAGACAAAGGAACTATGGCTTAGAGAGAATCTGTACCACTGAGCAAGTAAGTGGCAGAGCCAGGACTCAAACTCAGTTGTACTTGACTCCAAAGCTCGTATTCTTTAACTATAATACAATTCCCCATGTGAGTCCCAATTATGCAGCATACTTCTCGGAGTTTTGGGTTTTTTTGTCTCTTTGCTTAGAGGTATTGAACTGGCATCACTCCTACCTCCTCATTCCTCCAATTATTTCATCCATTTATCCAGCAAGGATGTTTCATTAAGCTTTGGCTTGGAGGAGGCAAAGTTAGGAGATGCTGATTAACTGTATATTATGGTTAATTTAATAAATAATTATCACACATCATTATTTATAAATCTCTAATTTCTACGTATTTCTAATATAAAACCTACTAAGTACTCAGAGTCACACCACATGCAGTTTTGCATTTCTTTGATGACTTAGAAGTTTCTTGAATAACTAACTGGCTTTGCCTCTTAGTCATTAGCATGGACCCTACTTATCCTACTATAGATATGATCCTACTATAGATTCTAACTGATGGAAGATTGCTGCTAGAAGAAAAATCTTATAGTAATAAAAACTAGATATTTCATCAGTCTTCATTTTTCCCCCATTGGTAAATGACGAGAGAGATTCTTAAAAATCTACAAAATAGGAAAAGAATTTTGTTTTTCTTAGATTTCATGATCTGGATACATTGCATTTCCTATAACAGGTCTCAAAGAATTACATTTTTGGCCAAAAAAAGAGGGGGGGTGATGAAGGGTCTTTTTTCATCTTTTTTGTGCTGTAAAATCAAATACTAATCTTAAAAATGACAGCAGGACAACGTTTCAAAGTGAAGACAGGCATCAACACTGGGCTCAATCCAAATTTGGCCTGGAAAAGATATGTGAATGAATGTGTTCGTTATAGCAGATGCCTCCAGCGCAGCAGAATTTTAGAATGGCCAGAAAAACAGTATCTTACTTTTACTTCCTCCTTTTATTTTCTTCTTTTCTTTAGGACAGCTTAGCATTCCTCCTCCTCCCTCTCAGCACAACCTCTTCTTGCTTCTCTCACTCTTTCTTTCCAGTTTTACATGGCTGCTCCTTTCTCCTGGTCTTCCTGGAAAACCTCTATAATTATATAATTAGTTTGGAATTACTGTTCTTTATTAATATTAGTTTAATATTCATAGTTTAAACTAGTGATACAAGGCAATTATAGAATAATTTACTCTAACACTCAAGAACAGATAATAATTATTATTGTGTATTCCAGTGAAGAATTAACAAGTATTTATGGAGCATTTTTCTGGACTTTTCAACTTTTTCATATTATATTCTCAGAGGTCGGAGGCCCTTTTATTCATTCGTGGGGAAATAAGACAGCCTACCAGTACAATTCAGTTTAATAGACATTGAACTACAACCACCATGTCCCAAGTGTTAGTAATACAAAGTAAACAGTCAAGGTCTCTGCCCTTAAGGAGCACACATGCTTACAGAAAAGATAGATTAGTAAAATAAATCACAACGTAAGTGTTCTAAAACAGGTATAATGTAAGTACTATACATACATTAATTCCTGGTGCAGCAAGGAACACTACAAAAAAATTAGGACATTTGTGCCTTGAAAGATAAATAGGCATTTGTCTTACAGGTGGGGATGAGGTGAGAAGTGGGTGGGCAGGGAAGACATAAATACTACAGGCAGAGAAAACACCATGAACCACTTAGTGGGAATTGTGACTAGAGGTGGAGGCAGAAAGACAAGGTAGTCTGTGGCTAGTGTATACAGGGCTTTGTGTGCCATGTTAAGGAATTTGAATAATGTTGTATAAATAACGAGGATTTTTTACTTCTACCCTCATAATTTTTTTTTAAGGTTTAAACAAACTAATAGCAAGAACAAGATTTGAAGGAACATGGTTACTTGTAAATGTAAAGTTACTTTAACCACTTTGGTAGAAAATTTTATTTCAACAAAGTCTCTGTCTACTTTGTGTAAAATTCTGTACTACGAATTGTGTGAGTTGCAATGATGCATAAGACATGATTTCTGTTCTCCATTGATTATGCAGTAGGATAGATAGGCATGAAAATCACTAGTACTAAGTAGAAAAGGTACAGACAAAGTGAACTATTAAACTAGTAGGAGAGTGTCAAGGATTAAGGAGACTAATCTATTCTTTACTTTTTTTAATCCTCCATAGTCTCCCTTACGTAATGACACCATGATTTGTGGGAATTCTGTTTTCTCTTCCTACCATTTCCTGTGGGTTCAGGCTATGCTGTGAGTTTTGTCCCCTCCCTCACATGGGGGCATTCTCCATCAGGCTTTCTAATCAACTTTCCATGCTTTCCTGGGCTTATTTGTCATTCTCTACTCGTTTCCCTCTTTTCAGAACCCTCTTTCTGTTATTTCTTCTGCTTCAGCCAGTCTTAGAGCATCCTTCAACATTAATATACATGAAAGCTATACAAATCAAGACACTTTTATTAATGTTCTAGAGAAAGTTGTTATTCACAAAGGATAATTAGTTACCAATAATTAACCTTCAACCTCAGGATTTATTATCAATATTCAGTCAAAACTGTTAACCCCAGTCATTCTCTGAGAAATAACCACCTTGGAGGAGAGACCTTTTCTTCCATTATTATCATGTAGCAGAGTCGAGTTTGAAGTACAAACTACCATTCAACGTGGTGGTCAAACCAGGTGCTTGGGAACAGAAGGATGGTCCGACTTTACTCTCTTCTTAGTTTTTAATATTTATATTTTTTTGTTCTGGAATTTGGTGCCTTAAGTGAGAATAGTGTCTACTGTAGTAAGAGATTCAGAGAATATAGTGTAAGTACAGTTATTGTAAAGGGTGTTTAATATACTAAGAAAAGATCAGAATCTTGGTTACATAGAATCCTCAGCTAAATTCCAGAAATTTTTCATAAGTGATTTGGGCAACAGCCTAACCTTAAAAGGAGAGTTATAAATGCAGATTTAAAATATTTATGTGGAATGGATTAGACACCATTTATTTAAATATTCTTGAAAAGATTCTATATAGCGGTGGTGTGTGTAATTACTTACTTTTACCTAACTTAGTTTCCTTACTAATACTGGTTGATTTATTTGTTTAATTTGGTTCACACCAAACTGAACATTGCGTGTAACCTTCTCGTGTGTGTGTTCTCTGGATCTAACTACAGAAGCAATTGTCTGTGTATTTTCCCAACGTCACTAGGGCCCAATTAAACTGAATGACAGATTAGGAATAATGACATCAGTAAGACCCCATGCATAAATTGTCTTGTGGCTATGACAGGCATTAATGTTAATTTTAGCATAACTATTATAGCTGTTGGCTATTGAAAGAAAATAAATAAAAGAATAATAAAAATCATAACTACTTTTATTGAGTACTTCTGACATACCAGGAACTAATAAGCTAAATGCTTTATATGCATGGGATAATAATAACTATTATTATTCCCATTTTTAAAATATAATCAATCATGCTATTTTTAAAAATTCTTACCATATGGTCTGACTTCTTGTCATCTGTTGGTAAAATTTGGGCTTGTCTGAAACGCACATATCTAGATTTTAGAAAACAGGGTGAAAGCTCATGAAATAATTTTTTTTCATGGATTTTCTAATACTTGATAGTTTGTATTTATATACAGAATTCACTATGAAATTTTAAAAATTTACCCACAAAGATATTTTCAGAGTCAAAAAAAAGTAAGCCATATTTGAAGCCATTTAACTTGTTAAACCTCAGAAAAGATTTTTATTATTCAATAATACATTAATATATTTTTATTGAAGTATAGTTGATTTAAAATATTGTGTTTCAGGTGTACAGCAAAGTGATTTGGTTTTTATACATATATAATATATATATTCTTTTTTCAGATTCTTTTCCATTATAGGTTATTATAAGAAATTGAATACAGTAAATCCTTGTTGTTTATTTTATATATAGCAATGTGTATCTGTTAATCCCATACTCGTAATTTATCCCTCCCTCCACCGTCCCCTTTGGTAAACCATAAACTTGTTTTCTATGTCGGTGGTTCTGTTTATGTTTTCTAAATAAGTTCATTTGTATTCTTTCTAAAATTTCACATAGAAGTGATATATAATATTTGTCTTTCTCTGACTTATTTCACTTAGTATGATAATCTCTAGGTCCATCCATGTTGATGCAAATGGCAATATTTCATTCTTTTTTATAACTGAGTAATATTCCATTTGTATATATGTACCACATCTTCTTTATCCACTCATCTTTGATGGACACTTAGGTTGCTTCCATGTCTTGGCTATTGTAAATAGTGCTGCTATGAACATTAGAGCATGCGTATCTTTTTTTTCTATAAGTTTATTTACTTATTTATTTATTTTTGGCTGCATTGGGACTTTGTTGCTGCGCACAATGCTTTCTCTAGTTGTGGCGAGCGGGGGCTACTCTTCCTTGCGGTGTGCAAGCTTCTCATTGTGGTGGCTTCTCTTGTTGTAGAGCATGGGCTGTAGACACGCAGGCTTCAGTATTTGTGGCACGTGGACTCAGTAGTTGTAGCTCACAGGCTCTAGAGCACAGGCTCGGTAGTTGTGGCACACGGGCTTACTTGCTCCACGGCACGTGGGATCTTCCTGGGCCAGGGCTCGAACCCGTGTCCCCTGCACTGGCAGGCAGATTCTTAACCACTGTGCCACCAGGGAAGTCCCCACATGTATCTTTTTGAATTAGAGTTTTCATCTTTTCCAGATATATGCCCAGGAGTGGGATTGCTGGATCATATGGTAATATGTTATATTATTAACATGTGCTGGGCTGTCCTTTGTAGGGAATGATGAGATGATGGATGATGTCCAGCCACCACAAACATCACAAAGACTGTAGAACTGATTTCAGGAGAGGAATTGAGTTCTCTCTTAGCCATCCATTGTTATATGCCAGATTCCCTTCATGATTAGTTCAGGTTATAAAATAAAATTTTCCTTGTGGAAAGCTAAACATTCTTAGTGAGATCAAATATTAACCTACTTTTCTAGAACTACTTGCATTGACCAGCCCAGACTGTGATTTATAATTCAAATAACATCGATTTACACTTGATACATTTTATGAGAAATTTTAAATTATACTCACTTTAAAATAGAGATCAGTTAAACTTTTATCTGATAGTATCTTGTTTAAATAGCTAATGAGTGTAATAGTCTCATGAAAAGAGGAAACCCTGTGCCTCCTCCAAGGAACCTGATGAGCATCTTACCCATTGCCACCATGTCAATTGAGAGAAAGCACTGCCTGGAAGAAAGAAGAGCTAGCATCTTGGTGGGACCCACAAGTTACAGAGAAGAAATCCTACTTTATTTCCCTCTGTTTGCATCCCCTGACTGTTCTTGAAGGCATGAGATTGTAGAGTCTGACATTTGGCTAGTTACTTCCCCCTTCACTTCTGCTCCTGGGGTAGTGGAAGGTGGCCATAAAGACAGCATGGGTGTTTAACTGAAGACATTTAATGAATTACAGTTAGTTGAGTGCAGCCCGTATTCACTTTTTTAAAGGGAGTGAGTGGGTGGCAAGAGTTCTCCTAACATTTTTATGCATTTGGCTCTGGTTGTGATGTATACTTAGAGACAACCCAGCTGCATGTCTTTTCCACTGAGCACACTGCTATTTGTAATTTATTTTCAATAGATCACTTTAGCAACCGTTTATTGAATACCTACTATGTATAAAATGCTGCAGGCATGTTGATGATGATGATGATGATAGTGATAAAGTATATTAAGCATTTCCTATGTGCCAAGCATTGTGGCTAAGCACTTTATGTGCATTAGAAGATCATAATCTTTATAACCACCCCATGATCTAGATATTATATTCTCCATTTTACATTTGAGGAAACTGAGTCTAGATAAATAACTTGCCAAGGTCATACAACTATTAAATGGGAAAAGGTGGAATTCAAACCCAGGGACTTCCACTCTGACAGTGTAGCATACTAGATGTTCTGAAACATCCCTGGCCAGCACTCCCACCACCAGCAATAAAACACTGAACATGTAGTGTAAAATAAAATATCTTAGTAAATGCATAACTAAGCACAAGAACGTCAGGGAAATCTTCGTGGGTGAAAAATGAAAAGGAAGCAGGAATCAAGGTGGAATGCTGCTGCTGGCTAAAGCTGCAGCTAACCTGAAAGCATCCAGCTGTACCCTGAACCTAGAGCCTTTGGCACTGGGTGGGGAGACTGAAATCTATAGACAAACTTATAAATTAAAAAACATTTCCTAAGCCCATGGCAGTCTCTTGCCTGGATTATTACCCTCTTACTGGTTTCCCTGCTTCCACCTTTGCCCCTTACATTCTATTGTCAACACGGCTGCCAAAGTTACCCTTTTAAAACATACATCAAATCATGTCATTCCTCGGCTAAAACCCCGCAGTTGCTTCTCATCATACTCAGAGGCACTTTCTTAAATTAACTCCATGATTTTGTCCCTCAGTTCCCTATCTGTGCTTAAATGTCACCTTCTCAGTGAGGCCTATCCTGATAACCCTGTTTAAAATTTTACCCATCCCTCTCCACGCTTAGTCCCCCTTCTCTGCTTTTTTGTGGGTATGTGCACATCACATATATTTATTACATTTATTTTCTGGGTCTTGCCACTAGAATGTAGGCTCCAGGAAAGCAGAAAATTTCATTTGTTCACTGATCTATCCCCATCTCCTAGATTGTGTCTGTTACACAATCAGTCCTTAATGAAGGAAATTAATGAAAAGGGAAAACAAAAATACAGTACAAAGGATCAACAAAACCCAAAGTTGTTTTCTGAAAAGACTTTATATTCCAGTTTTGTTGAACTCCAGAATCCATCCTTTTAACCATTACACAGTATACAGTTTCCAAAATACAACTTCCTTCCACCTTCACAAAGCTTACCATCTAGTGAGTGGGCACTGCAATCAGATTGACTGGGACTTAATAGCTCTGTGAGCTTAGGCATGTTAGTTTACTTCTCTTTGCCAGTGTCATTAGCCATAAATAAGGATGATAATAGTATCTACCTTATAGGGTTATTATGAGCATTAAATGCTGTAGCACATGTAAAGTGCTTTACTGACCAGCACATGATAAGCCTTCAATAAATGTTAATGACTACTGATGATATTTTTGTTATTACACTTTCTCCTCCTCCTTTTCCTTGTGTCAAGTTTAGCTGAGTTCTCCCAGGAAGTGTTATAAATGTGGTGAAAGCCAATCAGAAGTCCTATAGGTGGACACATCAGTTGTCTAACACAAGAATCAACACCCAAACCAACTGTCCAGTTAATTCTTATTGGCTCTGTGCTGAGTTTTTTTGTTTGTTTTGTTTTCAGAAGCACCAAAGATGTATTTATTGCATTTTCTTAGCATAAATAGCACTGTGCAAAAGTTGTGCTGAGTTTTGATGGCAATAACAGACCAGTGATGTGAGGAAGGAGGGGAGTTGTAGACAAATGGAAGACATGGTCTATGTATTGCTCTTGGATCAAGAGAACTTTGTGATAACCCTCCAGGGGCTCCATAAGAACAGCCCTCCCACCAATTCACACATACAGATCTGCACACCACTCTACTTATCAGGCTATACACTCCCTACTGAAAGGTCATGTGCTGATTACTTAAACTGAAAACAAACAGTATATGACTAACTCCCCAGTGATATCATGGCAAATATATGGATTTAAAGGTAGACTGTCACTAAACATTGACACTTTGGGGTGGAAGGAATCTAAAAGTCAGGCCTGCTATCTATTCTTCCTATCCTCTTTGACGAGATTGCAAACTCAGATGCTTAAAGACACCAAACTGGTAATGTAAATGATTGAAGTGGAGGTATATAGAACTGCAGAATGCTTGTTCCATGTTAAGAGAACATCTTCTATTTAGTTCCATTCTTTTGTTGTTAGGCAGAAATGTGGGCAAGTGTTGCTGGGTCTTGCACTTTTCAAAATAAGACAGAGATCTGGGGGGGGGGGGTTGTTTTGTTGTCGGGTGGCGGGGGGGTTGGTTGGTTTGTTTTTAATTTTATTGAAGTATAGTTGATATACAGTGTTGTGTTAATCCTGCTGTATAGCAGAGTGACTCCGTTTTATATATACATTATGTATTCTTTTTCATATTCTTTTCCGCTATAGTTTATTACAGGATATTGATTATAGTTCCCTGTGTGGTACAGTAGGACCTTATTGTTTATCCATCCTATATATACTAGTTTGCATCTGCTAACCCCACACTCCCACTCTATCCCTCCCTCAACACGCCCCCCCACCAGCAACCACAAGTCTGCTCTCTGTGACTGAGTCTTTCTGTAGATATGTTCATTTGTGTCGTATTTTAGATTCCACATATAAGTGATATCATTTGGTATTTGTCTTTCTGACTTACTTCACTTAGTATGATAATCTCTAGGTCCATCCAAATCAAATTTTTCCTAATTATTAATAATAAAATTCAAAGTAAAACAAAAGAACTGCAGGATGCCAGTTTGATGCCTTTGCTATAGAACTTCTGTGTGGATCTGTGAAGAAAACAATGAGAGGCTTAAATTTGAGAGGCTTCTAAAGAGAGATGATTACCAAACCCTATTGGGAGGAGAGAGAAGAGAAAAAAATCTGTGGAATGAGGAAAGGAAGAAAGGCCAAAGGGTGAAACAGCACAAGAGAATCACATGTAGGAGATCAAGAGAAGTTGCAAAATTCCTGCTTTCAAATAGAAGTTAAAGAAAGTTGCTAATTTAAGCAGTCTTTCTGTAGGTTATTTAGTGCCATTAAAAATCAACTAATTTATTTTACAAGAAAACAATGAGAATGGAAATATAATTATGAGCTGAAGCTAGGCTCCAACTTACTCTACAGTTGCATGGAATTTGATGTATTCTCTTGGCGCCTCCAAGTACATTTGAAGGGAGGAAGCATTCCATCTGCTGAAAAGTCATACTGGAAGATGAGGGCAGGGCTGCAGAGTTTCTGTAAGTCTGATTCTGCCTGAGCCTTAGTATACCTGGTGTGCTAGATCCCGTTGCAGGATTCCAGGGCAGTCAAATAATTCCTGACATACAGATTTAAAGGTAAAAGTTTTACAACAGAATAACTTAATCAAAACATAAAAATTTGTTTAAAAGTTTTCATCTTCTAGAGAAAATAGACTTCTCCCAAAAGTATATCTCTCTTACCTTGCTATCACCATGTATAGAATATAGTATAAAATGTTTATATCCCCCCAAATTGAGAAGGGATCTATCCAGGCTTAATGAACTTGGTGGGGCGGGGGTGGGGGGGAGTGCAGGGACATGACTGTGAATTATACAGCTTTGGACTAGACAGGGTATTCATGGGCAACATGAGGATTGGAAGAAAACATTAGACTATAGATTTTAAATTATTTAAAGAATATTCCACATTTTTAAATAATGCAATTAAAAGTACATGAACTACTTTGGAGTGTTGACATCATGTATAGTAACAGGAAGTAATTACAGTATTTCAATATCTAGGTCTCAAAAGCTTTGGTTTATATATTGACTACCTTAGGGTGTTTCCATGAAACGTTTGGAATGTGTTTACATGATTGAATACATAACTTATTTTGTTAGGCTTTCTTTTAGTATTACCAAGAATAATTGGAGAACAGTGGTTAATTCTTGATTTACCTCAGAGGACACATGGGAGAGCCTAAGTGGGAAGTCAGAAACCAGACACAGGCTGCAGGGCTTGAGCAGATAGAGATCCTCCAGGGGCAGGGTTCTTATGAGCGCGTGTATTTTGCCCACCCACAGCTCTACGACAAACGCGTGTCCTCATTTCAGTTATACTCCAGGAAAAGTGAAATACGCAACCTTGGGATAAGGAACAAGTGTGCCATCAAAGCTATAGGATGAAAATGCTATAGGATTGGAGAGATAGCTTCTTACTTAGAAGAGCAGTGGGAAGGCTAATGCAATAGAGGAGAAATTCCTAACCCCAACCCACTTCCCTTTTGTTTCTTTCGCATACATTGAATTACAAATAAGATTTCATTTGAAGAAAAGCCAAAATTGCATTTTAAAAAAAAGGTTTGAAACCCACCCCCATCTTTAAATGGTACAGAGCATTTCACCAAAAAGTTTGTTGAATTGATTATTCAGCATTCAGTACAATAGCCCAAGTCCCCTGATTCCCAATCATTTATTTCTCTAAATGAGCTCTAATCCTTTTACCTGGATCCACTCAACCCTGCTCACATTAGAATCACCTGGAGTGCTTTTAAAGACAACAGATATAAAACTCCTATCAAAGGCCAGGTGAAACCAAAATCTCGGGCTGAAGACTGGATATCAGTGTCTTAAAAGTTCCACAGTTGGACTGAGAGGTATTTAAGGATCCCAAAACCCTGAGAATCTGTCATTAACTTTTGTGAAAATACTAATGGTGTCTAATATAATTTATAACATACTTTACAAGTAGACAGTGGGTCACTCTTTGCAGATGACATGATACTATACATAGAGAATCCTAAAGATGCTACCAGAAAACTACTAGAGCTAATCAATGAATTTGGTAAAGTAGCAGGATACAAAATTAATGCACAGAAATCTCTTGCATTCCTATACATTAATGATGAAAAATCTGAAAGTGAAATTAAGGAAACACTCCCATTTACCATTGCAATAAAAAGAATAAAATACCTAGGGATAAACCTACCTAAGGAGACAAAAAACCTGTATGCAGAAAACTATAAGACACTGATGAAAGAAATTAAGATGATAGCAACAGATGGAGAGATATACCATGTTCTTGGGTTGGAAGCATCAACATTGTGAAAATGACTATACTACTCAAAGCAATCTACAGATTCAATGCAATCCCTGTCTAACAACCAATGGCATTTTTCACAGAGCTAGAAGCAGAAATTTCACAATTTGTATGGAAACACAAAAGACCCCGAATAGCCAGGCAATCTTGAGAAAGCAAACCGGAACTGGAGGAATCAGGCTCCCTGATGTCAGACTATACTACAAAGCTACAGTAATCAAGGCAGTATAGTACTGGCACAGAAATATAGATCAGTGGAACAGGATAGAAAGCCCAGAGATAAACCCAGGCACCTATGGTCACCTTATCTTTGACAAAGGAGGCAAGAATATACAATGGAGAAAAGACAGTCTCTTCATTAAATGGTGCTGGGAAAACTGGACAGCTACATGTAAAAGAATGAAATTAGAACACTCCCTAACACAATACACAAAAATAAACTCAAAATGGATTAAAGACCTAAATGTAAAGCCAGACACTATCAAACTCTTAGAGGAAAACATAGGCAGAACACTCTATGACATAAATCACAGCAAGATCCTTTTTGACCCACCTCCTAGAGAAATGGAAATAAAAACAAAAATAAGCAAATGGGACCTAATGAAACTTCAAAGCTTTTGCACAGGAAAGAAAAGCATAAACAAGACCAAAAGACAACCCTCAGAATGGGAGAAAATATTTGCAAATGAAGCAACTGACAAAGGATTAATCTCCCAAATATATAAGCAGCTCATGCAGCTCAATATCAAAAAAACAAACAACCCACTCCAAAAATGGGTGGAAGACCTAAATAGACATTTCTAAAGAAGATATACAGATTGCCAACAAACACATGAAAGGATACTCAACATCACCAATCATTAGAGAAATGCAAATCAAAACTACAATGAGGTATCACCTCACACCAGTCAGAATGGCCATCATCAAAAAAGTCTACAAACAATAAATGCTGGAGAGAGTGTGGAGAAAAGGGAACCCTCTTGCACTGTTGGTGGGAATGTAAATTGATGCAGCCACTGTGGAGAATAGTATGGAGGTTCCTTAAAAAAAAACAAAAATAGAACTACCATGTGACCCAGCAATCCCACTCCTGGGCATATACCCTGAGAAAACTATAATTCAAAAAGAGTCATGTACCACAGTGTTCTTTGCAGCTCTGTTTACAATAGCCAGGACATGGAAACAACCTAAGTGTACATTGACAGATGAATGGATAAAGAAGATGTGGCACGTGTATACAATGGAATATTACTCAACCATAAAAAGAAACGAAATTGAGTTATTTATAGTGAGGCGGATGGACCTAGAGTCTGTCATACAGAGTGAAGCAAGTCAAAAAGAGAAAAACAAATACCGTATGCTAACACATATATATGGAATCTTAAAAAAAAATGGTTCTGATGAACCTAGGGGCAGGACAGGAATAAAGGTACAGACTTAGAGAATGGACTTGAGGACATGGGGTGGGGGAAGGGTAAGCTGGGAGGAAGTGAGAGAGTAGCATTGACATATATACACTACCAAATGTAAAATAGCTAGCTAGTAGGAAGCAGCTGCATAGCACAGGGAGATCAGCTTGGTGCTTTGTGACCGTCTATAGGGGTGGGATAGGGAGGGTGGGAGGGAGGCACAAGAGGGAGGGGACACAGGGATATATGTATACATATAGCTAATTCACTTTGTTATGCAGCAGAAACTAACACAACATTGTAAAGCAATTATACTCCAATGAAGATGTAAAAACTAAAAGAGAGAGACCTGTGGTTTACAAGAAAAGCCTGTGGAAAAACAACACGTTTTGCTTTATTGTTTTTCTTACAAAACAAATTCATTTGTTTAATTGGGGGTCGGGGGTTGGAGTTGCAGAGACTATACTTGGCCAAAACTGAAATCTGTGATCTTTTCCATTCAAGAAAGTTAACTGAAGCTGACATGACTTCTGGGAAGTGCATTGCAGCTAACATCTGGGCATGCTCCATGCCAAAGTGTTATCATGAGAAACTGGTCCACCAGGAATGGAATTTGAATCCAAAAGATTGAGTAAAAAAAAAAGAAAAAAGTTATCTGGACTGTATCACCTTTTCTGGAATGAACAAACTTAAAATTTTTATAGCATAACTCTTTCTCTAGTGGGATGCTGTGTCACAATTGGCAGTTACTTGTTCTTCCTAACACAACTCTATTCTATTTCACAGGGCTTCATCCCAGTGTTTTAAAACCTTATAAGTGACAGTACATTTTAGAACTACCATCCCAGACCCCTGCAGAGTGCTAAACACACCTCTGGTACTCTGAAAAATGTTCGTGGTTATAGTATAATATATCCTTAGGTACCAGTGCGGTGCAGAAAGCCTTCTGTCCAAATGCAAATCTTATTTTATGTAACCATTGCTTCAATTTATTTATGTCTTTTATCTGTCATCTTGCTTTTCTTCTTGGTCTTGAAAAATTAAGATTCTATATCCAGAAATGCTTTAGGAATGCTTACTATGCTGTAAAAGGCAAAGGAGCTATGTATCTTTATGATTGACATTTGTGTAATCTTAAAACACCATTGACCCCAGATCTTTTTGTTTTCCATGGGTGAGCACTTGTCAAAGGCAGTAAAAAGATTAAGGTACACATCTCACAGGATGAACGTAAATAAATTATAAATATTTCCTATTCCCTCTCCTCCTGAAATCTGAAAATCATACTTCTTGTTATTTAAGTCATTGATTAAAATGGTGAAAAGAGCAGAACTTCATAGCAGACCACTTGACACTTCCTTTTCGGATAGTGTCAATCTACTTAGCAAATGTGATGGGAAAGGTAATTTGGAATCTAATCACAGAATGCCTAGAATGTCATGTTATGAGTTTAGATTAATGTTATTCTCTAGTCACTAAGAAGCATGCAATAGCATTCTCTAGAACAGGGCAGTGACCTGCTTGTGTTTCAGAAACTTAACAGCAGTGTAGAAGATGTTCAGGAGGTTTGAGAGGTTAGAGGAACAGAAGACGCTTAATAGGCTAGTGTAGCAGGTGAGTGTTGATGAGAGTACTTAAGGAGAGATCCACAAAGTTATCTATAGCATGGTTTGCTTTTAGCAAGGGAGACAAACCAAATGCCTATGGAGGCCAAACAAATAAGGCAAATGAATTAATAAAGCAGGCCAAAGGAAGAGACTGTCTAATGAGGGCAGCCCGTCAGCCTCAGCAGTTGTCACCATGCAGGAATGCAGGAATATTTTTACCACGTCTTTCAGTTTTTCAAAAGAAGTTAGAAATTTAGCTTTTATGTAGAATCTTTTCATTTTTAAATGTTGGCTTAATTTTTTTAAAAGGCTTTTGACAGCCAAAAAAGAAACACATCTGCAGCCAGATGTAGCTAATAGGAGGCTGACTTTACAACCTATAGCTTTTAGCTTCTTCTGGTTGTGAATTCTTGAGTGTAGTAGGGAAAGGGCTAAGGATAGGAATTTAAAAACTTTTGATGAGATATAGCCTGATAACATAATTGAGAAAAGAATGTAAAATGCAAAACTTATGACTCTCTTTGTGGATAATGGAAGCAAAGATTTTATTAAAACTTGTCCCTAAAAAGCACTTTATACATAGATTATTCTTCTAGTTTAATTTTGCTTAGGTAGCACTGTTTCCTTCTTATTAGTCAGCATTGTTAGCATTTTTGAGTAATCATAGATTTGATGGAGACTTGTGGAGGAGTTGCTGAATTACGGAAGAAGTTATTACAGCAGAAAATAAATTATGTGGTGCTATAAATACTTAACTCAGTGACTCAGCAAATTCCCTTTATGTCCAAAGGGAAACGTTTTGTACCTAACTCATGAAGTCTGTTTTTAATTTCTGCAGCCTTGCAGTTGTCCCCGTTTGTCACTGATAGATTTTTCTGTGGTAAGAGAGGCATAAAGATAAAGAGAGACCACTTTCAGAGGGAGATTAAGTACTGGGGAAATGAAAGCAGGGAGAACGCTCAGTCATAGGACTGCTTCAGTACTGACGGCAGGGGATTACCAGGAAGAAGTCAGAGAACCAGCTGGAATGACCGTGAGAAATTAAATAGTTTTATTATACTCTTGGGTGACATTTCTAGCTAATAAAATTAGAATGAATATTGTAATGTTAGAAGCAAACCACTGGAAAACATGTAATTAACTTTTTAAAAATTCAACAAGCATTCTGTATATCCCCAATACTCATATTTAAGATACTTTAACCAGACATTTGAGTTGATTCCAAGATGTGCCAGAGATGGCTTTAAGAGAGAGATGATATGTACACAAAAGTTTTTAATTATTTGTGTTTAATTAATAGTTTAATGCTTAGTTTTTAAAACCTAATAAATTTTGGCCTATTAATAAATATTTATTATCATTTCTTAATGACCATGTGAAGATAGGAACAATATAGGAACTGATTTCACATAATACATTTTCTTATAAAACAGTAGGGTATTACTTCTTAAAAAAAAAAAAAAACCCTCTGTACCTTGATCATTTTTGTTGTAATACAAATACTAATACTCTTTATTGCTATTACATTGTACTACATTGGCAGCTAAAATCTGTCAGTAGTTGTTCTATCTTATATAATTCTGAGAGAGGTTTTAAGATGGCATTTTAGCACATTCTTGAGCAAAAATAGTCCTAGATGTAAATAGAATGAAATAATTGTTAGAGAAGTATAAACAAAGTTCTATATAAGATAATGTCTTAGTCTGCTCAGATTGCCACAATAAAATACCATAGACTGGGTGGTTTAAACAACAGGATTTTATTTTCTCACAGTTCTGGAGGCTGGAAATCCAAGGTCAAGGTTCCAGCCAATTTGATTTCTGGTTAAGGACTCTGTGGCTTGAATCCACCTCTTGCTCTGTCCTCATAGGGCCTTACCTCATGCATGTGTGGGGAGTAGAGAGGGAGGGGGAGAGAGATAGAGAGCTCTCTGGTATCTCTTCTTATAAGGGCACTAATCCTATCAGATTAGGGCCCCATCCTTATGACCTCATTTAACCTTAGTTCCTTCAAATACAACCACACTGGGGAGTTAGGTCTTCAACATATGAAGTTTAGGGAGGCACGAACAGTCCTAACAGATAGGAAATAGAGAAGGAGTAACCAGGAAAAGCATTTTGAAAGAGACCTTTGAATAGGCCTTTGGAGAATGAATAGGATTTTAACCATTAGAGATTGGAAGGAGAGATTCCAAGTGGCAGAAATAGTTTAACCAATGTCATGGCAATGGGAAAGCAAAGAATATGTTCAGCACATAGAGCATTCAGCTCCTTCACCTGCAGGATGACATCTACATAAGTGAATAGTACTCAGGAAGTCCAGAAAGAGAGGATGTGGCCAAATTATTTAGTATCTTATAAAACATCATTTCCTGGTTTCAATACTGCTCTAAGTAGCTGTGTGACCTTGATTATGTCACTTTACTTCTGTGTGTCTTAACATCCCCATGTGTCAATGAAAAAATTCAACTATCTCTGAGGTTTCTTTTAACTTAGGGAGTCTATACTTCAAAAAAAAAATAAGTGATTTAAGTTTAACACATGTTATGTGTTTGTGTGTGCCTGTGTACTTTCACATTTGTGCTCTCACACCAGCAGATATGCATACTTCTGCAAGTGTTTGATGATAGGCATAAAAACCTACTGTCACTTAGGTATGTTGAACTTGAACTCCTCCCACCTCTCCATGAATTAGGAACGTTTCTCTGCATATTCCAAGGACCCAAACTGGACCTCCCAGGGAGAACTGACCAGGCAAACTGGGGAGATAGATGATTTCCCCAGCCTTGTTCCATGCCCTTTTCCAACTTCATTGGCCCTCTTATTTTCTCCTGCATCAGGCTTCCAGTTTCCTAATGACTGCTTTTTCTACCCTGCTAAGGAAACTTAATCTCAAAGCCTTTTTCGTATTCATTGGTAGGCAACTGGCTAAAGGTATCCCCAAACCTTCAGGGATATTTGCCTTTTAGTAGGAACTAGACCTTAAACTATAAGAAAGAAACATGAACAGTAAAATTTTAGACATTAATAAATGGACATAAAAGCTGGGAATTGGGGTGCATAGGTGGATTTTTCTGGTGTTCCTAAAATCCTTAGAAGTGGGAAATGATCCCTTGGAGCTTAAAAACCATCCCCTAGAAGAGTTTAGTATAGCTTTACAGCTATTTTATTCTTAGCCTGGACCTGTCTTAGTTATTTTTAGCCAGATAATACTGTTATTTACTTATTTTTTAGAATTCTGGGTATAGTTGTGGAATTACCATGCAAACACTTAGGTAACTTTGACCTGATCTTTATGATTCAGTGGATAATTCTTCTTGGGAAACAGTACTAGATCAACAGCTTGTTCATCATTCTAGAGGCTCAGTTTTAATGAATCTTTCCAAAATAAATAAGGAACAGTAGAACTGAAATTGAAGAAGAGCTGTTTTCCTCAAAAACAAGGGCGTATTTCTTTTCAAGAAATAACCTTTTCCCCCACTATATATAGTCAACTCATAATACTGAGTTTTTCTTCTCAAAAATAGGTTGGTCTGCCTCTATCAGATACACATCCAAGTCAAAAAGGTGTTGTCTTTATAATGAACTTAGGTGACTCATCTGAGAATATTCTATCGGTCAGAAGCACTTCAATGTCCAGCCCTAGTACTCACTGCTCTGTGGCCTCCACTTTGCGTGGGCACCAGCTTCATGACTCATACCGGCTGTCCATCACTTGTTCTCTGAAGACCACAGTTTCAAAATATAACCCTTAGAAAACAGTTGCCGTTACTTCACCTGCAATTGAGTGTATTATGGATGCAGCCTACAATTTGAGTCTTTATTTGGTCATTGACAAGAGTCTTAAGTTTTTGAGTCAAAATTTCAATAAAATACATAAATTTAGGAGCCAAGATGTTGATTTTGTTGTTTGTAAGGATGCTTTCAGGACTTACTTTGCTCTTTATAATTCTAACAAAATAATTTAACGGTGTGTGTGTCTTTGTGTGTCTAGAAAAGTTGAGTAGATGGAAACTAAGGAAGGAGAAGATGTACCTCAAAATTGTAATCTAACAGTACTGTGATTTCTGCTTTCATCTAGTAAGAAGTAGAAAATAGTGTAAGGAAGAAGTTCATTTTTCTTAAGATTATTTACTTGGTAATAAAACTCAAGTTAAAAATCACTTGAAATCAAAGCTTTCTGATTGTGTTTTCTCTCTAGATTCTTTGTTATCAGAACAGTCTCTAAGACAGTGATAACATTATCCAAATTTAATCAGAGGATTTAAATTCTAAAGTTTAATCACATAAGAAAATAAATGTGCTTTTCCGTGGGATACATCTTTGTCTTTTTTATCCTAATATAGTAGTGAACTGTTAACATGCAGGACATCTAGAGCTGGATGACTGTTGCCAGGTTTCTAGGTGTCTGGACTGCCCAGCTGCCTCTGTATATCCCTAAAACTGCTTACTGTTCCTCTACCCAGGCAGGCGCTTATATTTTCCGGAGATAACCATGACTTCCCACATGGGCTTTCGGCTGTTGCACATGACCTAGTACAACTATGCCTAATGCAACTATGTTGCACATGACCTAGTACAACCTTGGCATAGTTGTACTATTTACTAAATACATATTAACTGCCAGGTACTATGCTAAGTGTTTTCCGTATCGAATCTTCCCACCTCCCTGGGGCAGAGCTAAGCTGACATGAAATTAGCACGGACGGTACACCATAATTTTCTTAGTTTTGCTTTCATAATATACCTTCTGAATTACCAAGGCTGTGGTGAATGACTACTACCATTCATGATTGTGAGCTCATTTTTTTCTTTTTTTATTGTGGTAGAACACACATAACATAAAATATACCATCTTCACTGCTTTTAAGTGTAGAGTTCAGTGACATAAAATACATTCACATTGCTGTGCAGCTATCACCACCATCCATCCCCATAATTCTTTTCATCTTGTAAAACTGAAACTCCATACCTATTAAACAATATCATTCCCCATTCACTTCTCCCCCTATCCCCTGGTAACCACCATTTCATTTTCAGTCTTTATGACTTTGACTACTCTAAGTGCATCACATACGTGGGATCACACAGTATTTGTCTCTCTGTGACTGGCTTACTTCACTTAGCATGATGTCCTCAGGGTTCATCCATGTTATAGCATATTACAGAATTTCCCTTTTAAGACTGAATAATTGTATGTATATACCATGTTTTGCTTATCTATTCATCAGTCGAAGGACACTTGGGTTGCTTTGACATTTTAACTATTGTGAATAATAGTAATGCTGCTATGAACATACCTGCACAGATATCTTTTTAAGGCTCTGCTTTCAATTCCTTTGAAGTAGAACTGCTGGATCATATGGTAATTCTACTTTTAATTTTTTAAGGAATTAATCATACTGTTTCCCACAGCAGCTATACCATTTTACATTCCCACCAACAGTGTACAAGGGTTCCCCTTTCTCCACATCCTCACCAACACGTGTTATTTTCTGATTTTTTTTTGAGTAGCCATCCTAGTGGGTGTAAGGTGGTATCTCATTGTAGTTTTGACTTGCATTTCCCTAATAATTAGTGATGTTAAGCATCTTTTCATGTGCATATTGGCTATTTGTATATCTTCTTTGGAGAAATGTCTATTTCAATCCTTTACCCATTTTTAATCAAGTTGTTCTGTTGTTGTTGTTGAGTTTTAGAAGTTCTATATATATTTTGGATATTAATCCCTTATCAGATATATGATTTGCAAATATTTTCTCCCATTGTGTGGGTTGCCTTCTTGCTCTGTGGATTGTGTCTCGATGCACAAAATTTTTAATTTCATGAAGTCCAACTTGTCTTTTTTCTTTTGATACCTGCGCCTTTAATGTCATATCTAAGAAATCATTGCCAAATCCAATGTCATCATATTTATATACGACACTAATCCAAATCTCTTTAGACCTGTGTAGCACACTGTAAAAATTGCTTTTTAGTGATTACTTCAGGTCACTGAAAAGACTCTCCAAGCCCTAGAAAGGTGGTTTTCCTTTCATCTCTGATAAAGTGAAATCCAAGAATCATTAGTATCACCAAAGCTATTTTTAGACTAGCTAATCTATAATTTTTATCTAGGAACAATATTCAGTTCCATCAGCGGAGGAATGAGTTACTTTAGAACATGTGCTATTTTGGGTAAATGTATAGCATCTTTGCCTTTGTCACTCCATCTCTGCAATCTGCCAAGACAGTAGGGCTTGGGCTTTGGAACCAATGGTTGTCAGTGCCTCTTCCACCCTCACTTGTTAAACTGTTGCATTGTTCCAAATGTCAGTTCTCTCACTCTGGATCTATTTGCTTAGATCAAATTCCTCTGTGCTCCAGGAGGAATTTTGTACATACTAATGAACAAAGAGAAAGAAACAGTATAGATCATCTACTCTGAGCAGTATAAGTCAAGGGAATGGCCTCTTGTAAATTAGATTTCAGTTAATGGGTATCTTTATAGAAGTGTATCCTCGGGCTTCCCTGGTGGTACAATGGTTAAGAATCCGCCTGCCAGTGCAGGGGACACAGGTTCGAGCCCTGGTCTGGGAAGATCCCACATGCCGTGGAGCAACTAAGCCTGTGCGCCACAACTACTGAGCCTGCGCTCTAGAGCCTGCGAGCCACAACTGCTGAAGCCCACGTGCCTAGAGCCCATGCTCTGCAACAAGAGAAGCCACTGCAATGAGAAACCCACGCACCGCAACAAAGAGTAGCCCTCGCTCACCACAACCAGAGAAAGCCCGCACGTAGCAACAAAGACCCAATGCAGCCAAAATTAAATGAATGAATGAATGAATTTTTAATAAAAAGAAATGTATCCTTAAGACAGAGATTGCGTAATAGATTGAGGCCAAATCACAAAATTTTAATATCCAGCAAAACTTTACAATATCCTGATTAATTTTTTTCTAATTAACCTAGGATTAAAACTGTAAACATTTTGGGGAATTCCCTGGAGGTCCAGTGGTTAGGACTCCATGCTTTCACTGCCAAGGGCCCGTGTTCAATCCCTGGTTGGGGAACTAAGATCCGACAAGCCATGTAGCATGGCCAAAAAAAAAAACCTTAAACATTTCATTTCAAACCACATAGTTGAAAATCTTATTTTGGACTACTTTCCTGCCTTGATAATATAGTAAAATAAGCACAATTGGCCAAACTTTTTATTTCAGCGTTTTTTAGAACTTTGGGTTTATCATTTGAAATACAATTCTTACCTAGGAACAGAGATTTTGTAGGCAAAATTTCAATAGCCTGCTGAATCTTAGCTGAGCCTAAAACATGCCCTGCAAGGTTTGGAGTTTGAATTTGTCATTTTTCTGAAATCTCTCAAGTACTAGGGATAAATACTATACCTGTGGTTGCTAGAGAGTAAAAACTCTACATGACATAATAGAGATTTATTTCCAGACCACTCAAGGGCCCACATATTTTGTAAGAACAAAATTCTGAGATAATGGAAGACCTTTAACACTTGCTTCTAGGTCATTATAATAGAAGTTGACCCATCCACTAACTTAGTCTAAACATATTTCTTTTCCGTGTCTCAATTTACATATTTGTAAAAACAGGTTTCAAAAGAATATTCTCTGAGAAGTAACTAATAAAAATTATTTTCTATTGGGGCTTCCCTGGTGGCGCAGTGGTTGAGAGTCCGCCTGCCGATGCAGGGGACACGGGTTCATGCCCCGGTCCGGGAAGATCCCACATGCCGCAGAGCGGCTGGGCCCGTGAGCCATGGCCGCTGAGCCTGCGCGTCCGGAACCTGTGCTCTGCAATGGGAGAAGCCACAACAGTGAGAGGCCCACGTACCGCAAAAAAAAAAAAAAATTACGGAAAGACAACCAGATTTGCCTCTTACAATCGTATCTCCATGAAATATTCTTGCCAGACAATCAAGCCTGAATCTGATCACGCTTCTAGATCCAACTACCAATTTGCAGGAAATGCAGAGGACAAAAGAATAGGTCACGTGAGACCATTGGGACGCAGTCAGCAGCCACTAGACGGTTGGAAGTTCTGTTGGACAAATAATCCAGTTTCTTCAAAAAACAGATTGCAAGTGGTGGGAAAAAAAGAGAGGCAGACAGACAGGTGGTAAAGAAATCTGTAGATTAAAACCAACCTCAGAGATATATAAACTAATGTAATATATGGACCTTATTTGGGTCCTTCCTGAGTCAAACAAACTGTAAAAAAAAAAAATAAAAATAAAAAACAAGGAAAAAGACAAACTTTTTAACATTTATAAGATAAATTAAAAATTTAAACACTGACTAGATATTTTATATTAAAGAATTATTGTTAATTTTTTCAAATAGTAGATCTGTAAAAAGTCTATGTGAAATAATTTCTCATTAGAAAAATAACCAATGTACAATAACCCAAAAATGTTTATTGGTACAGATAACAATGGGAATATTTCTTAGGCTCCTCTCAAGTAGTTCCAGGAACTATATTAAATAGTACTGAAGCTAATAATCGAAGTTGACAGTTGACATGAACCATTGTTTATAATAGCTAAAAGGTAGAAACAATACAAATATCCATTAACAGGAACAAGGAAATGCTATATATTCATACAGTGGAATTTCACACAATAGTTAAATTGTGATTAAGAAATTAAATTCTTAGCTAAACTACCTAGGTTTGAATCCCAGCTCTGCTCCACCATTTCCTGGCAATATTCTCTTGGACAAATTACTTAACTTCTCTGTGCCTCAGTTTCTTCCCCTTTAAAACAAGGGTAATAATAGTACTTACCTCAGTGGATCATAAGATTGCTATAAATACTAAGTAAGTTGACAAATGTATATAGTGAGAGATCAGTACAAGTTAGTTATAATAGCAATAATTATTATTACCTTAATAAGTCTAGCAACATAATACGTGAAAAGCCAAGTGGCAGAATAAAACACAATATGGTACCATTTATATAAAGTTTAAAAACCTACCAAAAAGAGGCAGGGATTTAGATCCAGTTTTGTGTTTTTAGGAATACGAGACCCAGGCAAAGGACTTGACAACAAGCTAGTATTAGATTTCTACTAAATTCTGGACCACAAAGGAAAGAAATTGATTCATCCTCTCTTCTCTCAATATTTACTAAGCAGCTTCATACAGAGAATCATTAGAAGGATACATAGTTTAAGGACTTCAACCCTGTCATTCCAGCTACTGACACTGGCACATCAAATGAATACTGGGCAATGCTTGTGAATGAATATACTTCTTGTGTAGAAATTTTGTGCCTGGATCTTCTAAGCAGCCCAGGAGAGATTTAGACCATTACGTATTTGAGGTTACTTGCACTCTTCAGTATCAGGTAGTAGAACAGGAAAAACTATGGTAGATTCTCACATTACCTCCGTTTAACTAATTTGATTACTCACCTTTCTGTAAACCCCACTGACTAATGAACACAGTATTCGTTGTTGTAGGCCACTGTCTTTCTGTCCCTTCTGAGTTGTTTGTTTACAAAGAGCTAGGTGTTTTGTCCCAATTAATTATATAGTTTAATTAAATATTACATAAATCAATGAAATATAAGATGTATACTTTGAAAAGCATTAATAAGGAATAAAATGCAATATAATCCTATATATTCTTTATGGATATAAACAGGTATAAAAACATAAATAGGAATGAAAAATACCTGATTCAGGATCATTGTTGCCTCTAGGATAGGAGAGAAATGGGATCAACAGAGGTACACAGTAGGCTTCAACCAGATCCATAATGTTGTATGTCCTTTGTTTTAAAAAAATGCACAAAGCAAATATGTTTAAGATGTGGTTAAGAGTTGATAAATATAGGTTTTGAATACACATTTTCCCCATTCCTGTCTCCCTTTTGTTTGTCTCTCAAGACTAAGCATTTCACCAAAGTTCATCAGAAAATACTCAGAAGTTAATTCTTTTTTTGTTTTTTTCAACATCTTTATTGGAGTATAATTGCTTTACAATTGTGTGTTAGTTTCTGCTTTATAACAAAGTGAATCAGTTATACATATGTTCCCATATCTCTTCCCTCTTGCGTCTCCCTCCCTCTCACCCTCCCTTTCCCACCCCTCTAGGTGGTCACAAAGCACCGAGTGATCTCCCTGTGCTATGCGGCTGCTTCCCACTAGCTATCTATTTTACATTTGGTAGTGTATATATATGTCCATGTTAATTCTTCAAGTGACTTAATATGTGGACTTCACAGGCCAGTGTAGAATCATAAAAGGGCTGGCTGGCACCATCCCTGAACTGTGCCGTAGGGTACACTTGTATTCCAGTGTCCAGAACTGGATAGGAAATACCCAGCAATTTAAACAGTGAATCTTTGTATTCTAATTATTCTTTTTAAGAACACTACATATTTATGGAATCACTCCTCCCAGGAGCTTTTTCTCCTGAAATCTGGCTTCCCTCTGAACTCCCTAACTGAAGCCTTGGGGCTGGAGAGCAAACGTATCTAGCCAGACAGTCCTTAGATAGGCCTCTCATACTGATATCTTAACCTTCCCTTGACCAACTCGTCTCTGAGATGACTTGTATCCATTTACTTGGATTTGAATCTGGCCTGCTGGTTAATGAGCCCCGTGAAGTTTATTCTCCATATCTTGTCCCATGCTGGGTTTCCTTTGAATGCTTTGTGGAAAATGAATGGTGTTCTTAATCTAGTACCTTCAGAGCTATTTTTTCTAGATAAGGAAGGAAGTCAACACATTCTTAAACATCTCATAAAATTGCATGGCAAAATATCACTTGTTTATTTAGGATAAAATCATAAGAATTATTATGAAATGTAAATAAATATTATTGCGAAAATTGAAGAGGAAAAAAAGATGCCATTTGACAACAGTATTACCACCACCCTCAAACCTTCATTGTGGATTAAGTCTCATCTGTGTACAAAATAAAAGGTCATAACGCTGGCATATGGGCCAATTCGAGAAACCATCTTGGGAAAGTCTTTTTTTTCAAACCAAAAAAGTGATCAGAATCATGAGATAGTTTTATCTACAGGTGCTTATTTTCTTTGTTTACTAAAACTACTATTAACACTATCATAGAACATAATGAATCTGAACCCCTAAGCAGTATCATTGCCTCTTTCTCTAGATAATTATAGTTTTGTTTTGTGAAATATCTTAGTTTTTGTATCTTACAGAAATGACATAGAATAATGGAAAACCTTATCTCTGTTCCCTTTTCTTCTACCCATCTTGCTGTGTGACCTTGGGCAAATCCATTTGCTTTATGGGGTCTCTCAAATGTACAGTGAGGGCATGCAGTATTCACCTTCCACCCAACTTTCTAGCCCAGTCAGAATGCATGGCTCCATTTTTGCAATTCTTATTTAAAAAGCCTTATATGGATGGAATCTAGGCAGAATAAGGTGCTACTGCCCTCTGCTGGCCCTAAGAACACACCTACCCACCAGTGCAGTGGATCTGCCCATCTGAACAGCAAGGAACTCAGTGCCCCTTGCTTGCACTTGAGAAGACATAGCAGGAAACCACAAAGAAAGGAAGCACATTTCATATTTGGAAAAATAATAATATTTAAAGTATTGGGGAATTAATGATTTCTTATGCATGTATCAGATGCCATCACCATTTGTGACTGACTTGCCACCAAAAAGTGCTTATCCTATAATCTCTTCACCTTGCTGTCGTTCTCACCTAGTAAACAAGCTGTGGGTTCTGACCCTTTGGGCCACTGTCACTGTTACACCATTTTTCTGCCTTGGAACACATTCAGTCCACTTTTGTTCAAAAGATTTAGGGAAGTTTTTACATATTCACTTGTAGTTTGTGAATAAACAGGTAGATAATAACTGGTATGTGCCAAGGAAAGTGAATATGCAGCATCAGTGAGAAAACTGCTGAAAGAGAGAGACAGGGCTTCATTAGACTCTCAGATTCCTACAGTGCTCTGTCAAGTTGTAATAAGAGATTTATAATTAATTATAACTTTCTGTTTTGTTGATGATCCTAAAAGGACCACATGTGAGAAACTGATAAGGATTTGTTAAGAGCTCAGTTTTTCTGAGCTCATCTATATTAATACAATTTCAGAACTCCAAAATTTTAGAATCTGTTGTTACATTGTGTTTGTAAGAAATGGTGCTGCCTCTGGCTATACTCAAGGGAAAGGCAGTTGAGAATTATGCTTTTACCTTGTTTAAATTTTATGCCTTTAAAATCTCTTTCACAATAGGCCTATGCACTGCCACTGAGGTCATTGTTATTTCTTAGAGTGGTTGGGGCAAAAATAAACCCAGTTCAACCCACATCTCAGGTGTCCTCAAGTAGAGTATAGAAGGAGTATGTGACTCACAGTATCTGTGGCTCACAGAACCACACACATTTTGTCCTTGATTCCCATAGGTGGAGAGTAGCTGTGTCTTAAATGAGCAGTCTTTGCACAGCTTCCCCTTGGGGATCTCCTGATAGGTGCTTCATGGTCAGTTCCAGCTTATAGCCCTTAAAAGAGTTATGGACGATCATCCCAACAGCAGTGCATAGGCCTATCTTGAAAGGGACTTACATATGGGATGCAGAAGTACACAGACTCTACTAGGCAAAATCACAGCCACCCCACTTCCAACTATATAAGTACTACATTTCATGGTATACATGGTGCCTATTCCAGCTGTAGGTTTAGTCTGTTCTTAATCAAGAAGGAAATTAATTAGCATGTACTGAGCATATGATTTTTACCAGGAATCTTATACATTTGTTATGCATCCCTAAGAAATGAACCAACTTTTTGCTACATAACTGCTATGTATATAACCTTAATAGTGATCTTCAGTGTCCAACATTTTAGAAGAGAATTCGCTTATTGAATTACTTCAAAATAAAACTTACATTATCAAAAACTTTACTGATAGAAAACAAATTAACTCAATTCTAAAGAATAAAATGGAACAAAAATTATCTGTCTATTGAAAGTATTATCAGGTATTTGCTGAGAAATAATGGATTTAAAATTTTTTGAAACATCTTTAACTTTTAGAGGTGAAAGAAACAGCTATGGAAAGGTGACTCAAATCATTTACTGAAGTTTGGCAACTAAGTTGTCTGTAAAATTTAAAACGCAGCATTAATTAAAATCATATCAGAGGTTTCAAGGCAGAATACTACTTTGGGAAACAAAATCCTAAAGTGAAGGAAAAAAAACAGATAGTTGTGCTAAACAGTATTTAATTTATTTATGATTTGCTTTCAGTTTCTTTGCAAGATAATTTGCTATAGCAAAAAGAGCAGGGACTTTGGAAACAAACAAACTTTGGGCTTGAAACCTAGTTCCACCACTTATGTAATTGCTATATGGCCTTGGGCAATCACTTAAACCTTGAATTTCTGTTTTCTCTTCTTTAAATTGGCAATAATAATGTGCATCTTAACGAGATTTTTAGTATAAATGAGATGCATAAAGATTTATGAAGAGCCTCAAGTGACTGCAGAGTTAGTTTTCTTTCCCTCTGTTGTTAATCACAGAGTAGGGTTTACTCTTACTTAGAAGCCCAGCAGGAAGTTCTGGAAAGGAAGGTTTGGTTTGAGATTACCTTCTCACATCCAGACCTGGTTACCAGAAAATGCCCCAGAAGCCTGGGACAGTCATCTATGGATTTTGTGAGCCAGACAGCAGCCTCGGTAGGGAGGTAAATGGCTGGAGTGAGCAGGAGGGAGGGTGCAATTCCTCTTGAGTCCCAGATTCATAATATGCCCTCATTCTGTGTGCAAGGCGAAGCTGTAGGCTCACTCGCATTTCAATTAGTGTCCCCCTAACCCCACCAAAATGTCCTCTATTACCAAGTAGAAGAAATTTTGAATTATCTGGAGTTTTATATTTAGGTTGTCATGAATTTTATTATATGTCCTAATTGTAATAAGAGCTACCAACTCTACAGTGCTTGCTGTGTGCACAGTACAGTGTTTAGGTACTTTTCATATATTCTCTAATTCATATAATTCCTTTGATTTTTAGCTGTTGCTAAAATGTCCATTTTAATAGATAAAGTGACAGAGACCCTGAAGGATTTGATAGCAAGCCCAAAGTTGCCAGTTAAAAATATGTAAGTTGATGATTGCTAAGCTTGCACTGCCATAAGATATTGTTTAGATAAATCCTTTTATCACATTCATGATTATCTGCGGCCCCTGTAACCTTCTGAACTGTCATGACTCTGTCAGCCCCATGGTGATGTATATTGTGTGTTCTCACAGAAACTGGCCCCTGGAGTCAGCCAGTTTGCTTACACCTGTGTACAGGACCACCCCATTTGGACGAATCAGCAATTTTGGGAGACAACCTTTTACAATGCGGTGCAGGAACAGGTTCGATCCCTGTATCTCTCAGCCAAGGAAGACAATCATGCCCCACATCTGAAGCAAAAGGTAAGATAAAGAAAGGTATTTGTGTGGGGCTGTGGTCCTGGCTTCAAGGAAAGCTTACTCAGGTGTTCCCAGGGCCAAAGGAAATCTAGCCACTTCCTACCAGTGTATTTGGGGTTTACTTTAGGAAGCCCTCTGGTGAGCATCTTTCTCCTGTTGATTTCTGACATTTTTTTTCCATAATAACTTCTTACTACAGTTCTGTAGCACTAGAATTGTTTTATTGTATTTTAATAAATAAGAATTCGCTGGAAACAACTATAGGAAGTTGAACAGAAAGAATAACCCTAAAATACCTAGGCAGATGTCTTTATGCAATTAACTTCTTGAAGAAATGTCAAATTAAAGTCAGTTGACTCCTAAATAAATGCTCAAAAGTATGCCAGCAATAAATCTAGGTCTTCTTTTAGGAGTATTCTATATGTTTCCATATATTTTTATCACCATAAAATAAATTTAAGGAAACTATCAAGAAAATAGTTTAAAATAAAGAATATTGGTTTTAATTTGAAAGGGCAGTTTAAATTTTTCTGAAATTTTGAAATGTCATACACTAGCTGTCTGGTCTTAGGCAATTCACTTTACCTTTCTGTGCCTTATTTCTACATTGGTAAAATCAATAGATTAGATTATTGTAAGACTTTAATGTCTAATACAAGTAAAGGACATTGAAGAGTTCCTGGCACATACTAAATAATAACTGTTAGAAATTACTGTCCTCATTAATTGAACTTAAAGCAGCACTAAGGGCTGATTATCAGTATTGGTTCACTTTAAGAGTAATTTTTTTTAAAGTTTTTTTTAATTGATTTTTTTATTGAAATATAATTGAAGAGTAATTTTTAATCCTACATGCTGGGCTAATACATTGCTGCTGATCCTTTCCTCCATTTTAAATTTGCCTTATATTACATGAGATAAATGAACCTCTATAGCTAACTGAAACTACCTAGTAGTCCCATATTTCTATGACCTCAAGTAATTTTAAACATATTATTGATCTATTATTGAGTATGATAAGAACAGAAACTTAAATAACAAATAGCACTATATGACATCAATCTGGTATTGCAAATTATTGTTGTACAATTAGCTTTAATTGTTTTTTCTTAATTTAAAACTCTCAAAACACCAGATGCACTTGGAAAAGGGGTAACGTGTAGAAGATCCAAAAAGTATTAGCTCGAAGTCATATTCTAGAAATAATTGGCCTGGTGGGGTGCTTTTGATAATTTTTAAAGAAGATGTGGTGCTAACATTGGTATATCTCAAAAACGTTCATAGAGCAAATACATGTCACTGCTTCTGTGTCCTTTATTCTATAAAAGTCTGTCTCTGATCCCCAGTTTAGGTATGGTGAGACTATAGATATACCAGCTCTTCATAAGCTGTAAAGTGCTGTGCAGATGTGGGTTACTGCTGTTGTTTAACTCTTCAGCCTATAGGAAACCCCTCTTTAAAATCCCATGGACACCTATATACCCATGTGGTGATAATGTTTGATTCCCATATTTACAAAGAAACCTAACTCTGATTTTTTGTGACTTTGGTCATTCTATCTTCTTCTCCAAAGAGCAGAAGAAAAGAAACAGCAGAGTACTAGAAAATGCTACTGGCACATTTGACCTGAGCGTTAATAGGTACTTCAGGTCAACGATTTGTTATAACTGGCAACTTGAAGGGGATAGAGCCATAGAGATAGATAAATGCAGTGAAATGTTAGCAATGAGAAGTGTGTACATCTTTGTTTTGCTGCTGCTTCCTTGTGTTTGTCATGTGGTTCCATTCAAGGCCTGTTGGAGCTCAGAAAAAAAGACTACGTTTCATGTTGTTATATTTTGTTTATATATTTTCATTTTTACTGACATAGGTATTTGATAGATGAATTATTAAAACATCTTCCATGTTTTTTGAAGCTCATGTCAAGTGATAGATTTGGATTTTTTTTAATTTTTACTATTTTTAAAATTTTGGCTACGTTGGGTCTTCATTGCTGCAGACGGGCTTTCTCTAGTTGCGGCGAGCGGGGGCCACTCTCCGTTGCAGCGCACAGGCTTCTCATTTGCAGTGGCTTCTTTTGTGCGAGGGGTGCGAAGCTCTAGGTGCGAGGGCTTCAGTAATTGCAGCACGTGGGCTCAGTAGTTGTGGAACACAGGCTCTAGGGAGCACGGGCTTCAGTAGTTGCAGCATGCGGGCTCAGTAGCTGTGGCGCACGGGCTCCAGAGCGCAGGCTCAGTAGTTGTGGCGCACGGGCTCAGTTGCTCTGCAACATGTGGGATCCTCCCAGACCAGGGATCGAACCCGTGTCCCCTGCATTGGCAGGCGGACTCTCAACCAGTGCACCACCAGGGAAGTCCCAGATTTGGATATTTTTGCTTTGGTTTTTAGGGTAAACTGCCTGATGACCAATATCAGGAGAAGACAGCAATGGACCTGGCAGCCGAGCAGCTACGCCTTTGGCCTACTCTGAGCAAATCAGCTCAGCAGGAGCTGGTGCAACGTGAGGAAAGCACTGTCTTCAGTCAGGCCATTCACTTTGCAAACCTCATGGTCAATCTGCTAGTTCCACTAGACACAAGTAAAAACAAGCTCCTAAGAACATCAGCACCAGGAGACTGGGAAAGTGGGAGCAACAGCATTGTCACAAACAGGTACCAAATGTGGACACACAGAGACCCTCCTATTCTTCTTGGCTTAGCACAGAATATAAAGTATTTCGGGCAAATATTGCTATACATATTTCAAAAAGCAACCATTTTCCTCATCTTCAGACTTGCTCAGCTTTTCTCTATTAAAAGACTTTCACTACATCCAACTATTGTTAATCACCTCCCATACTCTCTTCTCTTTCATGACCTCTGATTTTTCAAATGTCTCAACCACTACTGATCCAGCCCTTCAGTCACTTTCCACCACAGCAATTTACAGAAAGCACTCTGGAAAATTACTAATGAACTCCTTCTTGTCAAAGTGATTATTTGTTTCTTGGCCCTCCTTTTCCTCAGTTTATCCATTGCATTTGCCTGTAATCATGTCCTCAACCATTCCTTGCTCTTAACCCTACTACTTCCCATACCACTGAGAATAAAACCATAAGGCCTAACAGGATCTGGCCCCTGGCTATTGCTCAGACCTTATTTCCTATCACTCTTCCGTCAATGAAACTGGTATCCCTGTTCAACATTCGAGGCATGATACTGCCTCAGGGCCTTTGTACTTCTTGTTCCTGCAATCTGGAATACTCTTCCTGAAATAGTCATAAGAATCACTCCCTCACTTCATTTAGTTCTCTGCTCTAATGTCACCCACCCAGAGAGGCCTTCCTGACTTCCTTGTCTTAAGTAACACATCCATCACTTGCTCATACCTTTTTTTTCTTTCATGACATTTTCTACAATCTGATTTACATAGTGAGTGGCTAAGACACCTAAGTTTGTTAATGCTTTGGGATGGTGTGATGGCCAAATTCATTGCTTTGCTTTACTTCTAACACTGATTCAGCTAATGTGGTTGGATTTGGAAGAAAGAGAAGTGAGTAGTTTAGAATTGGCAGTGAGTCTTTTCCATGACTAGCAGTCTAAAAGAAGTCATAGGAGGCAGGAGTATTTATTGAATTAAAAAAAAAAAAAAAGCAACACGGGCAGGTATTACACTTTCACATCTGCTCCATTTCAAATTTATTCCCTTCTTTTGCATGATTTGTATCACCTACAGACAAATGATGGTTTCAAAGTGACCAAAATGGTTGTGATTCACTGACAGAAAGAAGAATATTGGCAAGAGAAGGGTTCATAGGACAATTTTGTTCTTCCATTTGGAAAAATATGCTACTTGCTGAAAAAAGTTCTTTTACTTTGCCTACCAGGGACATGTCCCCCGGTTGCCAAAGGCCAAAGATAGCCATATTACTTTGTCTGGCTCCATGTGGCAATTAATTTGGAAGGACAAGTTTTTTTAGAAGGTCCAAGTATCAGATAAAATTTAAAGTCTCTTTTTGTTTTATTTTCTGTGGTTCGTGAGTTCCTCTTAGAAAAATGACAGAAGGTATTCCTTACAAAAACAAATCTGGATCCAAAGAACAATGCCTGACAATAGCTTCCAAATGTCGGCAAACAGAACATCGTGTTTCACCACTATCACTTATAGAGAAGCCATGGAGTTAAGTGAGGTTTCTACTTGAGTATACATCCCTTTGAGCAAATTTAAATTGCTGTGGAAGATCACTGTGATATAGTAGTCATTTGTTTTACTGACCATGATTTCTTTCCTTGACTTTCTTAGTATTGCAGGAAGTGTAGCTGAGAGCTATGATACAGAAAGTGGGTTTGAAGATTCAGAGAATAATGACATTGCCAATTCTGTTGTGCGTTTCATTACCCGGTTTATTGACAAAGTTTGTACAGAGAGTGGAGTTACTCAGGATCACATCAAGAGCCTGCATTGCATGATACCAGGTAATCACTTTGCAGATATCAGAGAACCAGAATATTAGAGATAACTGAATAAGAATTATTCTTATGGGTCTGTTTTCTCCAGCATAATACTTGGCTTCCATGTAGTTTAGCCTGCTATTTATTTTTTGTTTCAATTGGTTTCTTTCAATAGTTTTAAATTATAGTAAAATATATCATAAAATTTGCCATTTTAAACTTTTTTAAGTGTAAAATTTAGTGGCATTAATTATATTCACAATGTTGTACAACTGTCACCAACTGTCTATTACCAAAACTTTTTCATCACCCCAAACAGACACTCTGTACCCATTAAGCAACAGCTCCCCATTCTCCACCCTCTAGCCCCTGGTTACCTCTAATCTACTTTCTATCTCTATGAATTTGCCTATTCTAGATACTGCATATAAGTGAAATCATATAACACTTGTCCTTTTGTGTCTGGTTTATTTCATTGAGCATAATGTTTTCAAGGTTTATCCAGTTGTAGCAGGTATTGTAACTTCATTTCCTTTTATGACTGAATAATACTGTAATTGTATGGATATACCACATTTTATTTATCCATTCATCTGTTGATGGACACTTGGATTGTTTTGACCTTCTGGCTGTTGTGAACAGTGCTACTATGAATATTCATGTACAAGTATCTGAGTCTTATTTTCGGTTCTTTTGGGTATATACCTCGGAGTGGAATTACTGAGTCATATGGTAATTCTGTGTTTAACTTTTTGAGGAACCACCAAACTATGATTAGTTTTTAATTCTAAAATATCCAGAATTTGTTTTAATTCTGCTTGTTTGGTACTCTTTCATTTTGAATACTCTGATTCATCCCAGGAATTGTAGCTATGCACGTTGAAACCCTAGAAGCAGTGCATCGAGAGAGTAGAAGACTTCCACCTATACAGAAGGTAATTATTCCAGACTACATGCTTTCAGAGTATAAAATCTCTTAAAAATAGCAACAGTAGACAGTTGTGCCCCAGAAAGTACCTTCTAACCTTCTACAGAGACCAGCTCTAGTTTTAATGATGCATTAAACTTTGAGAGGAGTTTACATGTAGATCCTCATAAAAAAGTATAGTGAAACAGAATAGTGGATCAACAAAGGAGCAATCATAACCTCTTGTTGAGTCTACTTTTATAGGCGAGGCATAAATTATGAACGTTCTAACTTCCAAGCCCAAGCCACGATTTTATGCCCTGCCTCTTTCCCCCCAAAAATGACTTAAGGCAATTACCATAAAATCACCAGGTTCCTGAATCTGTATGCATTACAAGCATACATCGCAAACATCTGGGAAGTCTATTAAAAATTGAGAGGCCTGAATCCCAGCCCAGCCTCCTGAATAGGAGTACCCTGGGACTTGGCCTGGGAATCTGTACTTTAACAAGCCTCCCAGATGATTATTTTGCAGTTAGTCTGGCACCACTCTGTGGGACCAGGGTTCAAGACCCTCTTACCTGTATAAGAGAACTACTAAAAATAAATTCAAAGGAGAAATCAGAAGCCAGATGGAAAGGAGAGATAATTCTATCAGAAATCTGACACACAGTGATCATTATACTTTGGCTTTACATTTAGCTCTGAGGTTCCTAGAGCCAACAAAAAGAATAGTGCTGATTTATATAGTTTTTATTGCTCAGTAAAAAAAAAATAATAAGCGTATTATATCTTCAGGAGAGATGGATTGTTTTGAACCCTTCAGGGAAGTGTATCATGTGGTTCCTTACTTCCCAAGATGTATAAATGGTCATAGCTTGGCCATTTTTTGTGTTAATCTTTATAAAAGGCTAAGAAAGGCTCTTCAAAGATGCATCCATTTTTAAAAAATATTTGTTTTTTCAATTTTCAAAGTAACAATGCTTTTGTATAAAATTGAAACATTAAAGAAGCACACATTGTACAAAATGAAAGTCCCCCATGGTCCTCCTCACCCCGACCTCTACTCTTAACCATGATAGCACCACCTTTAACAGTTTGGTTCATATTCTAAAAGGGGATCATAATATACACACTGGTTGGTAGCTCTTTTTTTACTTAGCCATGTATTCTGGCATCTTTCTATGTTCACATATATAGATCCATGTCATTCTTTTTAATGGTTGCAAAATGTTCCATTGAATAGGTATCTCAAAATGTTTAGTAATTTCCAGTGATTTTACTGTGAATAAGCAATGCTGAGAAGAATCTTTTTGCATTTGGATATAGAAACATCATTTCTGCCTCTTCCCAAATCTGTTTACTCATTTTGACTACTTGGGAAGTCTGGCTCAAATTTTTTAGCTCTGTAACTGCAAAGATAACCTTGGTCTAAGGGTTGGAAATCCCACTAGAGTTGTGTTTAAATTAACTTTCTCTGTTGCTAGCCCAAGATTCTTAGACCTGCTCTACTGCCTGGAGAAGAAATTGTTTGTGAAGGTCTTCGAGTCCTGCTGGATCCTGATGGAAGAGAAGAAGCCACTGGAGGCCTTCTTGGAGGCCCTCAGCTCCTGCCAGCAGAAGGAGCCTTGTTCCTCACCACATACAGAATTCTGTTCAGAGGGACTCCCCATGATCAGCTAGGTATGGCTCATATAATGCCATCAGAACAGGGTTATCTGTGTGCTGCATGAGGCTTCGATTCCATCTGTGTGCAGTGATTTGCGAGTCAGTTCAGATTCAGAGTAAGCCTTTTTACTACACAGATTTTTTTTAGAACTTTTGTCTGTCAAAGCTAATAATAATTTGGATCATAGATTCTTACTTGAAGAACCAAAGGTATCTTCTAGAGAGCAAACCACGGTTCATCCACTGAAACTATAATAATTTCATGAGGCAGCATTTTGTGACTTAGGGATATTCATAGTATCTAGCTACTAACATCCTCTGCTGATTTGCCCCACCTTCTGAGTCCTGCAGTAAACTGTAAGGCTGAGGTTTTCCAGACTCATGATCCCTTTTGTGGAAGGGTGTGCTAAGCATTGCAGGGCTGTACAGCACTAACTAACTAACCCCACTTCTCTCATTCCATTTCAACTAACCCCATTCCTCTCTTAGCAGACCTCTCTTCTATTCAGCAGACCTCTCTTCTAAGAAGATACCTCTCTTCTATTCACTAAACTCCCTCAACTTCTACTTACTACTACGCTATACAATCTTCTGTATTAGCAAGGAATAGCATACCTTATCAAGTCTGAATTATCTTTTTTAAATCTCTATATAAACTATTCTGGTTGATAGGAAAAGCATATAAGGTTTTAGGTAAAATTATTGGACTCCAAATCAAGAAGCTCAGGTTTAGATCACTGTTGACCAATCTTGATATCTTAAGTGAGTCCCCTAACCTCTCTGAGTTTCAATTTCCCCTTTGATAAAATTAGGGAATTGGGCTTGCTTGGTGATAATGCAGTCGCTCTCAGCCTTGCCTGCGTACATGAATTATCTGGGAAGCTTTAGAAAAAAAGGTTTTTTTCTGGGCCTAACTCTCGAACAATTGAATTAGAATCTGTAATAGGATTCTAGGAGGGGGAACCCCCCCCAGGCATCTGTGTATTTTTGTTACATACTGAGGATTGAGAAACATTGGGATAAATGGTCACTAGAATTCTTTCCTCATCTGAAATTATTTATTCAATAGCATTTGATGAGTGTGTACTATGTGTTATGCACTTTGTTAGACAGTGGAATTCAGATTTATAAACTGTATTATCTTCAACATCTCACAGTTGTATAATCCCTTGCTTAGATAGAATCAAGATGGTTTATTGGTCATAAAGATTGCTTACCACATGAAAAGCAAAAAGCTTGTAAAATTCAATAAAGAAAATGAATCAGCAGGAATAGTTGTGCTCTTTTGAAAAAGAGTGAAAAGGAGAGCAAAATTTCTCAATCCTCTCCTGTCATGTTACTGTAAATAAATTACATTTGTATTTGTAAGCAAGTGTATTTTTAAAACTAAATATCTAGTACTTAAAGCATTTTTTTACTAAAACCTTTGTGAGCTCAGTGGCCATAAACATATATTTTGGGCATATAAATATATGAGATACTTGGTCATTTAAATTGCTCTAATTTATGTCTTTTAAAGAAATCAAAGCCATATTTAGTGTGAAAGCTTGTATTGGTCTCTTGTTTTTTCCTGACAATTTTTGGGTTAATTTCACATTTTAGGAAAATTATTTTCATCAGAGAAAAGTTTTGTATTTGCCTCTTTTATTTCTCTTTTTAAGTTAATTTAAATTTTAAAATTTCTCCTTTAATGCCACATAGAAATCTGATCATTTGACATGTGTTATATAAGTCATTTAATACATCTTAGAACTTAAATCCTGTGTATGTCTTGATTTTGTTTAGGCTCTAGGTACGAGTCTAATATAAGAGAATTTTCCAGGTTAGGAATTCAAAAGTTCAGGGACTGAGGAATTCTGATAATAATAAGTAGATTACTTAATATATGGGCTCTTAAGTCAGATAAACCTAGTTTAAATCTCACCCCCTTTGGCTTACTAGCTGAGGGGCCTTGCCCATTGCTCCTCCTTTCTGTTACTTGTACCACTGCCTGAAATGCCCACCCTTTCCCCCTCTGCAGATCCAAACCTACATTCTCTTCAACGCTCACCTTCTCTCTCACTTCTTCCAGGAATCAGTCTCTAGCCATCTAGCGTGCAGAAGTCTTCTCCCCTTCTGAAATATTTAAAGCCGTGTTCCCTCAAACCTAGGAGCTAATTGCATGTTGTTGTATTCTGTGTTCTGCATGTGACTTTCCTCCCCCATGGGGAACTGTGAGCTCTCCAAGGGAAGCTTCATGTGTGCTGCTTCTTTTCTAGATGCTCATCTTCATACCCTCAGGTAGTTGATAAATAATTATTTGTATTTTCCCTTTCTTGCTTTAATATTTAAACTCCTGAAAATCTTGGGCCTAAGCCCAATCATATATCTTCTGAAGGCACATATACATAGTATAGCACCTTTATACAGAAACAAACTTTAACAATCTTTTCTGTTTTGCTTTATTATTACATTAAATATGATAAGTGTCTTTTCAATATTTGAAGATACTTCTTTTCTTCTGTATAAAACCTACCCTTCCTATAAGATACCTTAAACCAGATGATCTTGTGTGGCACATAATAGGCTGGGGAACTAGAATGAAGCCTGGCAGGCTGGGACAGTTCCTTCATTCTGGGAAAGGATTCTTTCTCAGGAATGAATTGCCATGCAACAAAACTAATGAATGCGATTCTAGAGTCGTGGCACTTTCTCTCACTGCATTCCTGGACATTGTCCTCTCCAGACACATTTCTCCGGCAGAGGCTGGTGAAATGAGCGCAGAGACTCTAAAAAAGAGCTCTAGAAAAGGGCTTCCCTGGTGGCGCAGTGGTTAAGAATCCGCCTGCCAATGCAGGGGACACGGGTTCGAGCCCTGGTCCGGGAAGATCCCACATGCCACGGGGCAGCTAAGCCCGTGAGCCACAACTACTGAGCCCACACACCACAACTACTGAAGCCCGCGTGCCTAGAGCCTGTGCTCCGCAACAAGAGAAGCCACCACAATGAGAAGCCCGCATGCAGCAACAAAGACCCAATGCAGCCAAAAATAAATTAATAAATTTATTTTTAAAAAATAAATGAGCTGTAAAGTGCTGTTGCTTAGTCTGTACCCTGTCTTCCTATAGTTGGTGAGCAGACAGTTGTGCGAAGTTTTCCCATTGCCTCCATCACCAAGGAGAAGAAGATCGCAATGCAGAACCAGCTACAACAGAACATGCAAGAAGGACTGCAGATCACATCAGCATCTTTTCAGGTATTAAGAAAGGGAGCCATTTGTCTGCTGTTTAAAAGTTTTCTACAAATGATGTCATGGCCACTTTCTTTTGATCATATGGTCAGGAGTTAGAGGATGAGGAGAATTAGAGGGTCTGAGAGGGTAATCTTTGATTGAGTCAACTCTTGAATGGTATTGGATTTAATCCTCCATTTCCTGAGCCCTGCAGTCAACTCAGAGTAATAACATTATCTGTTGATATTCAGTGATCTTAGAAATTCAGACACACACAGTTGACTCTTATTCTGTGCCAAGTCATACCTTAGTTTGGGTTTGATAAAGTCTTTAGACAGAAAGCATCTCTTGGGATCTATTTCAGAAGGAAATGCCCTGTGGCTCTTCTGTGGAAAAGGTAGAGCTCTGAGAATTATAGCTAGGTCTAAGGTTCTAAGTAACCCCTGATGAAGCAAAGGTTTTTTCAGGGAGCTCTGAACGTATCAGAACTTGTGAAATTATTGATGCAAACCAGACACTTGGAAGAGTGATCTTTTCTTAGTTTTCCTTTTTTTATAATTCTCGGTCTGCGACATTGTGCTCTTCTCACTCTTCCTGCCTTGTCTCTGACTTCTCAGATTTGCAGGGGTTCCAGTTCTTGCCTCGTTCCTTCCAGGCAAGAAGCCCTCCCTAGTACCTCCATATGCTAATTGTGTGAAATGTAAGTCTGCTGATCTCTAGGCCCAGACCTTCTCTGGTCACCTGAGAGTACTGACCTCCTAGAGATTACTTCACTATTCCAACTGCCAAAGGACTCTAAACTAGAATGCTGCATGGGTCTACTGGGTAGGATTCTAGTCAAACTGAATTTTTTCTTCCTAGGTTTATAGTATCTCTGGGTAGGAAGAGACCTTCTTAGGCCAAATTCCCTATCTAGAACCAACAGTTAATAAATGAGAAGGACATGTTTCCTACTCCAGCCACTATAAGTTAATTTCCCTATCCCATCATAGAAAAGATAGTCTTGAATTCCCTGGCTGTCCAGTGGTTAGGACTCTGTGCTTTCACTGCCGAGGGCCTTGGGTTCATTCCCTGATCAGGAAACTAAGATCCCACAAGTTGTGTGGCTCAACCAAAAAAAAAAAAAAAAGAAAAGAAATTGAGAAAAGATAGTCTTAAAGAAACTCAACTTCAAGATACACGATTTTCCTTGCCAACTAACCATCTATAACAAGTAAACCTTTCTGAGCCTTTTTTATTTTTGAAATTTTTAAATTTTATTGCATGATATCCAAGGTCCCTTCAACTTCGAAACTCTTGCCATTTAGTATTATTATTTTTTTGTTATTTCAGTAATTTGGGGGAAGCTATCTGGAAATCCTTAATGTTTCTGATATGTTTAATTTCTTTTGTCCCTAGTTGATTAAAGTAGCATTTGATGAAGAAGTGAGTCCAGAAGTAGTAGAGATCTTTAAGAAACAGCTGATGAAGTTTCGTTATCCTCAGTCCATTTTTACCACCTTTGCTTTTGCTGCTGGACAAACTACCCCACAAATAATTTTACCCAAGCAGAAGGAAAAGAACACTTCCTTTCGGTAAGAAGACAGGTTTCTTCATTTCAGCCCTCCCATAGTTGACTGTCAGGCGAAGTGACCTATCTTTTGGGTCAATATGTGACTGTTCTTTTTGTTTGCTGTTTTGTCACACCCATTGAACCAAGCTCAGGAGTTATGGAACAGCAGCATCAATATATGTAACAATCATGTCCATTGCTCATGATGCATTTTTAGAATGTGAAATTCTGTTTTCCCTTTTTCCTGTACTGATCGCTTTCTAACTTCAGTTTTCATTAATATCCAGGCCTAGTAGACAGTTTTGCTCTGGTCTAGAGATGAGAATGTTTATTTTTTCATTTTTGTAACTTTTTATTTAGATATAATTTCAAATTTATAGAAAAGTTACAACATAGTACAAAGGATTCCTGTATACCCTTTACCCAGATTCACCAGTTGTTTGTTTTATTCCATTTTCTTTACCATTTTCTCTCTCATATATATATTTTTTCTAAACCATTTGCGTTACATATATAATGCCCCTTTATCCTTAAATACATCAGTATACATTTCCTAAGAACAAAGACATTATCTTATATAACCACAGTACAGTAATCACAACCAGGAAATTTAATTGTCATAAAACTTTTACCTAACCCAGATTCCATATTCAAATTTTGCTTATGAGCCTTTACAGCTACTTTTTTTTCTGTCTGGTACAGGATCCAATCCAGGATCAGGCATTGCATTTACTTGTCATATTTCTTTAGTAGGAATACTTATTTTCTGATGAAAATGTTGAGGAATTCATGTTGAAACTTTTAAATTTCAGTTATTACAAAATAACAATTGCTTTAAAATTCTCTTCAGTTAGTGATAAAATATAAGTCTTAACATTTCAGTCCATTCATCATCAAACACCTGGAATTTGGACATCTGCTAGTACAAATTACATATTAGGGACTACTCTGCAGATTTTGGAGAAAAGGCCTTCTTTTTGCCTGAAAGTGGGATAGGTTGGGGATTATAGGTGATTTGAGTCATTTCTAAACTGCATAGCTAGCCACTTGTACCGTTGTTACCTGGTGAGCAAAAGAGACCACGCATAGCCAGATATGAGATGCTGAAGAAGTATGAGCAGCTTTCTAGGCAATTACAATGGTGAGCTAAGCATCTTATCTTAGCACTGTGGGGTCACAGGGGAGCCTGTGATATTCATTATCTCAGCCCTCTATGGAAGAAACAAAGTTTTGTATGGTGTTTTATGTTTAGAAACTGTCGGGGGGGGTTGGTTATATATATCTATAAAATCAAGCTGATTCTGTCAAGCTACAACAGAGATATAGCAATTTTAAATTCTTAAATATCTTAGAATTGTCTTGCATATATAAAACAAAAGATATAGCTCTAGCTGGAAAAAATTCAAAAATCCCATTAAGTTTAAGTTACACCTGAAGTGATTCACAATAGGCTTAATTTAGGAAGTACCAGTATTCTGTGATTTCTAACAACTATGTAAAACATGCTCATAACCCTCAGATTTACACTTCAGATCACTAAAGACAAGGACTGGCAAAACTATTTGACAACAAAAGAATCCTTACCACCTTTCATCGAATGACAAGAAAACACAAAAAGAGTTCTGTTCTTTGCAATAAAGAAGAACATAATCAAAAACAATCTTACTTGAAACCTTCATCTCAATATGATTATTCAGGAAATAGGTTCTTTGTTTAATTCTTTGAATTGTAGATATCTATACCCAGAATTTCTATCAGCAAGAAAAAGTAAACCATTTAAATAAAGTACTTTTAGGTCCAAATGACTTAAATCCTAGTTTCTCTTTAATTAAAGCTGACTCTCAAAAGGATACTCAAATTTCTGGTTTCTTATTTTTTCTCCTCTCAAAGAGGGGAATGATTTTACTCTTTTCTGTATCTCAGAAGGCTTCTAGTGTCAGAAGGCAGGACACCACACATACACATTTAAAACACTTAAGAAATAAGTAAAGGTGTTGCCAGTTATAATTGTCAAGATCTTAAAGAAAAACTTATGAGTTAGTAGAGAGTTTGAATCAGCAGAGAAGGAGGCAGGCTGGCTTTCCATGGAGGAGGACTTCCGCAAGCATAGTCTATGGGAACTGGTGGGGGGAGTGGCATGGATAACCAGAGTAGGTTAAGGACATGCTTGACCAAAAAGCCAAACTGAGGAGTTTAGATGGGGAATGATAAGTAGTTTGTGTCCCACTCTAGGTTCTTGCACTTTTTGCCTAAAACAGTGTCCTGATGACAGCAGTGTTTTATGGGAAATTAGTCTGCTGACATATAAAAAGTGATCTAAAGAAAGAGAGGCTTAATGAAGGTCTGGACAATGCTAGTGGCTGTGGGAATAGAGAAGAAACAAGTTGAGCAACATAGGTATCAAAAAATATAAGTGGCATCTTCATATTAAATTGACATTCTCTTTGGTTTTGTGACTTGTAGCACCTTCTCAAAAACAATTGTGAAAGGTGCCAAAAGGGCAGGGAAAATGACGATTGGGCGGCAGTATTTATTGAAGAGGAGGACAGGGACAATTGTGGAAGAGAGAGTGAACCGTCCTGGATGGAATGAAGAGGATGACATATCTGGTATGTAAGAACTTGTTTTTCCTTCATGAATGAACTTTGTATCTTTCTTCTTATATGAGTAAGAACAAGAGACTAAGACATAGTTGCACTTAAACCTGACTCTCAAAAACCTAGATCTATCTAATAAGATGAGAGGCACTTACCAGCTTCTCAGAACTGGAAAAAAAAAATTTTTATTTTCCCAATATTCCATTGTTCAGATAAGATTTTGTTAAGTTATATTCCTCCTCTACCAAATCCATAGAGCTGATTGGCCACTGTTACGTGGGTCTCATTAAAGGGAAAAAGAAAGAAACCCCGCTACATAGAAAATTTAGGTATAAAGTAGTCCCCCATATGTTATTGTTATGGAATAAGAATAAGGAAATAAGGGCATTAAATATTCAAAGTTGAAGATTTGAGGTTTTGGTAAGAACATTGTGGGTGCTCTTAATCAAAATGGGGGCCTAAGATGAAGGCACTCTTAGATGATAAGAAAAAAGTGCCTGCTAAATATTTAAAAGAGCAGAATCTGGGAAGTGGAGATAACTCTCCGTCAGGAAAATAAAGGCAGAAAACTAGCAGCAAAAGGTTATTCCTTAACCTAGTGTCAAGTATGCTTATGGAATTAACACTAGAGAGAATCTGGTCTAATAGAGAGGATGCCATTGTACCCTTTTCTTTCTCAGGCTCTTAGACTCAATCAGTGATTATACAACTGCTACTTTTACTCCTACTAATAACAACAAGAACATTTTAAAGATAGAAACCTCACCTTTAGAGAGCTCACTAGCTAAAGGTCTCCATTTCAGTATGTGTATCTACGGGCTTGCCTCTGGGGGCAGTGAAAAGACCATTTATTGGAACCCTGGCTTCTCACAGTCACATGGAAAGCCATACAAAAACTACTGCTACCCATCACTATTGACTTCTAATTCAAAGATTTTATGACTTCACAGAACAAAAACTTATTCTATGATAGTTATTCCACCAAAAGACCAAATTATATAATGCTCTTTGCTCCTCTGAAGAGGCCAACACAAATAAAACTGATACCTAATGATATATTTGCATTGTGAAGTTCACAAACTAAAGCACAAAGTCTTATAGAGATAAGCTGGGGTTTTTTTTTTCCTTTTAATGGAAGAGAGCCATATCATTCCCTTTGACTTTAGAACTTTGAGTACATTTCCAAAAACTTTGAAAGCTTAATTTGACTTCTCTCACTTTAAAAATAAACAGGGAAGTAAGTAAAGATAGTCTTTAACATGGAAATTTTTTTTTTTTTTTAGTTAGAACATGCAGTACCAATTAGGAATGTTGTTTTTTTTAAAATCCTCCCTAAAATACTTCATTATTGGGAATTGTTCCAACATCTAAAATCTTAAAGGATTCTGTAACCTGCGATTGCAAAATTGTGAGGGAGTTTCCCATATATACCACATCCTCTGACAAAATATAACTTCTACGAAATACAACTCCTTCATACCTAAGAAAGGTCATTTCCCACTAGTGAACTTCTACTTAATATAAAAATTTCTAATAAAAATTTATGCTGTTTGAAGTTAACTGAAACCTGGAATGATGAGTTTGTGTAGTGATCATGTTAGAGATCAGTTTTACTGACAGGTTAGTCTCTCACAAAGTATGAATGTTTATTCTATAGAGTCCTAAACAGAAATCACTACAGGTGGACATTAATAAGCAAGCCTGACTGAAACAGAAAAATATGGGTAATGAATTCAAAATTAGATTGTTTTTAGAAATTTTGAGTTAATTTCCCTGACACTTTGAGTTAGTTGAGCTCCTGATGTTTTATTTCCTGACTATTACAGTTTTAATTTATGTTTAAGCATAATGATTCCTCAGAGAAGTTACATGATTTAATTTTGGTATACATAGCACCTCTAGCCCTAATATAAACCTCTCTTGGTTAAGTATCCTCTTCAGAAGGAAGTTTTTAATCCTCTACTTTGAGCTATCATTTCTTCAAAACCTGTTTCTGCCATCACAGTTTCAGATGATAGTGAACTCCCCACAAGTACCACCCTGAAGGCTTCGGAGAAATCTACAATGGAACAGTTAGTGGAAAAAGCTTGTTTCAGAGACTATCAGCGTTTAGGTTTGGGAACCATAAGTAGCAGCTCTTCTCGCTCAAAACCAGAGTACTTTCGAATCACTGCCTCCAACAGGATGTACTCACTCTGCCGGAGGTAAGTCTGTTGGTGGTGTCCAAAAAGAGACCTTTCCTTCCTTCCATTTGCATCTTGAATGGGCTATTTGCATCCATAGCACAGAGAGAAAGAGAGATGCTAGAAAACAGGAGCAAGGTGTCCAGGGGTATGTGTGTTTAAGGGACACTTTTTATGCAGCATGTGCAAGCATCTCACTGACATTCTCAGAAGTAGTTATATCACTGAACAGTGCCTATATTAGATCAGAAAGTGAATGGTAAAAGTTTTTGTCCGCTTTATGAATTTCCCATATTTGTCTTTCTCTTCCCATTTGCCTCTCTTCTAACATGTCTGAGATAACTTGAGTAAGAATAGAATTTGCCCAGGCAGAGAGGAGAGATGAAAATCTGCTATAGGTCAGGGGTCTGCAAACTTTTTCTGTAAAGGGCCAAATAGTACATACATATTTTCAGTTTTGCAGGGTATATGTTCTCTCATTGCAACTACTCAACTCTGCCACTGAAGCAGCCATAGACGGCACATAAATAAATGGGCAAGGCCAGTTTTGGCCCACAGGCTGTAATTTGCTAACCCAAGTGTAGGTAGGGTTTCCTCATGCTGTCTAATTAGAATTTTTTCAGGAGATATTACTTAAAGAATGTAAATGAACACATGTTCTTTTTTCTGTTCTTTTGTCTATTGCTGTTTTGTATATCTGTTAAGCCCTATTCCATGCTTTATATCTTTTAAAACTACATTTCTACCATCCACAAGTTTAATCATTTTCATTTCCAGGTAAATTCTATTCTTTGCATTTATAAATTACTGGTTTGATTAAATACAATAATGCTGTGAAAGTACTTTGTAAGTTGTAAGCCTTGTACATGTCTTAGAAAGTTGTCTTAATGTTACTATTAGTTTCAATCCTACTGTTCTCAAAGATAGAGATCTCATTTTAAATGACAATTTAAATGTACAAATACCAATGTGAAACTTGAGAAACAGATTGGGAGTATAGTGTGAGATTTGGGACAGATAAAATTTTTGCATTAAGTACTGAAAGGCTGTGATTTTGTTGAGTATGCAGTAATTTTCCTGATACTCTATCGTTCTAACTATATTCTGTTTGTATATAAGTGTAAGCGAAGGTGTAAGGCGTGATGTCCTACTATTTGAGAAGCTTGCTATCAAAATCATACCTGACAGTGAGAAAACAGACATTATTTATCATTTCAATCTGTCAGAAACAAAATAAAATCTTAACAGACCACTTATTAGAACACTTATTATAAAGAACTTATGGTGATATTAAATAACATAAATCCCTCAAGTTATTAGAAGGAAGGAAATGGAATAATAAAAAATAATCCAAAAGAAGGCAAGAAAGGAGAGAAAAGGAAGTATGGAACAGATGGGACAAATAGAAGGCAAAGAGTAAGATGGTAAATTTAAATTCAAATATATCAGTAATTATGTTACTTATAAATTGATAAATGCTCCAATTAAAAGAAAAAGATAATCAGAATTTTTTTAAGCTTTATGCTGCTTTTAAGGGCTTTATCTAATGTACAAGATTACAAAAAGGTTGAAAGTGAACAGAAAGAATACACCATGCAAAACTACCTTTAAAAAAACCTATTGTCACTATATAAATATTAAAGTAGATTTTTAAAGTAAAATTTTACTAGCAATAAAAAAGGATGGTTCATAATGACAAAAGTTTCATTTCATGCAGAATTTATTATAAACAAGTATAGTTTATTACAAAAATACAGAACTGGCTTGACAATTGAAAATTAATCGGCATAGTTCACCACATTAAAAGAATTACGAAGTGTTTTAAGTTCATTGTATACAGAAAAGCATTTTATAAAGTGTAATATATATTTATGATTTTTTACAGAAGAACCCTAAGCAAATTGGAAATACAGGGGAAGCTCCTTAATCTCCTAAGTGTCTAAAAAAATCCTATAGCAAAAATTACTTAATGGTAAACTATTGAAAACTTGTACTCTGAGATCAGGAAAAGAATGCCCACTATCACCACTTCCAGTCAGTGTTGTACTAGAGGTCTTAGGAAGTACAAAAAGACTAGAAAAATAGATAATAGAAGTCAGAAAGATTGAAAAGAAAGAAATAAAACTGTATTATTCACAGATGATCTGATTATACACATAGAAAATCTGAAGGAATCAACAGATAAACTTGTTATATTAATAAGAGAATTTAATAAGGTCACTGGTACAAGGTCATTATACAAAAATTAGTCATATATGTACCAAAAACAAATAATTAAAATATAAAATTTTAAATGATGTTATTTTAGTACTACTGATACTACTTAAAGTCGCACTAAAAAACATTAAGTACTTAGGAATAAATCTAATACAAGATGAGTAAGACCTCTACATGGAACAGTCAAAACAATATTAAGGATCATTAAAGATACAAATAAATAGATATTTAATGTTCTTGGACTAGAATATTCAATATTCTAAAACTGTGATTTCTCCAGACATTGATCTATAGATTCAATGCAGTCCCAATCAAAATCCCAGAAAAATGTTTACAGAAATTGAAAAGATGATTCTAAGAGTTACACTAAAATGCAAAAGGCTAGAGGTAGTCAGGATAGTCTTATAGAATAACACTGCAGGATATCAAGACTTCTTATAAAGCTACAGTAATTAAGGCAGTATGGGAGGTACACAGGAATAGACAAACAGACCACTAGAGCAAAAGAGGGAATATAGAAATATCTCAACATATAAGAACACTGGGTTTAAGATAAAGATAGCACTTAAGAGCAGTGGATAAAAGATGTTTTTTTCAATATATGGTGCTGGATATCCATACAAGAAAAAAATTAATTTTGACCTCTACCTTACACTGCATAGACAAAAATCAATTCCCATTGATCTGTAGATCTACCCGTAAAAGGTTAAAATAATTAAAAGCTTCCAGAAGACAGGAGAATATCTTCATGACCTTGAAGTAGGGAAAGATTTAAGACAGGAAAAACACTATCCAGAAAGTAAAAAATTGATAAATTAAGAAGTCTTATATATCAGAAGACATCATTAAGAGAGTAAAAAGGCAATAACTAATGGCAGAGGATATCCTCTTTTGTGAGGATATCCTGGTGGGCAATAAATATCTGAAAAGACGCTTGTATGGCTGTTAGCATAACTGATGCCATCTTGGGCCCTTACGGTTTCTCCTGTCTTTCGCTGACCCTACCAAGCACTGTACTATGCAGTGAATCACTTCTCTGTCATCAAGAGCTTTGTAGTTAATAGATATTGTTTAATTATCATTAGGACCAGGTAGCCTCTATGCTCTGTTAGTCCCCAAACAATGATGAAAACCTTCCCATAAGTATTCCCAGTACCCATGAGACTAGTTACCTATTCATATCTCTTGAGAATGCACATCCTGTTTCAAGCACCTACCCCCATACCCTAGGTTAACTATAAAATTGTCCCAGTGGCCCCTCAGTGGCTTGGAATGCAGTTGAGAATGTTTCCTCATCATTATTCATCCGAGCTAGATCCCACCCTATGAGTTAGTTACCCTGTAATAAACTGATCCATTAATTATATGGAGCTGCCTGTCTGATTTTTTAGTCTCAAGATGCCTTCTCAGTTTGATGGGTACTTTTGGTTCCCTCCATCCTCCAACAATGCTCAACCTATTAGTCTTCAGATAAATACAAATTAAAGTCCCAGTGAGACTGCTTTATACCTGCAAAAATGGCTAAAAGTTAAAAGACCAGCAATACAAAATGCTAGTAAAAATGTTGAGCAAGTAGAACTCTTTATTGCTGGTGTGACTGTAAATTGGTTAAACAGCTTTAGAAAGCTGTCTGGCAGCATCTACTAAACTTCTAGACATGTATTGAACAGTGCACAATCTGTCATGTATCTGTTGGAAATTCTACTCCATCTAGGAATGCATATGTTCTCCCAAAAGACAACTGCAAGAATGTTCATGGCAACGTGTTTCTTACATAGTCAAAAACTAGAAACTACTCAAAATCAACAATAGAAGAATAGATAAATAGTATAGTCACATAGTGGGCTACTATATAGCAATGAAAATGAACAGACTACAGTTATATGCAAAGGCTTGGATGGGTCTCATAAACATACTGTTGATCAAAAGAAGCCAGACACAAAAAAATAAATTCTATTCGTTCCTTTTTTATTCAAAAAAAACAGGCAAAACTCATCCATGTTGTTAGCAGTCAAGGATAGTGATAATCTTTGAGGAGGAAGAGGGAGAAATAGTGATTGGGAGGTGACACAGGGGATGCTGGTTATGGTCCATTTCTTGACCTAGGTGCTAGTGATATGGATTTCTAAAAAGAAATAGAGGGCCCTAAATAATGGAACTGCTTTTCAAGTCTTCTTGAATGATTATGTCTGTAGCTAGGTCTCTTTATCAGTTTGTGGTATTAGAAGAATACAGCCTGTAACCTCCTGAAGCATGGAAGTACTAAGTTTTCAGAATACTTCCAAGGTATCTCTGGTTAAGTATTAATGTCACTGATTTGTGCACAGAAAACAGCTAACATGTTAAATTTCATGTTAGGTATATTTTACCATAATAAAAAAAGTCACAAAAAAAGACATGGATTAGAGGTTAGGAGGTTATTAATATGAAATCTCTTTGGTCTAATATTTCTAAATAAACTAAAGGAAAGAAATGCTCTGAAAGCTGCCTGTCTTCTAGTACTTAGTAATCTTTAAAAACAAGGTCTCTTGCCTGTTTTTCATTTTCCCAGCATCATATCCTGTAACTTTACGAGCTAATCTTTTTTTTTAATTATCAACATGTAGTGTTAATAAAATATTTAAACGTACTTGACATTTGAACGAATTGTTTTCATACCAAAGATCATTTGGTTTTGATTTTTAATCCTTTCACCATCTCTGGCAGTCTAAATATTAGTGTACTCTATTCTCTGTTGTCATTTCAGCAATCCAATGAGTTGACAGTTTGATTTGTCATTCTCATAAAGTTGACACTAATACATTAATCTTGGGACTTCCCTGGTGGCGCAGTGGTTAAGAATCCGCCTGCCAGTGCAGGAGACACGGGTTCTATCCCTGGTCCGGGAAGATCCCACATGCCGCAGATCATCTAAGCCCATGAGCCACCACTACTGAAGCCTGTGCATCTAGAGTCCATGCTCTGCAACAAGAGAAGCCACTGCAATGAGAAGCCCGCACACAGCAACGAAGACCCAACATAGCCATAAATAAATTAATTAATTTTTAAAAATACATTAATCTTGCAATCTTTATTTCAAGTCATGTATAAGGCAAGGGAAATCATGTTTAACAGAAGCCTTTTTAATAATTCTTTGTAACGTTTTCATTTTCTAAGCTTGTTCCTTAGCAAAAGGCTGCAGTATCACTGAAGTAGGCTTATTAAAAATAATAATAATAATACAGATTAGTGGATGAGTTAGCTGTCTTCACCATCTAGGCCTTTTCTTCTCAAACCCTAAAGAACTGAGTTAAAACTTAGTTTCATGTTTGAAATATGTGTCTTACCACTCCACCAATATGTTTGAGTCTTAGAAAATTACTATGATATTATGATATTCATGTTCTTATATTCTCTTTCTCTCCATTTCTTTTTTCTTCTCGTCTCCCCACCCCTCCTCGCCCATCCAAATTATTCTCTTTCTCCCTTCCATGTCCCTAAAGCTATCCTGGCCTTTTAGTTGTACCTCAAGCTGTACAGGACAGTAGTTTACCAAGAGTAGCCCGCTGCTATCGACACAATCGCCTGCCTGTTGTATGTTGGAAGAACTCAAGAAGCAGTACCCTTCTTCTGCGATCTGGAGGATTCCATGGGAAGGGAGTAGTTGGCCTTTTTAAATCTCAGAACTCCCCTCAGGCAGGTAAGCAGCTCTCTTACAGCAGTATTCTGATCCTTCCACTTCAGAGTATTCCAAAAAATGAAGGAAGTAAAATCTGGGAATGCCAGTTGTACCCTTTCATCGAGCCTCTCACACATAGCCTTTTCCACGGTGCTATATACATGTACAGCTTAAGAACTAGACTTGACAATGTGGGGCTCCACCTTGAATTTGCCATCTTGCTTAATATGTCTGTTTATATTTGGATTTTAATAGAAATTAACATAATGAAGTCTTTGGTTCTAGGCTGTTTTCACTTCACAAACCAGAGTATCCACAGATGGAAACAGATTACATATACTAATCATTTTCTTTTCTTTTGGGAAGCATTAAATATATTTAACCGCTTCAGAAGCAAATAGGGATTCTGTCCCATGTGGTATAAGATATCCTATCTCATTCCTACAAGACACACACACACACACACACACACACACACACACACACACGGGCCAACTTAAAAAAGATACACTAAGTGATATTTTTGAGCACGATGTCTGAGGTCTGAGGTCAGTCGGGAGCTATATTTTGCTAAGCTTTCTCATAACTTCTAGCTTAAAGTAGATGCTCAATAAAATTAAACAAGGACCGCTAAGATATCAGATCCAGTTTAGGGATGGCTGCTGCATTCTTTCCTCTTTGGAAATGAACTCACTCAAGTTCAGTGGTTCAGTACGTAGAACCATGTGCTTTTTGATATCTCTTCTTTATTCTCATCTGTTCCTTCCTGAAAGTTAAAAGTTGGCCAGTACATCTTTGATCATTCAGTTGACTGAGGGCATGACACACACCACGCTATATTATTATTGTTGTTGTTGTTATTTTTATTATTTCACCTGGCATTTTTGTGTAATTGAAGGCAGTTGGCTTTTAACTTTTTCTGCCCAGAGGAATCCTCCCAAGCCACATAATGGGTATAATAGAACACAGCATATGTAGGTTATATAAAGTGAGAGAATCATTTCAGCATTAATGCATTAATGAGCATATCACTAAGCATTAATGCACATATCACTGAACTTTTAGTTAGAAAAATTGAAATTGTTTTATTCCACTGGTTTCTTATTTTTCAATATAAATTTACTATATTTCACATTTTTGAGCTCACACATTTGCTCACATTTTAATATCTCTGAAATTGGAATGCAACTTACAATTCATGTGACAGAAATAATTGTGTCATGGTTTAAATGGCAGAGTTTTTTAGTCTTAGTACATAAAATTGTGGTGCATCTTATAATTGATGACATTTTAGAGTTTATAAAATATGATGGCACCTTAAAGTTGATAAAATACAAAAATATAGTAATGCTAATTATTTATTTCCTATTCACCTTGTAAGAAAATTTGTTAATATCTATTGTCTTTCCAGTGAATCCCTCCCGATGCCACTTTAAAGTGCCTGGGCCAATTTCAGTGATTCTGTTTTACTCCACACAAGCCAGGCTCAGACTCCCTCCAACCCAGACTTGCTCTGACAGTTGTTTCCATCTGTGCATACTTTTTGATCCTCTTTCAAAAGGACCAGGGAATTGAGCAGCAGCTGCTCTTGTCTTCTCATCTTCCTCCTCTCTTCCCACAACAACCCTCTACAAGTTCATATCCCCTAGGCCTATGTGACAGAATTGGAATAAAATTACTGGTACTGGGATATTCTCACCTCTGCCCATTCTGGGATGCTGAGGGAAACTGCTCCATCCTCTGCTCCCAAACAGTGGCATGGACAGAGTGGTTGGGGGAGATCATCAAGGACATGTTGTCTTTTATGAATCTTTATTTTGAGTTGATTGGTTGATGAGAAACTGCACCTGTGCTTGGAAGGACCGGCTGTATGTTGGTTTTCCAGACCTGGGCTCTTTCTGGGAGGATGATGAGGCAATCAAGAAGTAGGTGTGGTGAAACCAATATCATAGGAGGGTTAGCCATTTAATAGTTCGGAGCTTTAAGTGGGGCTGGTTTCTATATTTGGGTATGGTAACTTGAAGACCATATATAGAAAGAATAAGCGTATGTATATAGAGAGAGCCTGTTTTATTAACATAGATACAGTTTGTTTTATGTAATATCTTTTCCTTTTATAGCTCCTACCTCCTCTTTAGAATCTTCCAGTAGCATAGAACAAGAAAAGTACTTGCAAGCCTTACTGAGTGCAGTTTCTGTCCATCAGAAACTCAGTGGCAATAACACCCTTACTGTCAGGCCAGCACTTGCTCTGTCTCCAGGTAAGATTTAATAATATTTTTCTTCTTGACAACTGTGAAAGGTCATATTCATTCCTAGGGTTAGTCTCTTTAGTTATTTGCATTGTTCCTTCAACATGACCCCTTAATGTTTTACCTTGTGGGGCTATAACTTTATTTTATTTAGACATCAGGGTACCACTATTAACTTCTAGTAAATAGTAACCAAATTTAGAGATTTAATTATTTCCTTTTTAAAAGAGTAATAGGAGAGGTGGTGGAAAACATAAAGTCATGTGGGATTTTTTTTTTTCCTGGAATCTGTTTTACATAGACTTTAAAATATTACAGAGTTGAATGTGTAAGTTGAACATCTGTTTATTAAATGTATATTTATTAAAATCATCATGTATAACTTTGAAATTCCTGAAATTTCTGCAGCCTTTTATGATTTGCAGTACAGTTTGTTTTCACTAGATTTGGATGAAGCCATTAAGACTTGTACTAATATTCTGTTTCAGTTATCATGTGATGGAACCCCAAAGGGTTCATGTAGAGGTAACCCTAATGTGTTAGACACAGGAGCATGTGACTTGAGAAGTTGGTCTCCTTGGCTTAATCAGCTATTTGAATAGCTCAACATAAGCAGAAAGTGGCTTTTCTTGTAAAGTAACACCATGCATGCCTTGTTTCATTTATCATTAAATTCTCTGATTGCACTTGCCAAACCTAACTCTCTATAATCTTGCAGATGTGTGTATCTCTGAGGAAATAGTAACAGTGCCTTGTTATCTCTATTAAAGCTTTGGGTACTTAAAAAGTACAATGTTTGGCAGCAATTAGACATGCTACACATGAAGATAACTTTTTGTCATTTGAGTAATGTTAACCCGAACGACATGGTTTTTGTTCTTCTTTTTGGCTGACTTTAGGGACTGAAAGGAGGACTTCAAGAATGTCCACTGTGCTTAAGCAGGTAGTGCCAGGACATTTGGATGTAAACCCATCCAATAGCTTTGCTCGAGGAGGTTAGTAAGATTGATTTTATAACTGAGCACTGATACAACCTTAAAAGCAGAAAACTTTTTTCTAGATAGTGATACTTCAAATCAACTAATTATGGTTAAATTTGTTTTTAATTACCCTTTTCTAAACGAATGATCAAATTTATTACTAGCATGGTGACAGATGAGTTTAGCCTCGTGGGACAAGAGGTATAATAATTGCTGAAATCTTAACATACTGATGAGTTTGGAAGCACTGGGAGAGGAGGGGAACATATCTAAATGGTGACTCAGCTCTGGCAGCATTCCATGATGCTCCAAGTTTGCAGTGTAGAAAGGCTGAGCACAGAAGCATAGACAGTTAGGGAGACATGATTCCAGACTCAAAGGCTGTGCCTCCAGTGCCTGTTATCTTTACTCCTGTTCTCTGAAGTGCTAGTTTGAGGAGTAAGAGACAGTGGTTCAGAATCAACGTAAAGACTCTATTTTACAAAATTCACTTTTTTTCCTTTTGAAAACCAAGATTACTATGCACATCTCCTGGCAGCCATATTGATTCTTTAGATGCTTTTTTCCCTACCTCATCAGAACTTTCTATGATGGCAGAATTTCCTAAGAGCTTTCACCCTTCTTCAAGTATCTTCCTAATCAGGCCTTAAGGTCATTGTATTAGTTTGCTAGGGCTACTGTAACAAAGTGCCACAAACTGTGTGGCTTAAACAACCATTTGTCTCACAGTTCCGGAGGCTAGAAGTCCAAAACGAAGGTGTTGTCAGGGTTGGCTCCCTCGGGGGGCCATGAGGAATAATCTGTTCCACGCCTTTCCCCTAGCTTCTGGTGGTTTGCTGGCAATTTTTGGCATTCCTTAGCTTGTAGAAGCATCAGCCATATCGCTGCCTTCATCTTTACATGACATTTTCCCTGTGCATCTGTCTCCACATTTCCCCTTTCATAAGGACACCAATCATGCTGAATTAGGGGTCCACCCCACTCCAGTGTGACCTCATCTAATTACATCTGCAATGACCCTATCTCCAAATAAGGTCACATTTTCTGAGGTACTGGGGGTTAGGACTACATCATAAGAAATTTGACAGGGGGTAGGGACACAGTTAAACCCATGACAGTCATATGTAACTTTTTCCGGAACTTTTAAAATACTATTGTTTTAAAGTTGAAGACACAAACTTCATTCTTTTCATCATTTCTTTCTTGGTGAATCTGAACTAAAAGATAGTACAGTGACTTTCTCCTAAGGTTTCTGGTATTTTTGTTGCCAAGAACTGTCAGAATTTGGTTCGACGTTGCAGTTCTTATTGCTTTATTTGCCATCTGAAAGCTTATATTAGCAGGCACGTCAGAAACTTTTCCCTTTAACTTTTAGTAGGGTGCAACTTCTGGCATATGTCTGGTTAGCTGAAGTCTTCCCATCCCCACCCTGCTCTTGAGTTTTGCCTTTGTAAACTTCATCAACAACATGTTATCTCTTCCTCCATTGGGCCAGGTGACCCATAATATAAATTTTAGGTACAAAACTGTCTCTCCTTCTGTGTTGGTACCTAAGGCACAAGGATATTCACCAATCTGTTTCAACGACATTATCTTTGCTTTTTTTATATTGGCCTCAGACTCATGGCTTTTTTATACAAGGGAATCCCCACTAGTGGTTACATTCTAGTCATGAGTCCATTCTTTGCTATTCTCAAAGGTACCTGGAAGGCTGTATTTACATTTTAGGATTAAAATCTCCTATTTAATCTGTTTATGACCCTTTCTATGCATAATGAGGCCATAATTATTATTTCTGACCCCCTTCCCAAATATTTTCTTCTGAAAATTCCTGTAAACTTAGTGTGTTTCCTTATGACAATTTTTTGCTCCTAACCAGGTCCCTTCATTCTGGTATCTTAAGCTAGGATCCAGAAACGCAAATCTTATTATTTTACTCCATCTCTTAATTCTTCATTCCCAAAGCCTCCAAATCTCCCAAGGTCCCAGTGATTAACTGGAAGATGAGATACGGCTGTTTCCTGGCACCTTCAACTTCTTCTGTGATCCCTGGCGCTGCTTTCCTTTGTCTCCTCTGATAGCATCATCCCTCTCACATAGAGAAGCAGGAATGGACTGGGGCAAGCAAGTTTGGGAATTCTCAGAAGATTCCCTATTAACATGAACATGGCAGGTAGACGCACACTCAGATTGGCCAGGGCAAGACTATATGTAGACACCTGCATGCCCTGACATTAGTTCATTTCCTTGTTCCCACCCTCGAGTACAGAGTCTCTTCATTCTTCCAGAGAGCTGGGTACCACTTCTCCAGCAGTTCCTCATTTACCCTGTGTGGGAAGAGCCTCCTGTCTCGAAATCTCCCTCCTAACCTTCTCCTTTTTCCTCGTCTGTATTTTCACTGTTTTTCCATTCCTTTCATTGTCATAGAATCTTAATTACAGGTTTCCTTCTTATGTTATTTACACTGTGTGCCTTTCCCACTCTGATGAGCCAGGGTTTAGACTGACCTTCACCTTCTCCTTCACCCTTTTTCAGTGAGGGTGGTCACTTAGCGTTCAGCATGCACGTTGAAGAGTTCCTAAGCCAGGGGAAGCAACCTTTTTGACGCAAAAACCAGTTAAGAAAAAATGAAGATGTGAATTGCTTTTCATTTAAAATTACAATAGCTTTTATGCCCCATGGGGAAAATGCAAGTATTTGCAACTTGGATAAATTATCTTGTTGTATAGAAAAATGCCATGAGAAAATCTGCCTCTTAAATATAAAAATGAAATACCTGGGTATATTTGAGAAGTAGCCACATGGAGGCAGCTTTTAAATTTTTCATCCTTTACATTTTCATAGCCCTTTAAGTTCCTCTACAGTGTTATTTTATCCTTGAAATAACCTCCAGGACAGGTACTTTAGGAGGCTTTGAGAGATGACGTAACTTAGCCAAGATCACTTAGCAGCCAAGAGCATAATTGGGACTAGGATTAGGTCAGTCCATTTCAGTGCAGCCTTCACTGAATATAGCTTATACCTCATGCACTGTGCTAGGCATAAGGTCACATCCATAAATTCAATATACCCTGTCGTCACGTCCAACCCAAGCATCTCTTTTCCTTCTCTCCTTTGTTCTGAACAGAGTAGAGAGAACAATACCATTGCTTAGGAAATGCTCATGCTCTGAACAACACTGCACTCCCATGGGTGGGATGAACTGTATCACTTCTTCCCTGAAACAGTCCCCTTAGCCAGACCCTGCTGGACAGATCCAGGGTCACATGGTTGCTTAGGTGACAAGACATAAAGAGTTTGGTTCAGTTACATTCAGATTCAAGCTGCAGTCCTACCACTTAGTGTATGATATTAAGCAATTCAGGAAACTTCGTAATTTTCAGTGTCCTCATCTGTAAAATGGAGATAATAAAAAGTATTCTAGCTTTAGAATAGTTATGGGGAATGAATGAAATAATATATGTAAAGCACTTAACTTAGTAAGTGGCTCGTTATTAATAGGAGCTCAATAAATGTTAGTTCCATTATTATTGTTGAGGTTGTTGTCATTATTGTTGCATAATACTCCACTGAAATGGGAGGAAAGTCTACATTTGTATGTAAATTACCTTAAGCCAGGTTGCTTCTCACTGGCCAAAGGCAAGCAGATAAAGGAGAATGTGTCTTAGGCCTAGACCAGTAACTTTCAAACTCTTTTGATCATGGCTCACAGTAAGAAATACATTTTATATCTATATGTATACATATACATTTTATATCACAAAGGTAGTACTAAGTCACAATGCAAAATGTATATAGACTATAGCGAAAGTTTCATGAAACAATATTCATCTATACCACATGCAGTGCTCATAGTATTTTCCACTCTAATCTGTTTCACTTCCTTAAAAATACTGGTTTGACCTTCTAAAATGATTTCACAAACCACTAAGGAGGACCCTGCAGTCTGGAAAAACACCGCTCCAGGTCGGTGTTACATGCTCAGGACAAGTATTTGACACCTAGGAATCACTCAGGAAGCTAAGCAGACCTCGCCACCAATGCAGTAGTGTAATGCCTTTGGTTAACGTGATTGCCAGATGGACGTACAGTTCTCCAAGCCCTGCTGGCCCCATATCAGTACAGCCCGTTTTCTCATTGCTGATTTTCTGCTAGGTGATAAACACTTGGCAGTTTTTCATTAATGAGGCTCTGTTTGAGAAAGTGCTTAATTTTTTTTAAATTAATACCCTTTTCATTCTTTCAGGGCAAATAATTGAGTTGAAGGTATAGTAGAGAACTACAACAGCTCATATGTATCAATTTTCAAAAAGAAAATAATCAACAAATGTTTGCAGTACCTAGATATCAGGCTCTCAGCATGGATATAAGAGTAAATGTGATTAGGTCCCTGCCCTTTGGAGTACACAATCAAGTAGAATAAAATGTGCAAGTAATCACAGTGCAATGGGATCAGAGTTCAGATAGAGCTGTCTGCAACTCTAGGAGGACAGTCAAGAATGCTTTTCAGAGGAGTTTACATTGTTCCTGGATCTTAAGGAATAAGAAGTTTGTCAGGTAAAGAAATGGGAGAAGTCATTCTAGGCCAAGGGACTAGCATAAGAAAATGATATATTTAGGGAACAGTATCTCAGAATCAGGAACCAACCACTCAGGCTTCACTGTAAGCGTTTAATGATCCATATTCCAATAGGAAAGCTTAAAACCTTGGCAGAAAGGAGAGTAGTTGGCTCGCACACAGGAGTCCCTGTGCCTTTTTCATGCTGTTCCAGGTCTTTGTTCTGTCTTGCAGTAGCATTCTCTGTGTATAATCAGCCAGTGCCTCTGCAACCCTTAGCTTTCTGACTTCCTTTGGCCACTAAAGCCATCAAGGCCCTTCATTTCCTACTTCCAAAGGAGTGAGGCAGAAATGAAAAATCACTTATGATGATTTTTCTTTTATCAAATTATGTCATATTTTATGCAGTTTTGAAATGGATAGCTTAATAATCCTGCCATTAATGTTTTCAATCCTCAATAAGTACGGAATCATTTTCCTTAAGTGATTTGAGCAGTTCCTTTACTCAGCAAAGAATATAACTGTAACTTACCGCTCACCATTATTGTTATTACCAGGTAAAGTTTGCGATAAGTCACGAAGCACTTTCTTTCTGTTGGAAAAAAACAATATTACTCAAATTACAAAAGTATTATCTTTGATACTGCCTATCATTTTGGTGCAAATAGGGATTTTAGGAGAAGTCATTACGTCAACCATCACAAGCTGTATTTTTAGTGGCATTGGGTATTGTCACAGGGTCATAAATTTTTGCTGCTTGTAACTATCTATCTGCTTATGGAAAATAAATGGAATTTCCAAATGAAAAGAGGAAAAAAAGAAGATAGTGTGGCAATGCTTAATGCTCTACTGCAAAAACATGCCCTTTGTTATTCCAAATGGTTGTTAGAGGTTCATTCCTGATATGATGGCCTTGCTCAAAGAACAAACATGTTGTACAACACATCATATTTGCCAATCAGTCAGCCTCCTTAAATACTAGGGCCAGTGTATTCACCCCTCCCCAAATTCCTTAATTTTATTATAAAAATTTGTTTCTCACCAAATGACAACCTCCAAAAGCTTATTCCATTTGGTATAATTTTTTAGTGGCACTCTTTGCTGCGCTGTCCATTTCATTGTGCTTATTTATAATATTTATAAACAAGTGCTGAAATTTCATTTAACAGGCACTCAATTCATCTTTTTGTGTGACCGTGCAGCTTTTTATTTGTTAATCAAATCTTCTGCTTTTAATATATTTACATTTTTCCCCTATCATTAACTTAATGTTTAAAATTAACCTGTTCTTTTCTTACTCCATTTGCTCTGATGTTTGCTGCTATATACATTTCATTCCTTCTTCCTTCTTTAATCTTGCCTACCAGTGCATGGGTACAGAGATAAATGTTTTACTCAGTCAAATCCCAAATCTTCAGCTAAGGGAAGAGTCCATTATCAAGGTACTGTATTATCTGTCCTGATGTGTCACTCTTTTTAACCATCTTCATATGAAAGCATATGTGTTACAAGTGACTTTTTTCACATTTGTTTGTCAAATTATCTTTATTCTCATCCACATTCTGAATTTCCTCTGTGATGCCATTTACCGAAAAATTAACACTTGCTGTAACATCTAAGAAAACTCATAGGTTGTAATAGAAAGTTTCATCCATGTTAAGCAGAAATTTACAATACCTTTTCTTGAGAACTGGTCTCCTGACCCTATAGATGCTTATAAAGAGAAGCAGATGTGACATTATCATGATGACTTGTAGTCACCTAGAAACATGGCTTGATTTAACATTTGGCAAAGATTAAAGCTTCTCAAAGAGCCTTTCCAAATCTAGAGAATGCACTTTAGGGAAGCAGTGGCAGTGTTATGCACCACTGTGACTCCATCACCAGCCTGAACGCTACAGTCTGTGGGCATTTGTAAGGAGCTCTGTCAAATTTGGGACTTATTATATGCCTTTGTGTTTAGATATTTGATATTTGATAGTCTCACTTGCATATTAGAAATCCTTGATTTTTCTAATTAATATAATTAAGGTCAACTTATGAGATCCTTCCAGTAGCTTAGCTTGACCTTTCCCTTAGAAGACATCTGCTTCTGACTATACCTTTTAAATAAAGCTTCCTAAGATTCAGTGAAATGCACATTACTAAATTTATAACTTCTCACTGTTTTTCCTGGATACTGGGGGAAAAAAGACTAAAATATAACTTATACTGACTTAAAATTACATTATTTTGGCATGATACACAAATATTAATTCTCAGATGTTAGTGGGTTTAGTAAAGTTCTAATTTATTTCTTAATGTGGTTTTATGGTTAAATTGACTGACTAAAGCAGAATAATGTTCCTTCTTTTTTGAAGCCCTGAGAAATTTACTCCACGTTCTCCTTCCTAGGCTTCATTATTGCATCCTGCCCACATTTTTTCTTTCCTAGAGCCAGTGCACTCTATTTATGATACCAGTATTTACTTATAATTACTGAATTTATATCAGTATACAAAAATAGAATTGACTTGGGTGACTTATTAGGTTCCTCTGAGCCAAATGATTTTTGAAATACTATATTAATAATGCTTATATGATGCAAAAGTAAATGACAAATGACCAATATGATACATGATTACTTAGATGAATTAATTTGCTGTTACCTCTAAAACTGTACCCACAGAGCATGCATCTTTTCCCCTATTCAGTGTCATTCTCACATCAGATTATCTCACTCAATTGTTTTGACTTTTGTGAAGGTGTTTGGGCAAGTCTTCGCTCTAGCGCTCGCCTGATCAGCTCTCCAACATCCTTCGTTGATGTTGGCGCCCGGCTAGCAGGCAAGGATCACTCGACGTCCTTCAGTAACAGCGCTTACCTGCAAAACCAGCTCTTGAAACGCCAAGCAGCCCTTTATATATTTGGTGAGAAGTCGCAGCTAAGGGTAAGATTTCTTTTTCTCACTTAGAAACTTCATGGATACGTGAAGGCAGTGTATAAAACTTATTTCATAAACCAGCTTTCCTAGAAATTTTTTTTTTCTTTTTTGCTGCATGGAGTCTTAACCTGGAGTTAATAATCTTTAAAAAAATTAGCTCATGTATATGTATACATGTATGTCTACCTGTACTTATATAGATAGAGATACACATGCATACACACAATGCATATTTATTAGGCATGAAAACAAGTGCTTATTCATAATCATTTTTAAAATCAGCATAAATATCATGAATATTAGGGAGTGTACATTAAAAAAATAAGGCTTATCCAGGCTGTGTTTTTCCACTGTCTTAGTTCAGCTTCCATAGGAATCTGTGCCCATGGCAAAACAGATGTTTTTGTTCTTGTAAACCTATTGATAAAGCTGCAGGAAGGAAGAGTGGAAAGAAGAGCATGGCACTGCATATGGAGGCAAGGGAAGGCCAAGGCTACACTTCTTAAGTTACATTCTTTAAGGGTTCTCAAGACTATATAGAGTGACACGTCCTAAGACATGTCAGAAAATGTAAGATATTAGCTGGTAATCAAATTTATTCTTACTTTTTTTTTTTTTTTTTTTTTGGGGGCTGCATTGGGTCATCGTTGCTGCACGGGCTTTTTCTAGTTGAGACGAGTGGGGGCTACTCTTTATTGCGGTGCACAGGCTTCTCAATGCGGTGGCTTCCCTTGTTGCGGAGCACAGGCTTTAGGCGCACAGGCTTCAGTAGTTGTGGCTCACAGGCTCTAGAGCACAGGCTCAGTAGTTGTGGTGCACGGGCTTAGTTGCTCTGCGGCATGTGGGATCTTCCCGGACCAGGGCTCAAACCAGTGTCTGCTGCATTGACAGGCGGATTCTTAATCACTGCGCCACTAGGGAAGCCCCTTTATTCTTACTTTTAAATTATTATGTTACAGAGCTTCACTATGCTCAAGTCCCATAAATTGTAAAGATAGTCTCTATCTCCAAAAGCAACAATAATTCCTTGGGGTTTAATGTTTTTGCAGTTCACACATTACAGAATAAATTTAATTACTACTGACAGGTGTGTGGGAAATAAAAGTATTTGGGGTTTTTGGGGCGGGGGGGGTTGTTTTTGTTTTTTATTTTGACTATGCTGGGTCTTCATTGCGGTACGCGGGCTTTTCGTTGTGGCGCACGGGCTTCTCTAGTTGTGGCGTGCGGGCTCAGTAGTAGCAGTGCGCAGACTTAGTTGCCCTGCAGCATGTGAGCTCTTAGTTCTGTGATCAGGGATCGAACCCGCGTCCCCTGTATTGGAAGACGGATTCTTAGGCCCACCAGGTGGTCCCTGGACCACCAGGGAAGTCCCTAAAAGTATTTGTTAATTCAGAAATCCCCTCAAAGTTTAGTCCAGTGCCCCAGTGAGCACTGGACAATCTAGACAGATGTTCAGCTGAACTGTAAAATGGAGGCTGTGAGCAGGATCCCACATGCTTGGTCCTCAGGATGCCAGTGACTGAGTCAGCTCTTCAGTGGCAGTCTGGCTTTGCTAGCTCTTCTCCCACTGCCTGGACTACTGCAGTCACTTAGTCACCAAGCTTTAGGGTAGAGGGAATGAAACTGCTGGGTAACGCTCAATTTTTAAATATGCACACGTGTCTTCTGATACAGCAGATAATTTTATATCCAGAAAATAGTTGGGACATTTTTCAACAGTAGTCCAGGGATGCCTGCACAGCCTCCTTGGCACCAGTGTCTTTCCCAGAGCACAGACTTTGCCCACTTCAGCACACCTCTTATTTATGATCTGAGTCACTCCCCAAGGTTTGTCTCCTGAATGCTCACCTCTGCTATTCCCTTTGCACATCAGTCCTCAGATAAGCTGTGTGATCATGCATATATGAGTAAGAAAGACTGACCAATTGGGACCCTTCCTCCTTTCCTCCCTCTCTCCTTCCCTCCTTTCTCTTTCTTTCTTTCATCAATAAAATACTGTATTTTAAAAACATAATTCCATAATTCCAAACATAATTTCTGGCACAATAGTTATTAGGATTTTTGTATATTCCTTCACATTTTGCTTTTTATTAATTCAACTGTGTCTGTAGGGTATGGGTGCATATCTGTCTGACGTGTGCCACAGTCTAGCCAGCACAGCGCTGCCTAGTTGCAGCTCCACACCTTTTTATCCCAACAAAGGAAACATAGGAAAGCAAATAAGTGAGAGTGACTCATTCTAAACAATCTGGAATTGCCCTTATTTACCTTTTTTAATTCACATACTTTAATATCTTATACTTAGTAACAAATTCTTCATAATCTTAACAGTGTGTCGAACACGATGGTTGATAACTCCTGCTTTATAAGGTAGGTATACCTAGCTCAAGTATGGTTGGGAAATGGAAAGGAATCTAGTTTTTCTGAAAAGTAAACTATTTTTTATATGTTTTAAAAAAAACCAATATGACACGACACTGTAAGTCAATTTTCCAATGAAAATTTTAAAAAATAAAGTAGATAACCAACAAGGGCCTACTGTATAGCACAGTGAACTATACTCAGGAATATAAATGTCTAAATGTCTTGGTAAATATATCTGGATTGTAATAATATGTTTTGAATTGCATAGAACGTTTAAAGCAAAAAAAGATTAAAAAAAAACTAACAGAAAAGAACTCATGTTCTCATAGTGCTAAGTTCTTTATCTCAAGCCATCTTTCCATGTTGTGTAATACATTTCATATTTATTTTAATCACTGCATAACTTTTTTTTTAAACATTCAGTCCATTTTTTAATATTTATTTTCTTTTTATTTATTTTTATTTTTCGGCTGTGTCTGGTCTTCATCATGGCATGTGGGATCTTCATTGCAGCATGAGGGATCTTTTTGGCGTGGCACGCGGGCTTCTCTCTAGTTGTGACGTGTGGGTTTTCTCTCTCTAGTTGTGGCGCGTGGGCTCCAGAGCGCATGGGCTCTGTAGTTGTGGCACGCGGGCTCCAGAGCACATAGGTTCTGTAGTTTGTGGCACGCAGCCTCTCTAGTTGAGGTGCACAGGCTCAATAGTTGTGGTGCGCAGGCTTAGTTGCCCCGCAGCATGTGGGATCTTAGTTCCCCTACCAGGGATCATCCCGCGTCCCCTGCATTGGAAGGTGGATTCTTTACCACTGGACCACCAGGGAAGTCCCATAACTTTCTGTTTTGTTGGATGTTTTGGTTTCTTTCTTTATCATCTATATGTAAAATTGCAGTCACATTTTCAAGCATATAGCTTTTTATTTTTATTTTTTATTGGAGATACAATCCACTAGAGGATTTTTTCCTACATTTTAGATTATTTCTTTAGGCTAGCTTCCTAAAAGTGGAATTACTAAGACAAAGAAACTTTTTTTTTTCCTTAATATACATTGGTAATGCTGTTTAAGAAAAACAACTTGGGGGTTTTTACTTTTTATTTTAAAATTTTAATAGGCCTTTAAAAAATAAAGTAACCAATATAAAACATGAAACAGACCCAATATGTAAGTCTTTGGCAGTAATTTTTTTTAATTGTGGTAAAATACAAATAACATAAAATTTACCATCTTAACATGTACAGTTCAGCAGTGCTAACTAAGTACATTCATATTATTGTACAGCCAATCTCCAAAAAGCAGTTTACTCTTAGAAAAGCAGATGATCCAGTAGAGTAATTTGGGCAGAATGTGAAGAAAGTGAAAAGAACATGAGAAAATTAATTCATTCTTTGGCGTAAGAAGTTAGAGAACTTTTAAATCGTCTTCAGAAGTAGGCAACTAGATTATCAAAATAAACTATTTCAATGGGCCACCAATTTAGCATTCTTTAGTTAAAATTGCGAACTCACATAGAAAAAATTCCATATGGATTAAAAATATAAATGATAAAAATACTGAAACAAAGATTGATATATGTGTCATACTGAGTGAAAAATAGTCCAAAAGTTAGAAATGAACAAAGCCTTTCATGTTTTACTGTATATGTATTTTTTTATTATTGGCTTTAAAAGAATACAATATTAGTAGTCGTAGGGCAGTGAGATAGTGATTTTTATATTCTTCTCAGTGTTTATCTCTGCTTTTTTTTTTTTCATTTTCACAATGACTATGTTTTACTTGCATAATAAGAAACAAATGTGTATGTCTATAAACTTTAATTTGTAGAGCTCTGGAACCTCAACAGCATATTACCTTTTAATTATAATTCACATCTTGGGGAGACTTAGTTTACAGTTTTAGATTAATCATGCTGTCAGGCGTCATTGGTTCCTCCTTAGACCTCCAGGTTCATGGCCTTGTAAGTAGCTTATATTTGGTCCTATAAGCTCCATCAGGTTCCAGTCTACTAGTAGCCTCTTCAAGTTCTCAGAATGACAGCAAGCTAAGTCAAACCACTAGACTTTACTGAATGGCTCTTTCCAGCAATACTGACACATTAGCGAAAAATGATTGACTTTCTTGATCCACTGCAGCCCCTGCAGCTCTTTGGCCTCAACTAACTGTATATCACTAAGCATTACCCTGTTGAAAACATTGTTTTTTTACCTATAACACGTCGTCTGCCTAATTCTCTCTGCATCTTCATCCACAGAACTTCAAGTTAGAATTTGCTTTAAATTGTGAGTTTGTTCCTGTTGAATTTCATGACATCCGACAAGTGAAAGCCAGTTTTAAAAAACTGATGAGAGCTTGTGTCCCAAGCACCATCCCTACTGACTCAGAAGTGACCTTCCTGAGAGCCCTGGGAGACTCTGAGTGGTTCCCACAGGTAATGTCTGGAGCAGCTTATCTTATAACTCAAGAAAAGAGAGGCCCAAGGGTATACAGAATTGATATTTGAGGAAAAAAATATTATGTTCCCCACTACCTGACATTCTCCCTTGATTGTGTGCCCTCTGTAAAGGGCTTTCAGTTCCAGGGAACCATGTGATACAGGAAATGAAGGGGTAGAATTCTCCATGCCTGGGTTTTTCTCTCTGTTGTTGAAACTTGCTTGGTCTCCATAGGATGCTAAGAAGGAGATTATTATTTTTAGATGGAAACTTTTTGATATACAACAAATTTAAACAACATGTATGTATAGGGCTCCTGCTCTGTTACTAACAGAGTGAGGATCCAGGACAGGATGTGATTGCTAGGTGACTCCAAGGGGCTTTTCCTCTTACTTTCTCACTTTCTATTTGTCTCTGCCTGTTCTGTGTCTCTGGACTGTGGCTTCACTCCCAAGCCAGCCCAACAAAGGCACATTGGTTGCCCTGAAGCCTACCTAAGGTTTAGGAAAAACCACATATCCTTCTTTCAGCTAAGTCAAGCTTGGGATGTTTTTAATTGAACGCTTATTGAGAAATTAAGGAGAAATAGTTATGCCAGCACACCTAACCCACATTTCTTCCAAACCACAGAAAGAAAGGTGTTTATGACATGCATGTTTTAGACGCTGATGCAGATATTTGGCCAAGAGCCTCTCTGCAATACAGCCTTCAGCCTTGTCTTTAGGCCCCTGGTGCTATGTCCATTATTCCTTCCCCCCTTGTAGGAGCACACAGCCCCTCTATCCCCTGTCCACATTGACCTCCAAGCCTCCCGCCTTTTTTTTTTCCTCCTGCTTCTCTTGAGGAGGAAAAAGGGTTGTTTCCCACAGTACATTGGACTAAAAAGAAAAAAAAAGCCAGGAAATGATGTAAGTACCCAGGGCAGTGACTATTCTCAAGGGTACTTAAACTCTAGGAAAACAGCCACATATACAATTAGCTATTATATGAGGCTGTGTTAATTACTGTTAAGGCAATTCAGGATACTTTGAGTACCCATGGAAGGAGCTGATCAATACTCCCTGCTGTCCCTAAGTTATAAGCCCCAGCCCCAAAGTGTTCCTACCACTCAACCTATCCATCTATGTTTCTCCTATTCTGTGTTCTACTCCTTACTTCAAAGTGGATTCATATCAGAAGTTAGTGACTAAAAACAATGGAAAACATTGCCCCACTTGGGATATTGGCAGTTTAAAAGTTAACTCAGAGCACATGCTAAGCCCAAGAGAATTCAGGCCTGGTAATAGTTGTGTTATAGGAACAGTGAATGAGGACCTTCCCATTCTTGACGAGGACATGTGCCTTGTTCCTGTGTTTAAAATAGCCTAGCTCTGGGATGAACTGAGAGAGTGACTTGGACTTATATACACTACCAAATGTAAAACAGATAGCTAGTAGGAAGCAGCTGCATAGCACAGGGAGATCAGCTCGGTGCTCTGTGACCACCTAGAGGGGTGGGATAGGGAGGGTGGGAGGGAGACGCAAGAGGGAAGAGATATGGGGATGTATGTATATGTATAGCTGATTCACTTCGTTATAAAGCAGAAACTAACACACCATTGTAAAGCAATCATACTCCAGTAAAGATGTTAAAAAAATAATTTAAAAAAATAGCCTACCTCTGTTTAAAATATGGGGGTGGGAGTGTTTTGTTTTAGTTCAGAGTTGGATTCATTCTACAAGTTATGTCAAGTAATGTTTAAAATTTTTTTAAACCAGAATGTTACACATTTAGTTTTGAAATCTATGTGCTTTGCTCACACCCTAATTGTTCATTAGGGACTTGGAGTCAGTTGTCTTGGCTTAAAAAGCTGAGCACAAATAAAAGTTTTCTTCCCATTTAATACACAGTACAAATACTTTAGTATAGAATTCACATTTGATAGAAGCAATATCTTTTGTAATTTCTCTGGGGAGATGCATTATATATATTTTGTAATATTTTTCTTTCTCCTGAGATTTTTTTGTAGGTATATTTTCTCTAATATGAGGTTTTTTAAATGAAAAAAGTATACAATTCAGTACTTTTTAGTATATTTACAAAGTTGTGTAGCCGTCGGAAATAGAACTCACTATATCACATAAGAACAAATTTTAAATCTAATAACTATGTTGCGAGGGCCACATAGAGCCTCACTCTTTTCCACTGGAAAGAATTATAGCTCTTCTGCTTTGAGGGGAATCTTGTACGGTCAGTTTATTTCATTAAGTATCACTTGAACACATTGTTTTAAAATGTGTCATTGTTTAATCTTGATTTTGACAAAGAACTTTAAGTATTTAAAATTCATATGATTCTTTTGTCCAAATATTTTAATCCCTAACTTGTTTGATTATCTAAGGTTGATAGCAAGTCTGTCTGTTCTTGGTGCTCAGAAAGCACTTGGTCTAATTGTGGCCTCCTTTCTTAACTCTTAGCTTCACAGGATATTGCAGCTTGCTGTGGTTGTATCAGAAGTACTTGAGAATGGTTCCTCAGTTTTGGTGTGTTTGGAAGAAGGCTGGGACATCACTGCACAAGTAAATTATTAAAACATATTTTCAGATATTTAATTTTATATTTGTATTTTAATTCAGTTATTTTAAAATTCTGCAGATGAATCTTTTGTATAATGACTAATGTGTTTATGGACAGAGAAAGTCCTCTGTTAAACACCACCTGGTATCCATCAAAAAGCTCTGTGCCGTGAGTTTCCAGGCCCTACAGAGCCTGGAGCTCTGGCTCAGGGCATCAGGCTCCCACACCACAGAAGCATCATGCAAGCATGACCAGCGGTGTAGGACATGGACCATCCTTCCCATGTTTTGTCAGTCCTTTCTCTGGTTCTCTGTAAGCCCCTTCTTTACTCACTCCAGAGTGAAAAGGAAAAGTACGAATATAATCTACAGTAAAACATTAATCTACATCTGCCAAAAAGTAGATGTAGGTTTGAACTGATCCTCTGACCTTATTAATTAACCTAGGAGAAGGCCACAGTCAGCAAACTGGCCAGGCAAGGATTAAATTCTTAATTCTCCTCTGAAGGAAAATGTAGCCAAAATGAATTTGAGTCTCAGTTTTTAATGGAAAGTTTGTAGAATTAATTCACTTAGCTGTCCTGGAGCAGTTAGTGAACAAATTTGCCATCCAGGTAACTTTGCTTGTTAATTAGCTGTCATCAAAAGGAAGTGCTTTGTCTTAGAAGCAGGAATTTTTCAGGACTGAAAGTAATGAAGTATCCAACCTGCTTGTACCCTAGGTGACCTCCCTGGTTCAGTTACTCAGTGACCCCTTTTATAGGACACTTGAAGGCTTCCGGATGCTGGTCGAAAAAGAGTGGCTCTCTTTTGGTCATAAATTCAGTCAGCGGAGCAGCTTGACCCTCAGCTGTCAGGGCAGTGGTTTCACTCCAGTCTTCCTACAGTTCTTAGATTGTGTACACCAGGTAAGTAGAGCAAGCTTAAATCGACTTGATACGAGAGAAAGAAAAGACCTAGCATTTACTGAGCATTGCATTGCTGTGCCAGGTACCTTTATGTCACAGCTCTGATGGACTCAGCCGTAAGACTTGCGAAAATCTCAGCAGTAGCTTCCTGGAAATGGAAAAGAAAAAACTAGTTGGTTTCTGAAACTAGGCTAGCTGAGCTGGCTATCGAGCTGGCTCCCAAGTGAAGTGGGCAGCACTCTAAATTACCATCTAATGTAACGGAGCAAACTTGGCTTGTTCTCGAAGGTTTGATCTAGTGTAGAACAGTAAAACTCTCTAGGTGTTGGCCAAGCCTGAAATCCAGCACGTGGTCTTCCCATTTGGGGAGGACCCTACTGTATGCCTGAAAATATAGGAGGTAGAGCTAAACCCCTAGAGAAAGAATCAGGGCCCGACCAGGCAAGCCTCTGAGGTTGAGAACAATGGCTCAGTTCTACTGGGTGACATAATTAGGGCTAATCAAGAGACCAGACAGAGGGCTTCCCTGGTGGCACAGTGGTGAAGAATCTGCCTGCCAAGGCAGGGGATACGGGTTCCATCCCTGGTCCGGGAAGATTCCACATGCCGCGGAGCAACTAAGCCCGTGCGCCACAACTACTGAAGCCCGTGCACCTAGAGCCCGTGCTCCGCAACAAGAGAAGCCACCGCAATGAGAAGCCTGCACACCGCAATGAAGAGTAGCCCCCGCTCACCGCAACTAGAGAAAGCCCACATGCAGCAACGAAGACCCAACGCAGCCAAAAATAAATAAATAAAATAAATTTATTTTTTAAAAAAGAGACCAGACAGAAACCCAGGTGTATAATCCAGTCAAACCCAGTAGGAGCTGGGAGTGGGGGAGATGTGAATGCTCTGGGCTCCCTCTTACCTTCATCTCAGGCCTTGGTCAGTATTGGGCTTGAGAATTGGATGGCACTGGGTTTAAAAGTTGAAGGCATTGGCACCAGTGGCTAAAATGGCCTAGAAAAAGTAAGGTTGACACTTATAGCCTGTTGCGTCTGCACCACAACAGTGAATGGGTTCTGGCATGTCAAACATATTTGTCAGAACAGTGATCCTCTTTGAAATTGAAATACATTGGCCTCAAGTGTCTGTTGGAAAGAAAAGTAAAAATGTTTTTAGGAACCAGTATTGGAACTAGATCATCTTATGTATGGTTATGTTTTGTTTTTTATTCCATTAATCACTTGATCAGCTTTATCAATTCACTTCATAATTTTTTAAAAAATGTATTTAAAGTGTATAATTCAGTAGTTTTTAGTATATTCAGAGTTGTGCAATTACCACAAGCAACTTCTGATTATTTTATCACCCCAAAACAAACTCCATACCCATTAGCAGTGACTTTTCCGTCGACCCCATCCCCTACATACACAAACACTGGAGGTTATGTTTTTGATTGCTCCCATCAGCTTCTTAAAGAAAAGACCTATTGAATAATTTTAGTTGATTTGAGTAGTATCTGGAGAAGCTGGTCACAAGGTTGAGCTTATACTTTTAAACTCTTTGCAGCAAATTATATATTTGCTTCCTGTTTGAATATTAGCTTTTTTATTCAGACATCTTTCGACAAGTACATGAGGGAGAAGTTTGAAGCCCATTGTCTCTGAAACAGAAAGCTTAACTGAGACTAAAGGGGAGGAGCAAGCATTTTTTTCTCACTTCTGGATAGCTGAACGCCTACAAGTTCTTCATGAAAGCACTTCTTATCCTGCACATTGTCTTATTATGCTATGCACAGGCTATTTCCTGCCTTCATGCCTATATCCCACTACCATCTGCAGTCATCATTACTGATATTTCTTGACCGCTTACTATGCACCAGGCACTGTTCTCAGCACTATATTTTACTCCATGATTCTAAGTAATCTTTGAACCTTTTCCTGGCCCCTTCATTTGTATTCTTATGAACTGTGTACAGACTTCCTCAGTAGCATCTGTACACTAGCATCTATCTATTTGTACGTGTCTGTTGCCTTCTACTTAGACTGAGAATTCTTGGGAGAAGGGTCTATGTTATATTAACCTTCATATCCCTAATATCTAATGCAATTATAATTTTAGTCTCTGGAATGTAGTAGACCCTCAGTAAATATGTATAAATGAAAATTTGAATGACCACCTGGTTCAGCCTTGTTGAGGCTCTCACCACCCTTCATCAAGACCATCTAGGGTGTCCTGAGTTGCTAATAACATCTTCTGAATGCTCAGATATGAAGCTGTTACTCTCTTTTACAAAAAACCTTTAAAGCAGACAAACAAAAACTTTCAGTGGCTCTACATTTCTTAAAGAATTACTCTTCCTCATGTCCAATTTGAATATAATAATGTCAAAATTTCACTTGAAAGGCTCTTAAGGCTCCTCACTGGATGCCTCTGTTGTCTTAATAAGTACACTCAACCAATTTTACCCCTGCATTGAAATAATATCACTCTTGGGCTTCCCTGGTGGCACAGTGGTGGAGAATCCGCCTGCCAGTGCAGGGGACATGGGTTCGATCCCTGGAAGAAGTAGTAGTCCGGGAAGATCCCACATGCCGCAGAGCAACTAAGCCCGTGCGCCACAACTACTGAGCCTGTGCTCTAGAGCCCGTGAGCCACAACTACTGAGCCCATGTGCCATAACTACTGAAGCCCTCACGCCTAGAGCCCATGCTCCACAACGAGAGAAGCCACTGCAATGAGAAGCCCAAGCACCATACCAAAGAGTAGCCCCCCACTCGCTGCAACTAGAGAAAGCCCGTGCACAGCAATGAAGACCCAACACAGCCAAAAATAAATAAATTTATAAAAAGAAAAAAAAAAATCACTCTTTATGCAGTTGAATACCAGATGAAGCAGTTGACTTGCTTTTAATGTCTTTGGCGTATAAAAGTGGATATCTTTAAAAATTAAAATCACAATCTTCATAATGTGGTGTTCACACTTAAAGAACATATAGGGATTAAAAAAACACACACAGAAAAAATCAAACCAAGAGCTGGTTCTTTTAAAGGGTAAATAAAATTGACAAACCTGGCCAGGCTCACCAAGAAGAAGAGAGAGAGAACCCAAAGAGAAAAAAGAAATAAAAAAGGAGAAATCTCAACTGATATCACAGAAATACAAAAAAACATAAGAGAATTCTATGAACAATTATATGCCAACAAATTTGACAACCTAGAAGAAATGGCCAACTTTATAGAAACATACAGCCCACCTAAATTGAATCAAGAAGAAATAGATAATTTGAACAGACTGATCACTAGAAGTGAAACAGAATCTGTAATTTAAAAAATCTCCCTGCAAACAAAAGGCCAGGACCAGATAGCTTCACAGGCAAATTCTACCAAACATACAAAGGAGAACTCATACGGATTCTTCTCAAACTCTTCCAAAAGACTGAAGAGAAGGGAACACTCCCAAAGACATTCTGTGATGCCACCATCACCCTGATACCAAAACCAAAGATCCCACCAAAAAAGAAAATTACAGGCCAATATCTTTGATGAATATAGATGCAAAAATTCTCAACAAAATATTAGGAAACCAAATCCAACAACACATAAAAAAGATCATACACCACAACCAAGTGAGGTTCATCACACATTCACAAGGATGGTTCAACATATGCAAATCAATCAGTGTAATACACCACATTAAGAAAAGTCAAAAACCACATGATCATCTCAATGGATGCAGAAAAGGCATTTGACAAAATTCAACATCCATTCATGATAAAAACTCTTACCAAAGTGGGTACACAGGGAACATATCTCAACATAATGAAAGGTATTTATGACAAACCCACAGCCAATGTAATACTCAATGGTGAAAAGCTGAAAGCCTTCCTACTAAAATCTGGAACAAGGATGCCCACTCTCACCCCTTCTATTCAACATAGTATTGGAAGTCCTAGCCACAGCAATCAGACAAGAAAAAGAAATAAAACATATTCAAATTAGATGGGAAGAGGTAAAATTGTCACCATATGTGGATGACATGATACTATATATAGAAAACCCTAAGGATTCCACACAAAAACTACTAGATCTAATAAATGAATTCAGCAAAGTAGTAGGATACAAGATTAACATTCAGAAATCAGTTGTATTTCTTTACACTAACTATGAAATAGAAAGGGAATGTAAAAAAAAAAAAAGTACCTTTTAAAATTGCACCATTTAAAATTGCACCAAAAAAAAAAAAAAAAAACCTAGGAATAAACTTGACCAAGGAGGTGAAAGACTTTTACACTGAGAACTATAAAACATTAATAAAGGAAATTAAGGAGGGCTCAAAGAAATGGAAAGATATCCCATGCTCTTGGGTTGGAAGAATTAATATTGTTAAAATGGCAATACTACCCAAAGCAACCTACAGATTTATGCAATCCCTATCAAATTACCCATGACATTTTTCACACAACTAGAATGATCCAAAAATTTATATGGAACCATAAAAGACCCAGAATTGCCAAAGCAATTCTGAGGAAAAAAAAACAAAGCAGGAGGCATAATTGTCCCAGACTTCAGACAATACTACAAAGCTGCAGTAATCAAAACAGTGGGGAATGAGAGGACTGGCAGGTAAAGTCACCCATGTAGACTTTTTTTAATAAGAATTAAACTGAATCCATGTCAACTTTTTTTTTTTTTTTTTTTTTTTTTTGCCACACTGCTTTGTTTGCAGGTTCTTAGTTTCCTGACCAGGGATTGAACCCAGGCCCTTGGTAGTGAAGGCACGGATGGAGTCCTAACCACTGGACTGCCAGGGAATTCCCATGTCAACTTTTTTAAAAGAATTAAACTGAGAATAGGACACTTGTTTACAAACTTCTTTACTGATTACTTTAAGATATCATCCATAGGCATTTGAAAATATCCATATTTTTGGTTTCACATATTTTTATCCTAAAATTAACTTAAACCTTTTTTATGGCTGAAATAAAAGTTTGTAACTGTCCCTTTTTCATATAATATGTTGAGGTAACATCCTCAGATTTCAAAGGGTGAAATAAAGTTTAAAGGAAGTAAGTTTAACTGCTGTTTCCACAAATGAGGGATTAAAACTCTAATGACAACTTCCCCCACAGAAAACAATTATAAAATGAGACATGGGGAAAGGAAACTTTTCAACAAATGGTATTGGAATAACTGTATATCTATATAAAAAAGTATGAACCCTGACCCTTACATCATTCACAGAAATTTACCTGAAATGGATCATAGATGTAAATGGCTAAAGGAAATTATTCAAGCAGAAAATAAATGATAAAAGAAGGAATCTTGGGATATCAGGAAGGAAAAAAGAACAACAGAAAGTAAAATATGGATAAATACAATAGACTTTTCTCCTCCTCTTCAGTTTTCTAAATTGATGGTTGAAGCAAAAATTATAACAGTTTTTGATGTTCTCAATATATGTAGAGGAAATAGTTAAGACAATTATAAGTGGGGGAGCACAAAGGGATGTAAAGGGAAGTAAGGTTTCTGCACTTCACTAAAATGTCAACACCAGTCGACAGTAACAAGATATGTAATGTAATACCCAGAACGACCACTAAAAAAGCTACATAAAGACATACACTCAAAAACACTATAGATAAATCAAAATAAAATTCTAAAAAATGTTCAGGTAATCCACAGAAGGCAGAGAAAAGAAAACAGAAAGAAAAAGAAATAGAACAAACTGAAGACAAAAAGTAAAATGACAGACTTCAGCCCTAACATACCAATAATTGCATTAAAAATGGAAATGGTCTAAATAAAACATGACGTAACAGTATGCTTTTTATAAGAAACTTGGTTCAAATATGAAAGTATTGTCATAGAAGTTGTATTTATAATAGCCAGAAATTGCAGGAGGGAGGGGACAAAATGTCCTGAAACAGGTAAATGGCTAAACAAACTGGTGCATCCATACCATGGAACACTACTCAGCAATGAAAAGGGGTGAGCTGCTGATACAAGCGACACTTTGAATGGATCTCAAGAGCATGATGTTGAGTGAAGAAAACGCAATCTCCAGTGGTCCCATACTGTATGATTCCATTTATATAACATTCTCAAAATGACAAGATTATAGAGATAGAGAATAAATTATTGGTTGTGAGGGTTTGGAGATAGTGGGGGAGGGGAACGGGTGCGACTATAAAGGAGTAGCATGAAAAACAAACCAATTGTCCATCAGCTGGTGAACAGATGAACAAATTCTGGTACATGCATGCAATGGAATACTACTCAGCAAGCAAAAGGAATGAAATGTTAATATACACAACAATATGGATGAGTCTTAAAATCATGATCAATGAAAAAAGTCAGATAAATCTCATCATAAGGGACTTCCCTGGTGGCACAGTGGTTAAGAATCTGCCTGCCAATGCAGGGGACACAGGTTCAAGCCCTGGTCCAGGAAGATCCCACATGCCATGGAGCAGCTAAGCCCATGTGCCACAACTACTGAGCCTGCGCTCTAGAGCCCGCGAGCCACAATTACTAAGCCTGAGTGCCACAACTACTGAAGCCTGTGCGCCTAGAGCCTGTGCTCCACAACAAGAGAAGCCACGGCAATGAGAAGCCCACTCACCGCAACTAGAGAAAGCCTGCACGTAGCAACGAAGACACAATGCAGCCAAAAATAAATAAATAAATTTATAAAATAAAAGAAAAAATCTCATCACAAGGAGAAAATTTTTTTTCTTTTTATTTATATGAGATGGTGGATGTTAACTAAACCTATTGTGGTCATCATTTCACAGTATATGTAATTCAAACGATCATGCTGTAGCGTTAAACCTATACAGTGATGTATGCCAATTATTTCTCAATAAAAATGGGGAAAATGGGTAAAAAAGACTACAGACTACACAATATATGATTTCATTTATAGGAAACCCTACAAAAGGCAAAATGGTAGTGGTAGAAAAACAGATCAGTGGTTGCCTGGTACCAGTGGTCAGGGGAGGGGGTCGACTTCGAAAGGACATGAGCAAACTTTATAGGATGAGGGAACTGTTCTGTATCCTCACTGTGGTGGTGGTTATACAAATGTATAACCAAATGAACAGTGACCAAAACTAATCAACCTGTAGGCTTAAAATAGGGAAATTTTAGTATATTTAAATTATACTTCACTGAATATGAAAAAAAATTTTTAATTAGTCCAACTTCTTAGTAAACTGGAGTTCTAAAAAAAAAAAAAAAAACCCAGCAGCTCTCTAGTTTCTCTAGAGAAAAATTTGCCATTGTGATACCCAGGAAAGTACTTATAACCCTGGCTGCCTGGTCCAGGGAAATCCCAGTTAAGTGTGCAGAGTTTTACTTTTTCTGTACTGTTTTCAGTCTCATCATTAACCCAGTTGTGCATGGTGTTCCCAAGTCCAGAACTTATCAAGTTTGGTTTTTCCAGAGAACACACCTCTAATCTCTTGCTTGCAAGAAGGTAGTCATGAGGCAGGAAAGACTACATGAGATAGGAAAGGACCCTGGAGGTCTCACCACTGCCTCTCTAGACTTAAAACTAGTTCTCATTTTTAGCCCCCCTTTTCCTCCTATATAGGACTTGGGCCTCTGAGTCCTGAGCCTTTCTGGGTTTACAGGGCAAACTGTTACCTTTTCAAATCATTTTCATCCCAGTGTAGCTTCTCATCTCCTGTCATTTTCTGCTATTCTTCCTTCTGTTTTCCATCTTTCTGAATTTTCTTGGCCTGCTACTGTCTCCCCTCCCTTTCTCCCCACCTCGTTTTCAACTTTTACCTTTTAAAAATTCCTTTCCTCTAATTGAGGGAGAGTTGCTGGGGACTGCGTTTGTATGGCTGAATTTGGCTTAAGTTAAATACAGTATTAAATGTGTTAAATACCCATATTCAACTTGCAGAATTCTGCATACCTAAATATTAGAGTCAGCAAAAGAATCTACTCACAATCAGTAAGAAATTTCAGTTCTGAAACTGAAAACAAAAGTTGACTTTTAATGAAAACTCAATTATTTGTAAGTGAATGCTTCACAAACTGTAGAAAATAATATTGTTCCGGGTCTGAAGACCCCTTTAGTATGATTTCAAATCTGGTCATACTACATTAAAAAAAAATTAAAATATAAATTTTTAAAACTTTGTCTGAACCCTTCAACTTAATACTCTCACACATAATAACCTAAGTTCAGGCAAGTCATGGCAAAGTGAGTGTATGACATTAATTGCAGTATTTAAAGAATGCTTGGCTATGATAGGTGTCAGTTTTGGTGAAGTAGATTATTTTGTGCTGAAAAGGGACAATTTATTCATTCAAAAACAGAAGACTGTAGTTAACAAATAGAGCTTTTGATTCTTGCTGACTTAATTATAAGGTAGCGTTTCATCATCTCCTACATAGTGGTTTTAGGCATTAGAAAATGCCTTCTTCGAATACCTTTCAAGTGAACACTAATGCTCTACATGACTCTGGCTTTTGCCAGACAGTTCGAATTAGTGCTATCCTCAGTCTCTCAGGAGCACAAAACAGAGCCAAGCCTCAACAACATTTTTAAAAATAAGTGCAAAATTATGCAGCAGCTAGCAAAACTTCCCCAGGTGGAATGTGTTCCCTGCTTATTAACCTTTTCTAACATGCCGAATGCCAAAAGGCAGTCCATGGACGTATGCCTAGACTTGCCCATTAGTACTAATAGAGTTACAAAGAAAACAGATGAAGCGCTGATCTCAAATTAGAACTGCCTCATCATATAAAAAGCCATTGTTTGTGCCAGTGTATCCAGGTGTCAGATGAATTATAAATGCTAGATCACAGTTTCATAATAGCAACATCTGGCAGATTTTTTGTTGCTTCTAAAAGAAATTGGCTTAGCTCAAATGATATCATTACAGGATGCTTCCTTTTCTTAAAATAGTTGAACCAAATTCAGAAGGAAAATACATCCAAATACAAAACAAAAATTTTTTTTACCTAAAATTTCTTTTTAAAATATAATACTAAGGGAAAAGATATGTATAATATGAATGAAAGCATGACGTATATGAAAAGCATCTCCTTTATTCCAGCATTAGAGTAAATCTTTGAGTGCGTCTTAGAACTTTCTCATTATTTGCTACTTTGAGAAAAGCAAGTAACCGTTATAACTTTGCCTTTGAAGTTTATTCAAATTGTAAATTGACTCACTCTGGTCTGGCTTTGTGGTATGATTCTCCCTACAGTTACCATATGCCAGCACTATGCTATGTCCTATTCCAAAGAGAAAACCTATTTGCCTTTTAAAGATATGAGCTTTCCCTGTGAGTGCATGTGTGAGGAGCTAAGTCGCCCTCACATAGGTCTATTACTCTAAAATTTATCCATGCATATTGGCAAAATAACTGCAGTTAATTGATTCATGGTGTATTCAAGAGTTTCTGGTGTCTGCCTGCTTCCCAGTCAACTGAAAATTGGCAAAAGTTGACACACTCCAAGCTGATTTATAACAAAGCAACTTCACATTAAAGCTTTTAATATTTGAGCCCATAAAGTAAGTCTGAGTTTGCCTATCAGTCTCATTTACTAATTTTTGATCTTTAACAAATTATTCAGCCTCTCTGTGCTTCAATTTCTTTATATATGTATATATAGCAGAAGGATTAAAAATCTTATGTGAAGTGATTGGCACAGTACAGAAGGTATACAATTAATGTTTATTAAATCTTAATCTGTGAAATAACAAAAACTAGTGTTAGCTACCTATTTTTCTAGGGTGTGTCTAACATACCCATAATTTTTAAAATGTTGATACCATTAAATATAGGGTCTCTTGTAGCTTAATATTTCTAATTCCTGAAAGCAAAATCCAGTTTTAACTTATTATATTTTATTCCCAAAATGTTGATCTCTCCTGGGATTTGAGTCATAGCTCACTTTATGGGCCTTTAAATTTTACAAAGTACTTAATGGCATATGGGCAAAAAATAAGACCCTATAAATTCATATTTCTCCAAATTCCATTTCAGATTCTCTTCCTATAAATAAGTGAAATTGGCAGATTTTACTCCATAATGGAAAACAAAACCAAAATGCCTCAAACAGCTTAGTCTTAGTATTTTAAATCTGTATATTTTTTCTCTTCATCAAGATAAATGCAAAATTATTTTGAACAACAGAATCCAGATGATGACTGAAAGAGGCCTAAAACTCTGTTCATCAGCATATTTGGGGAAATGCTCACATAGAATTAATTTATAGGCTGAGATGCCTGTCATTCCCAATTCTACATAATACAATAAGGCTAAATTTATTTGAAACAGACTTGCCTTTAGGCCCCCCAGATCTTGTGGCCAAGAAGAAAACTAATGAAACCAAAAGCTTTTGTTTGAAAAGATCAATAAAATTAATAAACCTCTAGCCAGACTGATCAAAGAAAAGACACAAATTACCAATATTAGAAATGAGAACGATAACATCCCTACAGATTCTACAGATATTAAAAGGACCATAAGGGAATATTGTGAACAATTTTGCATCAATAAAATTAAAAATTTAGTTGAAATGGACAAATGCCTTGAAAGACACAAACTACCCCAGTCACTCAAGAAGAAATACATAACTTGAATACGCTTATGTCTATTAAGGAAATTGAAATTGTAGTTGAAATCTTTCCACACTGAAAACTTCAGGCCTAGGTGGCTTCACTGGTAAATTCTACCAAGTATTTAAGGAAGAAATAATAGCAGTTCTACAAAAACTCTTAACAGAAAATTTAAGCAAAGGGAGTACTTCCCAACTCAGTCTATGAGGCCAGCATTACCCAAGTCTGACAAAGACAGGGAAAGAAAACTATAGATCAGTATCCCTGATGATCATAGATTCAAATTTTCTAAACAAAATTTCAGCAAATCAAATTCAACAATATATTTAAAAGGTAATATACCATGGTCAAATGGGGTTTATTCCAGGAATGCACAGTCAGTTTCACATTTGAAATCAATCAGTGTAACTCACCATATTAAGGAACTTTAAAAAAAACCATACATCATCTCAATAGATGCAGAAAAAGCATTTGACAAAATACAATATCCATTCCTTGTGAAAATTCTCAGGAATCTTCTCAAACTAAAAATAGTATCTATTAAAAAAAAAGTACAGCTAACATCATACTTAATAGTGAAAGACTGAACACTTTCCTCCTAAGATCAGGAACAAGATGTGAATGCCTGCTTCACCACCTCTATTCAACATTGTACTAAAGGTCATAGCCATGCAATAAGGCAAGAAAATGGTAATAATAAAGACATTCATGGGACTTCCCTGGTGGTCCAGTGGGTAAGACTCCATGATCGCAATGCAGGGGGCGCAGGTTTCATTCCTGGTCGGGGAACTAGATCTCACATGCCGCAGCTAAGAGTCTGCGTGCCACAACTAAGAAGTCCGCATGCCACAACTAAGAGTCCACATGCCACAATGAAGATCCCTCGTGCCACGACTAAGACCTGGCACAGCCAAAATAAATTTTTTTTAAATTAAATTGAACATTTGGGGAAAAAAATTAAATGATTTTAAAAAGACATCCACGCTAGAAAGGGAAAAGTAAAACTATCTTTATTCACAAATAACATGATGGTCCATGGAATCTATCCCCGCCCCCCCCCCATAAAAGAAAAAAAGCTACTAGAATAAATGAGTTTAGCAAGGCTGCAGAATACATGCTCAGTATACAAAAATCAATACTGGCAATAAACCACTGGAAAACTGAAACTTAAAAATCATTACCATTTACAGCAGTATCAAAAAACATGAAAGAAATCTAGCAAAATACATTAAAGACCTGGACACTGAAACTATAAAACATTACTAAGAGAAATTAAAGACCTAAATAAATCAAGAAATACCTGTTGTTCATGGATCAGAAAACTCAATGTCGTTAAGATGTCAGTCTCCCCAAATTAATCTAAAGATTCAGTGTAATCACAATAAAACTCCTAGGAGGCTATTTTGTAGAAATTGGCACTTATTCTAAAATCCATATGGAAATGCAAAGGATCTAGAATAGCCAAAGCAACTTTGAAAAAGAACAAAAGTGGAGGACTAGCACTATCTGATATTATTATAAAAGTATAATAATCAAGACAGTGTGGTAATTGGTACAAAGATAGACAAACAGATCAATGGAATACTGTCCAGAAATAGTTCCATACATATATATGGACAACGGGTTTTTGACAAAGATGCAAAAGTAATAGGTAGAAATACGATGTTACTTATTTGTGGAATCTAAAATATGATACAAATAACATTTACAAAGCAAAAACGGACCTAGAAAACAAATTTATGGTTACCAAAGGGTAAACGGGGTGGGGAGGGATAAATTAAGAGTTTGGGATTAGCAGGTACAAACTACTACATTTAAAATAGATAAAAAGCAAGGTCCTACTATATATATAGCACAGGGAACTGTATTCAATGTCCTGTAATAAACCATTATATATATATATAACTGAACCACTTTGCCATACACCAGAAACTAATACAACATTGAAAATCAGCTATATTTCAATTAAAAATTTTTAATGAAAAAAATTTTAAGCAATAGGTAGAGAAAGACTAGTCTTTTCAACAAATGGTACCAGACAATTGGATTTCCAGATGCAAAAAAAAAATTAACTTTGACCCATGCCTTGCATCAATATAAAAATTAATTCAAAAGGGATCATAGATCTTAAATGTAAGATCTACTATAAAACTTCTAGAAGAAAACATAGGAAGAAATCCTTGTGATCTTGGGTTATTAGGCAAGGATATCTTAGATTCAACACCAAAAGCATCATCCATAAAAGAAAAAATTGATAAATTAGACTTTGTCAAAATTAAAACCTTTTGTTCTTCAAAAATCACTGTTACAAAAATGAAAAGACAAATCACAGAGTGGGAGAAAACATTTGCAAATCATGTCTGCTGGAGGACTCGTATCAAGAATATATAAAGAATTCGCAAAACAATATATAAGAAACAACCAACCTATTTTTTTTAATGGCAAAACATTTATACTGACCATCAAAGATATATAGGTGAAAAATTAGCACATGAAGATACCTGATATCATTTATCATTAGGAAATGCAACTTAAAATCAAAATAAGATATTACTAAATACCTATTTTCATGACTAAAATTTTAAAACTGACCACCCCAAGTGTTAGCAAGGATGTGGAAGAACTGGAACTTTCTAACACTGCTGGTGGGAATATAAAATTATACCATTGTTTGAGAAAACAGTTCTTAAAAATTTAAACATACCTACCTACCAGGTGATTCAGCATTCCATTCCTAGGCAGTTACACAAGAGAAATGAAGTCCTTATGCCCATAAAAGGACTCATACATAACTGTTCACAACAACATTATATGTAATAACCAAAAATCTAGAAGCAACCCAATGTCCATCCACAGGTGAATGAATAAACAAATTGTGGTATATCCATGCAGTAGAATACTATTTAGCTGTAGGAAGGAATTTAGTACTGCTAACCCAACAACATGGATGCATCTCAAATAATTATGCTTAGTGAAAGAAGGCATACAAAAAAAGAGTACAGGGCTTCCCTGGTGGCGCAGTCATTGAGCGTCCGCCTGCCGATGCAGGGGACACAGGTTCATGCCCCAGTCTGGGAAGATCCCACATGCGGCGGAGCGGCTAGGCCCGTGAGCCATGGCCACTGAGCCTGCGCGTCCGGAGCCTGTGCTCCGCAACGGGAGAGACCACAACAGTGAGAAGAGGCCCGCGTACCGAAAAAAAAAAAAAAAGAGTACATACTTATGATTCCATTTATATAAAGTTCTAGTAAATGCAAATTAATCTGTAATGACAAAAAGCAAATCAGTCATTGCTTGCAGAGGAGGGTGCAGGAAGATGCAAAAGGAGCACAAGGAAACTTTTGGGAGTTATGGATGATATGTTCACTATGTCGATTGTGGTGATGATTTCACAGATGTGTGGAGACGTCAGAAGGTATCAAATTGTACACTTTAAATATATGCAGCTTATTGTATGTCAGTTATACCTCATTAAAGTTGTTTAAAAAAAATCCTGCGGCTAACAAACCTCTAAACTCTCATGCATTCCCTGTAATAAGTTCTTAGAGGCAGTCTCTTTGGCCTGATCCCATTTCATCTATTAAAACAATACTTAACAGAAGGAGAAGGAAGCACGTGGATTGTGCCTTGTGGAGACCACTGTGGGGGGATACAGCAGAAGAGGCCAGGTGTCCCATTGACGAGGAAAAAAAGCCAATTAACTGGAAAAATTGAGTCCCTGGGATGTAGGACTAAATGGTGGAGAAAGCACCAGATTTTGTCTTGTGAATACAATCAGGTCTTTGTTTCTCATTATGGTAAGAAGACATTTCAGAAAATCCCTTGTATTTCTTAATGTCGGATTCCAAATGTGGTTATCTAGGCATTAATCAACCCAGCATTTGACTCAGGTCAATTTGATTTTTTTTTTCATTGAAGAAATTTTCATGCTTGTTGCTTAAACTGTTGCTACACAGTAAAAAAAAAAAAAAAAAAAAAAAAAAAACAAATTGTTCAGCATCTTCTCTTCTACTTCCAACAGACCTGATAACTGACTCCAGTATGAGGACAGACTGTTTTTTTTCCCCAAGCAGTTAGCGACTGCAGGTGCCATTGTGGCACACAGATGCAGACACTGCTGCCCCCAAGCTCTCACACCTTAATGTTTTCTAAGCACCAATTCCAATTCAAGCAAGGCTGGTGCCAGCGGCCTTGGAGAAGTGTTAGCTTTTCTAACGTAATTGTGGAGTGCAGGGTTTGTGGTGAGCCCAGTCACTCAGTACAGTGGGCTATGAAAGCATTTTTCCACTTGTAGAGGAGTGCTTCTAGTCCTAGCATCTGATCTCCCTGAAATGCCTGTAAGTTCAACTTAAGGTCGTATTCGTCATCATTTCCATTCTACTTTACCTCAGAAGTGGGTCATGAAAATTATATTCCTAAGCGCATTAAATATCAGAATAATCAAGGAAAGATACAGTTATGTGTGAGGCAAGTGGTTTTTATGGAGAACAGTCATTGAGAGAAATGTTTTGTTATTCTGGAGCTTTGTTTAATAAGTTTTTAAAAGAGTTTTTTGAACTGTCATGGACTGGGTCAGTGGAAATAGCCCTGAACTCTTCTTCCCCTGGACACAGTGAGCCAAGGGTCTGGCCTGTGATTACCAAGGTTTATTCCAGGGGCTGTTGGGGCAAAGTTGTTCTTGGAGCTCACCCTGCCCAAGCACATTGCAGATTCTCCTCCCTGAGATTCTCAGATTGGTAGAGAACCAAGTTCTATCCTCTTGGACCTGTCTCCTTCTCCTGTCACACCACCCACAATCCAGGTCACCCCCCTCCATCATGTGTGCACCAGCCCCTTGAGGTGGTGCTACTGATTCTGAACCAGGAACCCAGGCTAAAGAGTTTAAGTTCTAAAACGTAGCATATGGCGCACAACCTCGCTATTCAGAGCCACATCCCAGTTGTCTCAGGGAAAGTGTTCCTGTCCTGGGGAGACCAGAACCAACTGGAAGGGCAGTGGCTTAGGTCAAGAAAGCAGGTCCACAGTACACAAGCCCATTGCTTAAGAGTCAAACTCTGTTTTAATACATCTTCTTAACATCCATTTTATGTTGTATTACTTATAATCTAAAATTTTAGTTCAATGTAAAAGCCAGAAAAAATGTTATAGAAAAAAAACCTTTAATCATCACAGAAAACTAGGTTTCTAATCAAATGATAAACATTGATAAAATCACTGATATCCAGATCATGACTTTAAATTCCCACTGATCTGTTGGGTAATCAACATATTGCACACATGTCTGCTCTGTTTGGCTGACCAAGTGTTGGTCTACATTGCCAAATTAAAACATGGAGAGGAAAGCTGGCTTTTAGACAGCCTGCCTCCAGTATTCATTTGAAACAGCTTTTAAGTAAATACAATTATGATTGGAACTTATCTCAACCAAGCAAAATTCTCTAACTGGTCATGAGAGAGTGAGCAATCCAAAGGTGAGATTGCTGGGTGGACTGGAGAGCATCACAAGGTCATCAGCCTATCTTCTGCCACATGAGATGGCTCCATGGAGTCTGCGTACAGGTTGCCTAGAGCACGCTATAGCTCAGTGACCGTTCCGGACTCTGCCTTCCTCCCACCCTCCCATGTCATTCCCTCATCCTTATTCCTCTCCCAGTGACCTCACTAAGTTACTGATGGAAAATTAATGTTAAAAGGCATAAGCTCCTCCCCCTTCCCTTGGCACTTGAACATACCTTTCTTTTTATCTACTCTTCTGTCCCTCCTCATTTTTAAGGCTGTTCCCTGTTTCTGGACCCTTAGCCTCATTCATTCTTGCTTTCCCAGGGCCTTACTCTCTTAGTTATCAGCTCTTTCTCCACAGTTTATTCTCTCTCTGTTGGCTCCTTCTACATTGCCCTACATTTCCCGACATTTCTTTTGTCGGGAAAACGTCTCTTGCTGTCGCCCCAAACCACCACCTTCTCTTCTCATTCCTGTCACTGCCAAACTTCTGTAAGCATAATTTTTCTTACTGTATTACACACTATTACACCACAAATGCCTAGAAAGCAAGAACCACAACTTAAGATAATTTGCATATCAAGTATCTAGCACAGTATAAAGTAGTGAAGGAGGCACAGCCCGAGGAGCCTAGCAAGCCAGGGTTCAAATCTGGGCTCACTAGTTGCTGTGAATGACCTTGGGTAAATTATTTAATCTTGCTCATCTTCAGCTTCCTCATTTGTAAAGTGGGGGAGGGGAGGGTAATAATTCTCATCTTCACAGGATCTGAATAGACATTTTTCCAAAGACATACAAACGGCCAAAGGTACATGAAAAAGTGTTCATCACTCACTAATCATCAGGAAAGTACAAATCGAAACCACAATGAGACATCACCTCACACCTGTTAGAATAGCTGTTATCAAAAGGACAAGAGGTGACAAATGTTGGTGAGGATGTGGAGAAAAGGGAACCCTTGTTGGGAATGTAAATTGGTGCAGCCACTATGGAAAACAATATGGAGGTCCCTCAGAAAGTTCAAAATAGAGCTACCGTATGACCCAGCAGTCCCACTTCCGGATATATTAGAGGGAATGAAGTCATTATTTCAAAGAGATATCTGTACTTCCACATTCATTGCAGCATTATTCACGATAGCCAAGAAGTGGAAATAATGTAAGTATCCATCTATAGATGCATGGATAAAGAAAATGTTATATATATAAACATGAGAAATTCATTCAGTCATGAGAAAAAAGGAAATCCTGCCACTTGCAGCAATGTGGATGGAATCTGAGGGCATTATGCTAAGTGAAATAAGTCAGAGAAAGATAAATACTGTATGATCTCACTTATAGGTAGAATCTAAAAAAGCCTTACTCATAGGAACAGAGTAGAACGGTGGTTACCAGGGGCTGGGAGAGATGTTTGTCTTCCAGGTATAAGAGGAGTAAGTTCTGGAGATCCAGTGTACACCATGGCGACTATAGTTAACAAATACTGTATTCTATACTTGAAAGTTGCTAAGAGAATAGATCTTAAATGTTCTCACCACCACCAAAAAAAAAGGTAATTGTATGAGGTTATGGAGGTGTTAACTAACCCTCTTGTGATAATCATTTCGCAACAGATACGTGTATTAAATCATCACATTGTACACCTTAAACTTACACAATGTTATATGTCAGTTATATCTCAATAAAGCCGGAAAAAAAGAATGCCTATCTTGCAGTGTTGTTATGGAGATTATATGAGATTACGTTTATAAAAAAAACCCCTAGCATGGTGTCTGTCAAAAGGCTGGTTCCTTTCCGACTTCCACTCATGGTAGGGATTCAGTTGACTGAGTGACCAAATGGTCTCCTGCATATTTCAGGTCAGCACTCAGTGGCATGGCATCCACTTTTTGTTCCATTTGATTCTTATTCTTTTCTTTGCCTTGTGTGTTTCAGGTTCACAACCAGTATCCAACTGAGTTTGAATTCAATCCCTATTACTTAAAGTTCTTGGCTTTCCACTATGTGTCTAATCGCTTTAAAACATTTCTCCTGGATTCAGACTATGAAAGATTAGAGCACGGTATGTGTTTGCATGCCCTTATTCCATCTTTCTTGTTAGTTTTATGTGTTTTTAATTAAAGACACTAATAAAATAACCACCCCCGAGTGTGGCAAGGCCACTTTAAGGTTTTACTCTACAAACTACGAAAGTAGAATGGACATGAGTGAGTGAGATTATGTGCTGTGTTAGCTCTTAGGGGCTCCAAGTGGTCATCATGTAGCACCTTTGAAAAGTTAAATCTGCTTATTACTATTTTATTATCTCCAAGCAGTATCACTGTTAGTGGAGAAACACTTGATTCATAGTTTTTCCATCCCTGGTACACTCTGGTAGGTAAGCTGCCTGCCCCTGGAAGCAGTCTGTATAGCAGTTACAGCCATGGGCTCTGGAGCAAACAGAACAGTTAAATTTCAACACTGCCAGTTACCAGCCAAGTACTTTGGACAGGTTAGGTACCTCTCTGAGTTTCCTCATCTTTAAAATGAGGATAATAATATCACCCACCCCTTTGGGCCAGGATGATCCCATTAGGAAATATTTGTAAATTTCTTAGCACAGTTGCTAGCACAAAGAACTCAACAAATTTTAGACATCACCATTGTTATTATAATTTTTAATAGCAGTAATAGTTGTAAAGAGTAGATTCTCAAAAGCCAGTCAGCCCCTGTGAAAACATTTCCCCAAGGGGACTTCTACATTCTTACTTTTGCTGTTTTTATAGTTGGGGGGAAAGGGGGATACACATGAGTATTTTTGTTAAGAAGACAAGTAAATAAAGAAAATCAGTATATTATATTGACTATTTTCAGTATATTATATATACCTGAATATTCATAAAGAAGACTCTCTTAATGGCTGAAAATATTTACTAATGTTCTCAGTTTAAAATATGAAAGCAAAGAAATACTGCTTTTCAGTGCATGCTATTAAAATTATCTAGCATGATATTTCATACATTTGGTAAAGGAGACAGCACTGATGAGACCATTTCCTTTCCTGTTTGTACTTCCAGACCTCTGTTGACTCATAAAATTGTCATTCCACACATCATAATCAGAAACCTTAATTTTTTAAGCACCCGTGTGTTGGGAAGACATTAAGTAGAGCTGGTTACAGTGGACATTAGAGTCACTTGGAGAACTTTTTTAAATGACTGATGTCTGGGGCCCATCCTCAGAGATTCTGATTTAATGGGTCTGAGGTGAGACCTAGGCACTGGGATTTTTTTAAGCCCTTTTTTTTTAAATGAGTGGCCAGGGTTGAGAACTACTCTTCTGCACTCTACAGTTGAAAGGTAGAGAAGAAACATTAATTAGTCTTGGGGGCCCCTCATATTATAGGATTTTGTGCAGCCTTGGGTATGAGACCCTCTTTTATGATAAATAAAATGCTTGTTGACTTTTGCCTGAATCTTTTCATTCAAAGCAAGACAGCACTGCTACGAGAGGCACCCTTCCTGGCCTTTTAAAGAAATACCTCCTGCCTCACCCTAACACATCTTCCTCTCTATTAAAAATAAAGTGGGCTCATGTGAGTAACAGATTGACTGTTTGAAAGGTACAAATATAGTACCTGAAGTGCCCCCCCCCCCAACAAATTCAGCTTTTGTGTTTAAGTCATCCAAGGATACGGACCGCATCCTTCTGACATCCAAAGTCTCCATGACCATGATTTGTGGTATATATAAACTACCAAAGAAAACACTTTAAATAGCTTCATAATAAACAGCCAACAACTTTAAAAAGAAACATAAAATTATGTTTTTAACTGAGTTTCATCAAATCATTTTCCTTCCATTTTCTCTTGAAAAATGTGTAGAATGTCTCCTGGCATGGACCTCTATGAATCTAGATATAGACGCGGGATGTCGATTGGAAGGGAGTCATGCTGTCCTGCTAAATGCTTGGGAAAACTTTATCCCAGGTTTTTCTTCCATTTGGATTTGTTTCCATATAGCTATGAAGTCCATTCCTATCTTTAGCTTTGCAGTCATTTTCTAAGGCTTCTGCACGTGCGCTGCTGTTTCTAGAGCCGTGTGAAATATTCCATTTTTCATCTGCTACATGCGTCATATTTTTAGGCAAACTGTTGATTTATCTGACTTCTGTTTTGCTGATTTTTTTTTTTTTTTTTTTTTGGCGGGGGGATCTACAGGAACTTTATTTGATGATAAAGGAGACAAGCGTGCCAAAAGAGGAATTTGTATTTGGGAGTGTATCGATAGAATGCACAAGAGGAGTCCCATTTTCTTTAATTATTTATATTCACCAGTGGAAACAGAGGTACAGAAAGAAAGCATTTATGTTTCATTTTTGGAATATTTTGTGTTAAAGTTTTCCTTACTTTTTGAGCATATATAAGCTGTTTAAGCGTTTTATAAACATTCGACTAGGTTTCATACCAGAAGCTATTTAAAAGTTGATACACTATGGGTTTAGGTTATGATGGAATGGAGACGGATACCAAATTCTTGACCACAAAAATTAGGAGCTGGCCCCCCAACCATAGAAAGGATAACTTCAAGAAAGTCAGAGCAAGTCAACTTTCCCTGGGAAGAAAGAACAAACAAAACTTGAAACCTTAGCAGGCCGTGTAAGCAGAAAAGATTTCCCTAAGTCCATTTGTACCAAAGCCATGGAAGAACCCCTGTGAGAAGCAGGGATGTTTGGAGCCCAGCCCAAGAAGGATGACCTCTCAGGGACAGCCATCCTCTGCCATGCATGTCTGCATGAAATAGGCTCTGCAGTGGAGTAGACCACCTTACTCAGGAGCAAGGAAGGCCTGGCCCTGGGCCCCATGCAGTAGGACCTCACCCTGGCCTTTCTCCAGATGCACCCTTCTCATGAGGTGAGGTGTATGAAAAACCAAGGGTACATGCTTGGATGCCTCTCCTTCATCTAGACCATGCTGTGGCACTTCAAGATTCCTTGCCCAAATTCAAGTTAGTCACCAGACCACTTCCCCAAGCCAGTGAATGTATCCCTAAGCTAAAAGGGCAGCTAAGGAGTAGCTGTTTGGACAGGGAGTAGACAAGAGTTTAGCTGCATGGGCTGGGGTATATACACATGTTCATAAGAGACCCTCAGAATATAGGACAGAGCTGGGTCAAGAGGAGCAGGGCTTTAGGCCAAGAACTGGGAGCTGGGACCAGCTTTCCCAGTGCCACCACTTCCTGGTGTAGAATTCCCAGAAGTCCAAGAATTCTCAATTGGAGCCTGGCCTTCTAGGTCATTAGGAAGTTATATTTGTCAAGGTAGTAGCATAGAACATATTTTATCTAATAGTTATGTTGATGTATAATGTTTAAATGTATAGATATATGGTATTTGAACCTCTATTCATACTTTTTCCCTGGACCCTGCAATGTTAGGGGCTGGCCTGCCAGTAAGCTTGGGGCACTTTGGGGTCAAGATGAAACTATATTTCAGAATTTTCTTTATACAGGCCCTGAAGCCCAATGTAAATGTTTCCAGCCTCAAGAAGTGGGATTACTATGTAGAGGAGACCCTTTCCACAGGGCCTTCATATGACTGGACAATGCTGACCCCTAAGCAGTTCCCCTCCGAAGACTCTGAACTGACCAGAGGAGCTGGGCCCCAGAGCCAGAGGAGAACAGTGTGGCCATGCTACGATGATGTCAGCTGTGCTCAGCCCGACGCTCTCACCAGCCTTGTCAGTGTAAGTCAGCCGTGTGTAGACACACTCTTGGGGCACCAGGGGACCTGGAGGCACATGAGGCCTCAGGAACTGAGCTTAGTTAAGACTGGTTCACCAGCTCCTGGACATAGCTCTCCTTACTTTGGGTTAGCACTATAGCTAGCACTACAGGAGCATAAGGACACCAGATTTGCTCCCATGGATCAGTGGGGAACCAGGCTCAGGTACTGGCAAAGAGTCTCAGTAAAAATGAGCTTTTCAGCGTTAGAAGGAAGCATTCGAGCAAATGGAGCCGTTTGCAGCTTCGCAGCTGTTTCAGCTGGCCAAGCAGCCTGAGTCAGGCCTGGGCTATGGCTTTTGTGGGTGCCTTACTTCCTCTGGTCAGAAGTGTGGGTAGCTGATGGCCTGATGGGAGCACTGCCAACCATCTTCTACAAGGAATATTCTGGAGTGAAGCCACCCTGGCAGTAGCTACCCTGATGAGAACAGCAGCCCTGAGGAAAGGGTTTGAGCCCAGATACGGGCCAAACAGTTCCTGAAGAGTCTTCTCCGTCCAGTTTCCTGACCAGGACGAGCGTGCTTCAGTGAAAACACGGTCACAGAGCCTGCCGCTCTGCTCTCCAGCTTCCCTGTCTGAAGGAAACTCCATTCCTTGGGCATTTCTTGGTTCATTTTTTCTACATCTGGTTTGAATCATCAGAGTTGAGGGGTTCCTCTGTCAAGGACAGACTTCTCATATACCTCAGCTATTACAGTTTGGACACCGGCCCAGTGCTTGACCTTTTGCTGTGGCCATCAGATGTCCTATGGGCTGGCCAAGGGTGAAGGTGTTGGGGATATTTATTTCATCTATTTAAGCCATCTGTACGAAAAGGCCCGGTTACAGGTCCTAATAAATCACCTTTGCCACAATGCATCACACCAGCTAGAGCTCCCACCTCTGTTCCTGGCTTGGGAGGCTTCTGAGGCCCCATGCTTACCATGGTTTTTCACTGCCCTCTGGCCACACTGTTCATCTAGTACAGAGGGGGTGTGGCTCTGGGAACATCCTGATTTCTATGAAATACTTATCTGTCAGAAAACTCCTTTTAATTACTTTGCAGGAAATTGAAAGACTGGAGCATAAATTGAACCAAACAGCTGAGAAGTGGCAGCAGCTATGGGAACGGGTAACTGTGGACCTTAAAGAAGAGCCCAGAGCAGACCGTGTGAGTTGGCAAAACCCTTTGAAGTGCTACTTCTGAGCTTCTGGAGGGCGCTAGGTCAGGTGGGGCCTCTGCCGCAGGTAATTCAGGAGGTTTATGGCCAAAGGGAGGGTCATGCCCTGAGGGTCCAGGGCAGAAAGCTCCAGGTGACTGGGTACTTCCTGAGTGCCTCACTTTACCACAGTGACATAACACTTATGTTCCAGGGCCCTGTATCCAGGGGAAATTACTCCTGGTGTAGCGCCTCTGTGGTTTCAGCTGATCTTCTACCACATGAGGGAGGAGGGGAATGCCAAGACCTTATCCGCGCCAGAGAAAGAATCAGAGAAAATGAAATGTTTCAAATGAGCAAAATATGCTGCTTTCCGTTGTTCACACCCCCTTTTTGTTTCTGAATTCAGAAACATTTATTGTAAAAATATTTTTAAACCAAATACTCCTGTTTTCTGCTTCTCACAGCCCCTTCACCTGTAGTATGTGGAAGGGCTGTGCTGAGCACCACCCACACTTTGCATTCTGTTAACCCAGGGAGGGAGTGGCGTCTCAGCTCCGGCACGCTGGGACAGGCTCAGATCACACAGCTGATATGTGGGGCGGCCACCAGTCAAACCCACATCAGATTGACTCCAAGGGCAACAGAAGGGAAGTTAGGACAGATGAGTGTTCTGAAGAGCAGTTCAGGAAAGGAGAGGTCGGCAGGGTCAGATGTCACAGAGGAGTCAAGGAGAAGGGAGTGTAGAAGGAAGCCTCCAATGTGGTAGGAAGGGGTCCTTGGGGTGCCTTCTCCTGCCTTCAGATGGCAACTCAGGAGCTGTTATCAGACAGGCCACAGGTAGGTGGTGTCTTACTGCTTTTTTTCTCAGAAGAATAAAATAGTTTCTTAATTTTTTTCTGATTATGAAAGTGAGATATGTGTATTCTTTTAAATAAGACAATATACAGAAAATTATGAAATAGACAGAAATCACCCAAAATTTATAACCTAGAAATAAACCATTATGCCATCAAACTTGTTTTATAATTCTAAACACACATATAAAAGGGATTTACTATACATGCAGTTTTAAAAACCTGCATTTTTTTTTTTACTTAATATGTGGCATACATGGCCTTCAGTTTGTCCCTGTTATGTAAATCAGCATCATTTTTAATGGCCGTCTAGAAGTCCATTGTATGGAAATACCTTTTTTTTTTAAGCAGTCGCATAATGATAGACATTTAGGTGGTTTCTAGTTTTCTGCTAGTTTCCTAAAAAACTCCAGGATAAACATCTTTTTATATATATTTTACATATACATATATATGGTCCAGTTTTTTCCTTGAGGTAAATTTTTAGAAGTGAAATTATCGGATCAGTTGCTTAAAGTCTTTGGAAAGCTTTCCTAGCTCCTGTTCTGTCTTTTTCAGCCCCAGAGACACCCTTTGGGCTCCCCAGGAATTGTGTCTACCAACCTCCCTTCCTATCAGAAGAGGTCTCTGCTGCATCTCCCAGACAGCAGCATGGGGGAGGAACAGAACGCCAGCATCTCCCCATCCAACGGAGTGGACCGGAGAGCAGCCACGCTGTACAGCCAGTACACGTCCAAGAATGATGAAAACAGGTTGACGTTGCTAAGCCCTCCCGGGTGTACTGAAAAAGCTCTCCCCACCCTGCCCTCGGCCACACTGCAGGCCCTTAATAAGCTAGGCCTGTGCCGTGCCGCCTTCTGTAAACTTAAAATGGATCCGCTTTAATCCTTTGTCTCTGTTTTAAATGCGTTAGATGGTTCTTGGAAGAGGAAAAGTCAAAATTACAACTAAAATAATGCCAAGAGGTTGTAGTTATTTGTGGCGGGTCCTGATTGCTATTGTCTCATGTCTGCCAGATCTCTTGAGGGAATATGTGTTAGTGAGCACGTTTTCAGGGGCAGACTTCAGCAATCCAGCGCACGCCAGCTCAAGCAGAGAGGAATTTACTCACATAAATTGGGAAGGCCAAGGATGTGCCAGTTTCTTACACAGCATCTTCAGGCTTCTGTTGTTTGCCAGCTCTGCTTTCTCCCATGGGCTGCATCTACCCCAATATGGTATAAAAAATGGCTACTGAGAGCTCCAAACCTCACACGTTTGGTAATTCCAGCAGAAAGAGGCAGCCTTTCCCCAAAGGTCTAATAGAAAAATTCTAGGGGGAGCTCTGATGGATCTTTTTTGGATCATCTGGGGGAAATAGAGGCTTGACCAACAAAAACAACAGATATCCCCTTTACAGCACTTTTTAAATGAAAAATCAAATTAACTGCTATGTCATCATTATTTCTAGGTCCTTTGAGGGAACGCTCTACAAAAGAGGGGCTTTGCTGAAAGGTTGGAAGCCCCGCTGGTTCGTTTTGGATGTAACAAAACATCAGGTAATAAATACCATCACAGCCTATAGAAATCACTTCTCCCTAGGCTAGACTCAGTCCCCGGCTGTTGTGTGACTCTCAGCAGAAAGGCACAGCCTTCATGTACAGAATGCTTTCCTAAGGCCTCTCATATGCTGCCTGAGGCTCCTCCATGGACCCAGTGAGGAGCAGTAGTCCTGAGACTGAGTGCAGCAGCCTTCTGAGAGAGTGCAGGTGTGTGCAGGCAGAGGCAGTGACTGCTGAGCCCAGAGCATTAAGAGCAATAGAACTCTGCTTTTTAATGCTCATGTTATCTCCTGCTACCTGCTCTTAAAACCCAGGCCACGAGAGGACCTGAGGTTTTCAGCTTGTTGCATACCACATGCACATACAGAACCCATGCCTATGAATACTCCCCAGAAGACAGATGACCTTCATCTTTGCAGCATAACACATCCATTCAAAATCGAGGGTGTTCATGTATTCAACAGACATTTATTGAACACTTTATCTGTGCCCATCACTGTACCTGGTACTAAAGAAGGCATCATTATCCCTCAGAGGTGACAGCAACAGAGGATGGAGGGAGCCCTGAAATAGGCAGAAGGGGATGTGCCCACCCAAGCCTGAAATCCACAGTGGGCAAGTACTAGACTGGCCCTCCCAGACCACGCTGGGAAGCCTTTTCCCCACTGCTAGGTCCTTTGCTGTGGCTGTAGCACCCCGCACAATCCTGAGTGTCAGAATCTTTGCTCCAGTGATCTTGGTTGGGGTGGAACCCAGCCCTTCCGCACCCTTCACTAGTGAGAGTCGCATGGCCTCCTACGTTCTGACCACAGACCTCACTGTACCTTGGACCTGACCAGTCAGCCTTGAGCAGCTTCTCAATGCATTTATGTCCAACATGGAGTCTGTTCAGAAAGATACAGACTGTTAGGCCAGTACAGTGCTCTTGTTGGACCTGCACCTAGATGACTCCTGACAGATGAATACTTTGCATGGGGACCCCCTTTCCCTCTGCTCAAGGAGTTTCATAAAGGTTACACAGAATCTTTGTGGAAGAATATAGAGAAGTTTTTACAGATATGCAATGGAAGCCCTTTTTAGGGGGCTGGACTTTAAACAACATTGTCTCTGAAACCATAGAGCCTACACTGTGTAGAAAAGTTTCATTAAATCACTAAATATAACAGGAGAATGTCATAATTTTTCTATAATTTACAATTACATCAAATTATATTTGCATTCTTGCCAGTCTTTTAGATTGCTTTAACACGAAAGGTATATGGTTTTTCTGTTTAGTCCTACTCACACTATGCCTGAATGGAGAGGCAGAGAAAAGTCTGAGGCCAGAACCACAGAGACGGAGGCGCCACACACATTCCTGCCATGTAGATTATAGAGAGTGAAGTCCAGACTAATTTAGTTAGAGTGATGTCCAGTCCTTACACACAGTAACCACTCATTCAAATGTTGAGCTATTTATTGTTTTTCAAAAGTCACTTTATATCTACATGCTATTTGGAAACTTGCTTTTTAAATATAAGATAGCTTGGGGCTTCCCTGGTGGCGCAGTGGTTGGGAGTCTGCCTACTGATGCAGGGGACGCGGGTTCGTGCCCCGGTTCGGGAGGATCCCGCATGCCGCGGAGCGGCTGGGCCCGTGGGCCATGGCCACTGGGCCTGCACGTCCAGAGCCTGCGCTCTGCGACGGGAGAGGCCACGGCAGTGAGAGGCCCGCATACTGCATAAATAAATAAATAAATAAATAAAGATAGCTTGGACATATTTTCCTACCAGTTCATAATAGATCTTAACATTTTTGAAATGTTGTATAGAATTCCATATTATTGATGTACCATCATTTAATTAACCAACACCATATTGACAGATATCTTTTCAGTTGTTAGCTAATAAAGGCAGTGCTGAAGGAAACCTCTTTATAGGTGTGTCTTTGCATGCTTGTGGGAGTGTTTCTGTAGGATAAATTTCTAGAGGTGGGAAAGGTGTATCAATAGGTATAAACATTTTAAATTTTAGTTCACATTGCCAAATTGTGCTCTAAAAGGCTTCTAATTATATCCCCACTAACAGTGTTTGAGAATACCTAGTGCCTTCCATTCAACCTGAATATTGTCAGCCATTTTAATATTTCTTAATCTAAGTGAAAAGTGAAATCTCATTGATTTCATTTACTTTTCTTTGATCAGTTAGGTTGTTCATCTTCTCAGATGTTTATAGGTCACTCACATTTCTTCTGTGACTTGCCTGTTGAAATCCTTTGACCATTTTTCTATTAGGTTGTTTATCTTTTTCTTCTCAATTCTAGGAATTCGGTATATATTCTAAACATTAACCCTTTTTTATATGTTACATATATATATATTTTTTTATAGTTGTTAGTTGACTTTTTCTATGTGTAATACACTTATTTGTTCAAATTTCAAAAAATATGTCTTTTTCCGCCTTTCTCCCAGCTGTCTAATTCCTCTTCCTAGAAGCAACCAGCGTTTTTAACTTCTTGTCTATTCTTCCAGGCATAGTTTAGCAAGATGTGGGAAAGTATTCAAATACATTTTGAAAAGCCATGCTGTTTTCCCTTTCTGTGTCTCTTATATCCCATGTATCTTTTTGGTTCCAGCTGCGATACTATGACTCGGGTGAGGACACAAGCTGTAAAGGCCACATTGATCTGGCTGAGGTAGAAATGGTCATCCCTGCTGGCCCCAGCATGGGAGCCCCAAAGCACACGAGTGACAAGGCTTTCTTTGATGTAAGTCGATCTTGCCTTTTCCTGGCTCTATTTGCACATGATCCCTTACAATCCATCCACCTCCAAGAATCATGGGGCCTCACAGCAATTGGTGGTAACTGCACATGGGTCACAGACCCACCCCGGCTGTGGGAATTGCTACAGAGCTTGAACCCAGCACTCTTCATTCCCAAACCTGACCTCTCCCTGCTGTCCACATGTCTCAGAAAGGCTGCACATCGCTTTGCACAAAAGACTGCTTTAAAAGGGATCCAGCTACACGTGGAAGCAGATGAACGCCTTGTTAAATATTGTTATTCACTCACCACCTACTGTCAAGAACAGATATTACTTCCCTTTGTATCCATTGATCTTCATGCTTGATCATCCACAAAAAAAACATCCTTAGTCACACATGATGACTGTCTGCCCTAACATCTTCAGCAGTCCTTAGGTGGGCCTTGGGGCATTTTATGGGCCACATGATAGGGGACTTATCTAATCCCCAGAGCCAAGCAGAACTTCATATGGAACACAGGTCATACTCTACGGCCCTGCTCAGGCTATGAAGCCATTTCCCTGACTCTGGGCTGCCAGTGTGGCCCCAACTGAAGACTTAGAGAAGGGGATGGAAAGGGGACATGAAAGCCAACCCCATAGTGGTGTGGATGAAGCTCGGCCTTCCTGGCGCCTGTGCTGCACTGGTGCAGTGCGTGGGCGGGGCCAGAGACTCCAGCCATTCCCGACCCTCTTCCTCAGTCAAGGAAGGCCCCGGGAAGATGCAAAGTCAGGCTTTCCTAGTGTGTCTCTCTTCTCTGCCAGGCCCTTCTGTTGACATCCCCCTTGACTTTGGGGGCCAGGAAAGTATAATGACTCTAAAGGCAATGACAGTATGGTAGTGGGAGACAGAGAAAATAACAGAGGTTCTGGGGCAGAACGGAAAGGGAAGGTCACAGGGATTTATTTGCACACTTGCCCAAAGCCATAGACTAGCCCTGCCCTTCATCTCTGGTTCTCTTCATTTGATCTTACAGCTCAAGACCAGCAAACGTGTGTATAACTTCTGTGCCCAGGATGGACAGAGTGCCCAGCAGTGGATGGACAGGATCCAGAGCTGTATATCTGACGCCTGATGCCCATGGTCAACCCAAACAGAAGAGGGAGGAGGGGCTTGTGCTGCCAGATAGGAAAAAAGTGTGTGAGTCCTTGAGGAGCTGACAGCTTCCTGCTGGTTCTGATGAGTCATCCTAGGGCCTAAGGTTCTCCTACCCAGACTTAACCCATTCCCCTCTTTTAGCAGTTGCTAAACCTGCTTAGCCTGAGTGGGTGTGTTACACAGGTCTGGTCAAGAGCCCTAGGCCCTCCCTGTATCTTGCACTAGGTTGTTCTAACAGGGTCTTCATGGTTAGGGATCACAAGAATGCTTCCTGAGCCGACCGTCATCCATCCCCTAGGCAAAGTGGCTACCACCCACCTGGGTCCTTCTTCATGAAAGATACATAGATCCTTTTTGTTCTCCAAGGTCCTAATATCCTTGGAGAGCTTTCTGACAAGCAAAAATCAAAATCCTCCAAGACTATCTTCCATTCTGCATAGACTAGGTTTCCCATCAAAGGCTCCTATTCTTACCACCTGACCTTAGAGATGCTCAGTTCTCTGGTGCTGTCAAAGGTGCTTCCGTGATACCTGCTCGACCATTGGGGTTCACAGCAAGACCATCAGTGCTCAGTGGCAGGCAAAGGGGGGCACACAAGATTATCCTGATGGAAAAAGATTGTCCAGAGAATGATGCAGTGATCACCAGGCCAATGCAGGAAAATACTGCTTCCAAAACACTGAATTTTCTAGGCCAAAGGTGCCCTGAGGATGCAGGACTTTGTGTTCCCATGTATTCTTCTGCTCCCTGACGGCTTCTTACACAAAATAACATGCAAAAAGCTGAATGCACTAACTCACAAAACAGACACTTGCACTGAACTAATAAAGTGGAGATGTTTGAGAGACAGAAGCCAGCTGTTTATGACCACACGACCCCTATGACAAGGGCTGTGTAAACCGAGGTCGCACTGTGGCGTGACTGGATACCCAAACGGCACCTCTGCACATGAACAGTAGGGACTTGTTTGGTCTTTAGGTTTTCTTTACTTCTGATAGCCTGTGTTTGTTCAGCTTAAGACACCAGGAATACTGTTTCTCATGGCACACAGAAACAGCTTTTCTGCAACGGCCGCTGCGGTTGGCTGGAGTCGTAGGTAGCTAGATCATTACATTTGTTTTGAAATGTTAATATGTTAAATACCAAACTAATATTTCAAAAATATGTATATATGAGTTCTTATATCCTTGTTTTTCAGATAGTCTGCTTATAATTTAATATAAAATTAACTGATTCATTCATAAAATTTCAGTAGTGAAATGGTTCCCTTTTTAAAAAGCCGCTTTGTAGATTAAAAATAAATCAGATTTTCAAATTTAAAATTATCTACACACTAGAAAATAGAATTGTGTTAATATATAAGAAATTGGGGGATGATAAGAATGAAGGATTTTTCTATCATTTTCATTTTATAAATTGCCACCTGTGAAAATGGTTTTTGCACATTATTTGTATTTTTCTTTGTATATGAAATAGTTTTTTGTACTCTGTAAAATATGGAGCCCGTGTACCCGCAGCTATTTGAGACTTTACACAGTGCTGCTTTTGTAACTGGATTCTTGTAACTTTCATGAAGGCGCTACATGCCTTGCATTCACTAACCACCTTGAATTAAATTTATTTCTTAAGAAGAACCATCCCTCATTTACTGAAATAAAGTTCACTGTGCATTGCTTAGCACTCAGAAGGCAACATTTATGATTCATACGTGGGGCTAAAAGTTCAAGGGTAAAATGCAGCATAACCCATTTCTTGCCTTGGTTCTCTTAATGTCATCACTGCCCTTTGCTCAGGAAGTAACCAGAGACACTGGACAGGCTGGCCTGAGCTTCTGGGTTCTGGACGCACTGCTGCAGAGTTTAGGTGAGAGACGTGAGGCCGCCACTCCCACCCTGAGCCCCCGGTGAGCTGTGTGAAGTTGGTTAAGTGCTTCACCTCTTCCCGGTCGCAGTCCCACCACCTGTGGCACATGGCAATTTGTGAGAACTTTAGGCAGGAGAAATGTAACTCTAGTTTGGAAGGAGGTTTTTCTGCTTCAGGAAATAGTTAAACAGCACAGATGAAGGATCAGTGCTTTCAGTTCTGGACAACAGTTCCTCTAGATAAGCCCTTGGAGTTTACCTTGGGGACTCTAACTACATCTCGAATGGAGCCATCAGAATGCAGGTTCTCCTCAGGGCTGAACCTCTAAGTCTTGACATCCAGGAGCCCTCCCTGAGGGGGACCCCCAGGGTGAGGCAGTGGCATCCCCCTCTTAAGCCTTCAGATTTCCTCAGTCTAGAGGGCTCATGCGACCCAGGCCAGGGCCCTCAGGCCTTCATTAGCCCCAGGCCTCTCTTCTGAATGGCTGGCCCTGGGACCTGCCATTCTCTCCTACTGTGTCCCTGACATTCAGTAAGGAGGGAAGCAACGGGGACTGGGAGTTGAGCACAAGTGTCAGGACGCCCTTCATTCCGCCCGTCTTAGCTGTGACGGGGAGAAGGGCACTAGGTTCCAAGGAAGAAGGACTGGGGCCTGGTGCCCCTGCCCCCGCGGCTCCTGTGACAAAGCCTTTCTCCTCCGGGCTCTTGAAAGATGCAGACCCGAGGGAGCACATGAGCGCAAGCCCCACTCCCCAACACCTTCAGCCCAGGTTCTTTATTCTTACCTCCCAAACCCTCCGCCCAGTGGCCTCACTCCAGAGCCAGAGCGTTAACTGTTAATGGTACGGCTGGTTTGCTTCTCAGTGAAAATTGACATTTATAGATATTTCACTACGAGTTCTTTTAAGAGTTGTTAAGTAACCCCATTATCTCATAAAGAACTTCTGAATAATCTCAAGATTTTAGGCTGATAACCAGGAAATGCCCTCAGCTACGGCAACCAGCAACCAGAGCTATGAAATAAGCCAAAAATAAAGCAGTGCTGATGAAGAGATAGGGCTTGGAGCAGCACTGCCAAATAGACACATAATGCAAGCCACTTGTGTATCTTTTTTAAAAAGTAAAAGGAAATAGAGGGACTTCCCTGGTGGCGCAGTGAATAAGACTCCGTGCTCCCAATGAAGGGGGCCCGGGTTCCATCCCTGGTCAGGGAACTAAATCCCACATTCCACGACTAAGAGTTCCCATGCCACAACTGAGTTCCCATGCCACAACTAAGGAGCCCACATGCCACAACTAAGGAGCCTGCCTGCCGCAACTAAGGAGCCTGCCTGCCACAACTAAGACCCAGTGCAACCAAATAAATAAGTAAAACTGTTTAAAAAAAAAGAAATAGATGAAGTTAATTTTATAACATTTTATCTTATTTTCAGTAATATATTTACGATAATCTATCAAAAACACTTTTTCAATATGTAATCAGTATAAAAAATTATTAATGAAATATTTTATAGTCTTCGTTCATACTGAGTCCTCAAAATCCAGTGTGTATTTTGCACTTACAGCACATCTCAGTTTGGACCACTGTGTTATCTTTTTTCCGACACCACTTATGAAATGCGTGTCATTTTCCCACTCCATTCTCCAGTTCTCCCACACCAGCTGGGTGTCCAGCAGCGCACCCAGTTCTGATACATCCTCCCCAGAGTCAGCACAGACCCCACAGTTAAAGGCTCGGTCCCATAAGACTGCCCCCCTTCAGAGGCCAGTTGCAAGTCCCAGGGGCCATGAAGAACGCACAGAACTCAGGAAAATACTTTGCTTATGTTTACTGGTTTGGCGTAAAGGAAACAACAGCAGCCGCGTGGAAGAGACGTGTGGGGCCAGGCTCGGGAGCAGTGAGTGGTGTGCCGCCCTCCCCGCACTTCCGTGTGGTCGCCAACTGGGAAGCTCTCTGGATCTTGTTCAGGATGTTTCCATAACCCACTCTCCAGCCCCCCTAGAGGCTGTAGCTTCCCACTCTATTCACACGTTTCTCCTTCTGGTAACCAGTCCTCATCCTAAAGCTATCTAGGGGCGCCAGCCTGAGTCACTGCATTCACATAAACACACGTGTGGTCAAAGGGACTCATTATGAATAACAAAGGCACTCCTTTCACTCAGGAAATTCTAAATGTTTTAGCAACTCTGTACCGCAAACCCAGGACAAAGACCCCCCCCAAAAAACTTTGTTTTTTATTATACCACAACTAGCCACATTCCAGTGCTACCATGCTAGGCAATGCAGATTTAGAGCAAGTGGCCTGCTCACAGCAGAGCCAAAGTGGAAAGAGCTGGGAGGCGAGAGACCCGGGTGCTGGCTCTGTTCTAATTCACTATATGACGCTGAACCTTCGCCTTAGCTCTGCAGGCTTTGACCTATAAAATGAAGGACCCAGATCTGCAATTTTGTGATTCCAACGGTTCACCTTTGCAATGACTGAGATTCCAAACTGAGATTTAAAGGATTTGCTGAACAAGACCAAATCATCTATAAATCAATGCTTCTTAAATTATAGTGCGTGTATGAATCACCTTGTTAAAATAAAGATTCTGATTCAGTAGGTTTGAGAAGGGGCTTGACATTCCGTATGTCTAATAAGCTCCCAGGTGACGCTGAGGCTGCTGGTCCAGAACCCTGCTTGGGGAGGCAGGTGTGTTAGCCCCAGTCCTCTGAGAAGCAGGCCCAGAATGGAAAGGAAAGCGGGGGAGGCTGGGAGGGCCAGGAGACCTGGGTGCAGGTGTGACCTTGTGAAAGATGAAGGGAGGGAGGAGGAAAAGTTGGGTGGGAGACTTAGACTGTGGAGCAGTTCCAAGGAAGCCTGGCGAGACAGGTGAGAAGTCCTCAGGAATCGTCAGAGGAACCCCACACCTCCCAAGGGCGGGCCTGCCTGGGAGCCCTACCCCGCTTAGTCATCAGCAGGCAGCAGCCAGGGAAGCAAACACAGTAGTAGATTCCAGAAAGCACAGCTGGGGCAGACAGTCACGCACAGTCCCTGCAGTCAGAGACCCGGGGGAAGTCTTCTCACGGCGGTTGCAGTCCACCCCTTGTGGCCAGGTTCGGAGAGCAGTTCCTCCCTGTTTCCCTTGGGCCTCTCTTCCTAAGGGAGACTCAGCAGAGAAAGAGGAGAGTCGGAGGGCTAACTACCCTGTCATGGAGTTCATCTCACGCTCTCCCTCCCCCACTCTCCAATTTGAATTCCCCTCACTCTCAACAACCTCAGCTTGCCTGGTGATGTGACCAAAACCTTTGATGGGGGAGGAGGGACCTGAAGACTTGGTAATTAGACCTGTCTCAGGTCAGGGCTGCTGCACGGGTCCTTTCTCAGTTACAGTGGGGCTTACTTGGAGGCAGCTAGAAGATCACCAGCACACACCTTCCTTCCTGCCCACATGGTGTAGAAGCAGCCCTGCCTTCTGCTGATCAGGGTCAAGGATCCCTGCTGGTTCCTGGACATAGGAGTTCTAAGCGCCCTGGTGGCAGCCATGAACTATAGTGCAAGAGGACCTTTGCTGTGTCCCTGGCCAAATGCTAAGCTGAGTGGAATTCCACACCTTTGGATCCGGCCTTCTGTAAGTCCCTGGGCAGTGGTGCTAACTGAGGCTCTGTGGTCAGGAAAGGGAAACCCAGGAGAGTTCTCTATTCCTGTGAAGATGAACCATTGGCCCTTCCAGGATGGAAAGGGCCTGATGTAGCGGACTTGCCCCAGGCGGGAATGGTGCCACGTGAGAGCTCAGCATAGGTCTCTGCTGCTGGCGGGCTGGACACTGAGGGGCGGCAGTGCCTAGAATGGCCTTGGTATGTGGGAGTCTGTGCTTTGGGGCCCACGTTAGCCTTTGCATGGCTTCTGCCTCTGCCATTGTGGCCACTCCACTTATGCTCATCGTGCTGGTTCTATGTAGCCAATGATAAGGACCAGCTAGCATCAACCGTCCAGGTCATTTTGTTTACTTGCTTAAATTCACTGCCTTAATGTGTTGGGTGCTTTCTAATGGGCATTAACACGTGGCCCTAAAATCTTCATGTTTTCTGCCGTATGTCCATCCGCTTGTCTCTACCCCACATCTCCTTGTCCCCAGTCTTCCCATCCTTTTCCTTCCAGGCCCCTGACCAAACAGGCCATTTGGCCATTGCCCAAGAGCATGTGTGTCTTCTCACTACCTTGGGCCACTTTTTGTACACGAAGTACATGACCAAGTCCTCTGCTCACAGCCCTACCCAGTGGGAATGTTTTCCATTTCCCTTTACACCCTGTCGCGCAGCCACTGTCCATCTTCAGTTTGCACCCATGTACCACATCAACCCATCCATAAACCAGGCTCAGGCTTTTTCCTCCTCTTTCAGCTGGTTGTACAGGACCCTCCATGTGGCCATAGGTACCAGCCAGGGGACAGGCACTGGCTATGTCCTCATGCGGTTTACTGGTGCCCTCTGGCCCCGCTCAGGCTCAACCCCAGAGGGAGCAATTCCATCTTATGAATATTCTACTGCCAGGCCCATCTGACTCTGAATTGATGCGTCCAACAGACCCCAACTCAGAATGGGCAGTTTCAGATGCCCCATATGGTGTGCCCTGGTCAAATGTTCCAGAGCTTAGGAACCAGAGCCTAGTAACGTGCCAGGAACTGTTTCTCAACAGGTGTGTGATCCTCTGTTGCCGATCGCGTAGCCTTGCTGTAGAATCCCAGGGGCCTGCCCTGTGACTCTCCCACTGGGGCTTCCCACAAGCTTCATACTACATCTTTTCCCTTTCCCCCAGCTGACACTTCCAACACCAGAGACTCTGCCAAATGATATGACCCAAGTGGCAGGACTGCTTGCACTGCAGCCTGGACCTTCTGCAGTGCCTGTTCCTTTTATGGGATCCACCTACAGCCAGCAGCCTTCCATGTCACCAATATGCTGTCTCAAACCCCAAACAGGGGTACCAGGCACCGTGCTGTCTTCACCATCGTGAGAGACAAGATGTAGCAATTTCTTTTACTTGGGAGGGGATATCCTGGCATACCCCTGGCCACTGAACCCCTTACAAACTTCACGAAGTGAAGTGGCAGGTCCTTGAGTCTTCATAGGTTTATATGCCACACTCTGAACTGCATGTGGTCTCGCCAGGCCTCCAGCACAGAGGCACCTCTTACTCATCCTGTCTCATCACCATGGTGTCACTGATGTAGTGGATCACCGTGGTACTCACGTGGCCCTGATCTCTGGGGATTATATTATGACAAAGGGCATATTACCACAAAGGGATTATACTATGACAAGCGTAGCCTTGAGGCAAAACTATAAATGAATATTGTTGTTCAGCCCATGTGAGTGTGAGCTGTTTCTGATCCTCTTTTCAAACTGGAGTGGAAAAAGAACACATTTGCCAAATGACCGCAAACCACATACCTAAGCCCTTATTAATCTGCTCTAGCAATGATTCCACATCTGACACAGCAGCTGCAAACAGGGCTATCACTTGGTTAAGCCTGAGACAGTCTGCAGTCTTCCTCCTGGATCTGTCGATTTCTGCAAAGGTCGGACTGGTGAATTAAATGAGAAATGGTAGGACCACCACCCATTCGTCCTTTAAGTGGTTAATGGTGGCATTCGTTTCTGCCATAACCCCTAGGATGAGATGTTATTTTTTATTTACTACCTTGAGCAGGGTGAGGGAGTGAGAAGGCAGTTTCAGAAGTTTCCACTTGGCCTTCTCTACTATGAGAGCTCCTACCCACTGGGCCAGGCACCCAATGTGGGGTTACCCCTACTATCAGAGCACCTGAATTCTAGTTAAACACTGGAGTACAAGGGACTGCCGGGTGGGTTGTGGACCCAGTGAGCCCACTGCAAGCTGAACTGTAGCCAGGATTCCACTTGCTACCTGACCTCCATAGGTCCCGCTCTGAAAAAGGGCCTGTGATGATGCTTCGAGTCTCCAGGTGTTAATGTCAACTCAAACTCTGTCGACTGCTCCCCTTTCTCTAGTGAACAGTCACCCAAACAAATGGCCATAGACCTCTGGGGAAAAACTGAAGGCACCCCCATGATACATACTGGTTGCAGTTTTGCAGGGTCCTTCCTCCTAGAGGCTCGGCCACCTCTTCAGTCGACGGGTTCCGTGTCTGAAAACTGGCTCAGGTCTGGGAACTCAGCAAGGGACCGTGACTTGCTATTGCCCTGCCTCCTGCTCCTCCGCTCCCGTCTGCTTTCCTGGCCGGTGATGTGAAGCAGAGCCTACTGGCTGCCTGTCCGTCTTGCCCCTAGGAGCACCATGCTCTGTTCACCATCTCTACAGCTTGCCGTAGGGCAAGCCCCCTTGTCTGCCCTCTGCCTTGCCCGTCACTACTGGCCTTACATAATACATCATTCTAGGTGCCCGTTTTCCTCAGCTGTCGTAAATTTCTTCTCTACCATCTGCCAGGGGAACTTGGGTATTTCCGTTTCGTTGAGTGCCGGCCTCTGCTTTTTCCAGACCTCTCAAAGAGTCTGCTGCATCCCCTGGCATCCTAGCTAGGGTATTAAATCTTGTGTCTCAACAAAGTGTCCTCACGTCAATGGAATCTTGCTTATCCGGTCGTATGCTCCAGCTCCCTTCATCAAGCACTCTCAAAATCCAATCCCAGGAGCGTCCCCCTCCTCCTGCCAGTATCCACAATAGTTCCTATTCTTTCACAAGATAGTCTCTTTCCCCTTATCAGGTCCAGCAGGTCCCCAGCCAGATTATTCTGGAATTCAACCCTAATCATTGTCCTTGGCAGACAGGAGAGGAAGCAGGGGCAACTCCTGGGAGGGCACTGTTGCGGGGGCGAGGCCTCTGTGGCATCTTTCAGTGCAGCAGAGATGGCAGTTCTCATGGGTGGGTCACCCCTGCCAGCCCAGAGGGTCAGGGAAGATGCAGCACCCGTGACCTCAGGGGTGCTATGCAGATGCCTTCAGCTCAGGTCTCAGGGTTCCAGATCTCCCCAGCTGGGCCCGGTCCTCACACAACTACCCTGACTGAGGGCTCAGACTCACCTGGAGCTCTGCAACTCTATTTGTCTTCACCTGCCACTCAGCTGTACCTGCCCCCCACTCCAGGGGTGAGGGCCCCTATTCAGGCACACACACACCCGGGCTCCCTGCTGTCACACTCACCCACTGGCTGCTTGTTAGAGGCTCGCTGTCCTTCTCCCTCCCTCTGTGGGGCGTCAGGACAAGCAAGCAGTAACCAGCCGACCTTTAGAAGGCACTGTTCCCCCCTTATTTTTCAAATGCCTGAATTATCACCCCTGCCACAGAATTCTTCCCCTCTAGGAAATTTTCCCAAGTCCTCACCAGTGAAATATTTAGCATTTGAGCTACTACCTGCTCTAGGGACCACCTGGGGCACCCACCAGCCAGGTTGGCATCCTCCTCCCCTCCCCTCAGAGTGAGACAGCCTCAGGTCCTCTTCTTACACTGTTTCCTCAGACCATTTATGTCAGTTCTGGTACTTAAAGGAGTAGACAGGAAGACGGGATTCTATGTGCAAGAGATTTCTAGGGGTAACACCTGTGAGGGAAGGTGGGCAGAGAGTGGGGGGCAGCTGGTAGGGACATCAGACTCATGTAGGTTTGACCCCTATGGAGGAGAGAAGGGAGGACAGAAGGTGGAGCAGAAGAGTCTTAGGCTGCGGTTCAGATCTAAGAAAGCAACAAGGCCAGTGGGGGAGACCTCGTGCCAAGACTGCCTGTCAGAGCAGTCCGGGGACCTGAGAGCAAATGGTGACGGGTGTCAGAACACTGCAGTGGGGGCCAGTCTGAAACCTGAGAGGTGCATTTTCATGGCCACCACCAAAGGTCTAGGGGCTTGTCTCTCTTGGAGCTCCAGACTCAAAGGAACAAAGGTGTCAGCCTTGTCTACCTGAGGTCAACGTCCACTGAGCTTCTGCTCTGTCACTTACTCTTTGGCCTTGGGTGGTTCCTAACTTCTCTGAGCCTCAATTTCCTCACCTATAAAATGGGAACAAAAGCTGTGATGATATATGTAAAATTACCCAACACAAAATGGATTCCCCACAAATTGTTGGCTGAATCAGATTTATCCAACAAACATATAATAAACACCTAGTGCGGGCTGGGCACTGTTCTGCTCCTGAGGCATCTGCAGATGTGTAAGACACAGCACAGGCCCAAAGAGCTCACAAGTGAAAGAAGGGACAGACCATCTCTGATGTGCAGAATAATGTCGTCCCTGCACCGCCCCCAAAGATGTCTGTGTCCGCATCCCCAGAGCTTGTGAAGATGCTACCTGATGTGGCAAAGAAGAATTAAGGTTGC